>NC_086451.1:89301803-89636187 GCF_028390025.1 Pseudophryne corroboree
GGATCCGCGGTCAGAGACCACATCAAGTGGCAAAACCCGTGGAGACGCACAACATGCAGCATAAATAATTCAGACAGGCGTCTGGCCGATGGCAGCCCAACCAGTGGAACGAAGTGCGCCATCTTCGAAAACCTGTCAACGACAACCCAGATGGCTGTCATCCCCGAGGATTTGGGCAAGTCCACCACAAAATCCATTGAAATGTGGGTCCATGGCTTAGATAAAATAAAGAGTGGATGTAATGGGCCAACAGGAACCCCTCTAGGAGTCTTATTTCGGGCACAGATGTCACATGCCCGAACCCACTGATCCACATCCTTAGCCACCGAGGGCCACCACACCGCCCTAGATAGCAACTCCCGAGTTCTGGCAATACCCGGGTGACCTGCCGACTTCTTGGCATGGAATTCCAGGAACACTCGCTGTCTTAACCTAGGAGGCATAAACAAAAGACCTACCGGAAGGTCTGGAGGAGCCTGCTCCTGTGCTCTAAGGACTAATGACAAGAGGTCCTGGGTAATGCCCACTTTAATACATGATGGGGACACAATGGGCAACGGCTCCTCGGTGGTCTCTTGGTTTGGAGCAAAACTCCGCGAGAGCGCATCAGCCTTGATGTTTTTTGACCCAGGGCGATGTTATCAAAAAATTAAAGCGTGCAAAAAACAAAGCCCATCGTGCCTGCCTGGCATTGAGACGCTTCGCTGACTCTAAATATGCCAAATTCTTATGGTCGGTGAGAATTGAGACCACAAACTTAGCCCCCTCAAGCCAGTGTCTCCACTCCTTAATAGCCAACAATTCCCGGTTACCCACGTCATAATTCATCTCGGCAGGCGAAAATTTACGGGAAAAGTAAGCACAGGGATGAAGGCGATTATCAGACACTCCCATCTGAGAGAGCACTGCCCCAATACCCATCTCAGAGGCATCCACCTCCACCACAAAAGGACGCTCTGGATCTGGGTGTCGCAGCACCTTGGCCGAGACAAATGCCCTTTTGAGACGGGCAAAAGTCGATTTGGCCTCACGAGACCAGTGAGCAACATCCGCCCCTTTCTTAGTGAGTGCCACCAAGGGCGCCACTATAGACGAAAATCCAGCGATAAATCGTCTATAAAAATTTGCAAAGCCCAGGAAACGCTGAAGCGCCTTCACACTAGTGGGCTGCACCCAATCCAGGACTGCCTGTACCTTGGAACCCTCCATTTGGAAACCTTCTGGGGAGATAATATATCCTAGAAATGCGATTTGCTGAACTTCAAATTCGCACTTCTCCAGCTTCGCCCCAAGCCGGTGGTCTCTGAGTTTCTGGAGGACTAAGCGTACATGCTTCCGATGTTCCTCCAGGGAATGGGAGAAGATTAGGATGTCATCTAAGTATACGACTAAGAATCTATCCAAATATTCCCTGAGCACATCGTTCATGAAATCCTGGAAGACTGCTGGGGCATTACAGAGCCCAAAAGGCATCACCAAATATTCATAATGCCCTGAGTGGGTATTAAAGGCAGTCTTCCATTCATCCCCCTCTCTTATTCGGATTAGATTGTACGCACCGCGTAGGTCAATCTTAGAAAAAATGGTGGCAGTACGAAGCTGGTCAAACAAGACCGAAATGAGAGGCAGTGGGTATGAGTTTTTAATCGTGATACGGTTCAATTCCCTGAAGTCGATGCAGGGTCGCAATGAACCGTCCTTTTTACCCACGAAGAAGAACCCCGACCCAACTGGAGACTGTGAAGGTCTGATAAATCCTTTAGCCAAGTTCTCCTGAATGTACTCTGCCATAGCCTGAGTCTCAGGACGTGACAGGGAGTACAACCTGCTCTTGGGAAGCTTAGCTTTCGGCAACAAATTAATGGCACAGTCATAGGGGCGATGGGGAGGTAGTACCTCTGCAACTTTTTTGGAGAACACGTCCGCAAAATCTGCATAACACCCTGGCAATCCTGGCAAACTTAGCTGCGAGAGCCTGACCGGAAGGCTCAAGCAACTCCTGAAACAATCAGTACCCCAACTAAGAATCTCCCCAGAGACCCAGTCAAATTGAGGATTGTGGGCCCTTAACCAGGGTAACCCCAACACCAATGGGGCAAAAGTACAGACAGTCACATAAAAGGACAATTTTTCAGAGTGTGTGGCTCCAATAAACAAAGAAATCTGGCTAGTGAAAGAGGTAATTTTACCCTGGGATAATGGTTCCCCGTTTAACCCACAAATCTCAATTTCCGACGCCAAGGGTACTAAGGAAACAGAGTGTTTCAGGGCGAATTGGCGGTCCATAAAAACCCCGTCGGCCCCACTGTCCACAAAGGCCTCAGTCTTGACAGTTTGACCGAGGATCTTCAAGGTCACCGGAATGATAAAAGTCTTCTTGGGAAATTCTGACTTCTGGCCTGACAGGATATTTCCCATCACCCTCAGGCCCTGAAGTTTTCCGGCTTTTCTGGGCATGATACTACCACATGACCCTTATTCCCACAGTACAAACACAACCCCTGCTGTCTCCTCCGCGTCTTCTCACGCGAGGAGAGGCGGGTAGCCCCAATCTGCATAGGCTCCTCGGAAAATTCCTCAGAGTCTGAGGTTCCCTTGGGAAAGAAGGAAACCTCGGTCTCCCTTTCAAGCCTACGCTCTCTCAGCCGTCTATCCACCCGGATGGATAACTGCATGAGCTGATCCAAGCTATCAGGCAAGGGATATTGTACCAGTTGGTCTTTTAGCTGGTTAGAAAGACCTCTTCGGTACTGGTGTCTCAGGGCTGGGTCATTCCACTGGGTATCATGGGCCAACCTCCGAAACTCTGTACAGTAAACCTCAACTGGCCTTCGCCCTTGCTTAAGGATCGAAATCTGAGCCTCGGCTGAGGCTGTCTTGTCAGGGTCACCATACAACATGCCCAGTGCCGTAAAAAAAGCATCAACACTTTTAAGCGACGGACAGTCAGGCTGCAACCCATATGCCCAGACCTGTGGGTCTCCTTGTAGCAAGGAAATCACTATGCCCACCCGCTGAATCTCTGACCCAGAAGACTGAGGCCTAAGCTGGAAATATAGCTTGCAGCTCTCCTTGAAACAAAAGAACTGCGAGCGATCTCCAGAAAAACGATCCGGAATATTTACTTTCGGCTCCTTAACCCCTGAAGGTGCTGCTGCTGCGGGAGCTCCGCCAGCGGCCTGGGAGGTGTGCATTTTAATGGACAAATCATTAAATTGTCGAGTCAGGACCTGCAGCTGATCGACCACCTGTTGCAACGTATTTTGAGGGGTATGCTCCATATTCCCACAAAATTTCAACAGGAGTATTGGGCTGCTCAATACGTTATGCACACCAGTGCCTGCAGGAATGTACTGGTATTTGAACTGTTATGCACACCAGTGCCTGCAGGAATGTACTGGTGTCTGAACAGAGAGGGATGCAAAACAAATGAATTAACAGACAGACTGGGAAATATGACATTACGTACACAGAAGGTGATAGGGTAACAAAACCAACACAAAGTGAACAGAGAAGCCCAGAGGCTAAGAAACTGGGTGTCTCCCTAGTATTAGAAATGCTCAGATGGAAAAAGCAAGATGTTGTGTTTTAATATGTAGAGAACTCGAAATGCTGTTGCTAAGGGCAACAGCAAAACCCTAAAGGGTTACCAACGGGTGTGGCAGTAAACTACTTGGTCAGAGATGGAATAGTAGACACAAGGAGAGTCTCCACAATCCTAATTCTCACTTGCAGGGCCCAGGTTCAGCTTACTGCCACTAAACTGACACATGGACGCCCTGCACAGTGAGAGAGGATTAAGCAGGCAGGTCTGAAAGTACAGCACAAACCTGCTGGGTTCACAGAATAGCAAAAGAACCCCAGCAGGCTAAACGACTGACTCCAGTCTTACTGCTAGGTCTGGATTGGCAGAGTGTAGTACCAAATCCCCAGGCCTATTTGCAGTAAGCAACAACAAATACAAAGCTACACAGTACTGGCTAACTTTCAGGAACTGACTAACCAACAAAGATTCAGCAGCATCTGCTTAATCTGAGAAGAGGCCTTATAAAGCAGGTGCTGTCCACGCCCCACTCAGACCTCACAGACTGTGAGCACAAAAACCAGCACCGGATCCCCTGCCTGTAACCACTGCACAGCAAAAGACCCGAACCGGAGTATCAGCTGCGCTCAGGTTACTCCGCTAGCACTTGTCTCCCGGTTGCCATGACGACGTGGCAGCACAGGGCAGGAGCGCCTAACAAACCTACATTGGTCTTCAAGCAGGATCTTGATTTGCTTTTGAAACGGGCAGTTGGTGAGGGGTTGATATCACAGGTAATTTGTGACAAGTTATCCACTAAATGGCCAGTGGTCCCATTGTTTTACACCCTCCCCAAGATCCACAAGGACGCACAGAGACCACCGGGCAGACCTATTATATCTGCCCGTGGGTCTCTGTGCGAGCCAGTAGTTGTGTTTCTTGACACATTCCTGCAGCCATGTATTCAAGCTACGTTTTCTTACCTCAAGGATACGAATATGCTGTTAGAGAGATTAGCAGGGTTGGGACCAGTGCCAGAGGTAACTAGCATGGTCACGTTGGACGTGACCAGCCTCTATACATGCATCCCCCATGAGGCTGGGCTGGAGGCGGTCAGACGGTTGATCACGGGCAATAGCCTTTACACGGGTCCAGACATAGATTTGTTTATTGAGCTGCTGACCTTCACACTGACACACAACTACTTTTTGTTTAACGGGAAGTTTTATAAACAACTCACGGGCTGCTCGATGGGGTCCCCAGTGGCCCCGTCATTCGCCAACAGCTTCATGTGGGAGGTGGAAAGGGACTTGTTTTTTCTGGATGGGAGCATTTCAAGTGCAATTCTTCTATATTTTCGTTACATTGACGACCTCCTGATGATGTGGAACGACGATATACAAAAATTGATTGGGCTCATTAATAAACATAATGATTCCAACAGTCCCATCAAATTGACTTTGGTATCTAGCAAATCAGACATCTGCTATCTGGATGTCTGTATTCAATTGATAGAGGGGAGAGCTGAGACATCCCTGTATAAAAAACCTACGGACAGGAATACACTGCTCCGGGCAGAGAGCTCCCACCCTAAGGCAATGATACGCAGCTTGCCCTACTCCCAATTGCTCAGGGTCTGCAGGAATAATACTGACCCAAATATACGAGAGGAGCAACTCGAGGAGATGATTCTCAAATTTAGTGAGAGAGGGTATGCACTATCAGAACTCAAAAAAGCTAGAGAGAGAGCCCTCTGTAATTCTCAAAAACAGGCCAAGCAGAGACACCAAACCCTACCCAGGGAGATCATTCCATGGGTGACGGAGTACAATGCCAACAGCCCGGCACTGGTCAAGCAAGTCAGGGACACGTGGCAAATGGTCACCTCGGACCCTGACCTGAAATGCTTCCAAAATAGCAAACTCATGGCGAGTTACGCCAGGGGCAAGAACTTGAAGGATTTAGTTGTCAAAACTGATATCACAGGTTTTGATGCCAGGAGTGCACCCAGGCATTTTTTAAGCAAGAAGAATGGCTGTTTTAAATGCCTGGGATGCACGACTTGTTCCTTCTTTATAGTCGGCGAGACCTTCCCCCACCCACATACGGGCCGACGCCTGAAAATTAGGTGGCCATTGACCTGTACTTCCCGATATGTGGTCTACATAATAGTGTGCCCTTGCAGGCTCTATTATGTGGGCAAAACTGAATGTCAATTGAAGATCCGTTTAACCCAACACCGGTCTGCCATCAGAGCAGCCCTGTCAACAGGGACTAGTGATCAACCAGTTGCCAGGCACTTTGCCACACAGCATCACACGTTGGCCAGTTTGAGATATAGGGCCATTGATCATGTTCCAGCATCCATAAGAGGTGGTGACAGGGGGAAAAAACTGTTGCAACTAGAATCCAGGTGGATTTTTCGCCTGGATTGTTTAGCCCCCAAAGGATTAACCGAGTCCTTAGGACTTAGTAACTTTCTGTAGGTCACTATACATTAATGATTAAAAGACATATAATAAAGGTTGTCACTTTTCAATACATCCTTCTTTTTGCAGGCGAGTCCCTAGTTATGGGCCAGCCTTTTCAGGTTCATTGCCTAATGCAGCTAGATTAACAATAGCAGCCTTTATAATAAGACTCAATATGCAATAGAACCATTCACCCATAATAAACCTTTTGGCTAATAAACATATAAAATATATCTTTCCAAAAGTAGAGTCATCCATGCCTGTCCATCGCCAGTGATTTTTATTCCTATTTTCATTCCATATATATCATCATTGTTTTATTCAGAAAGTAGTAACATTGGCGAGTTTGGAATAGTTCAGGTTCAGATGTGTCAGACTGGGTGTTGTAAAATAAGTATTTTTAACATGTATGCACATATATATGTATTGTTTTTATCACAGATATGATGGTTTTATCCACACACTCCAGCTCCAGGCGAGCAATCTTTGAGATGTGTGTGTTTTTTTACACTTTGTTAGTCCTTTTCATTAATAATACAAGTGTGTTGTGCTTTGTTTACATTGCAGCGCTCCCAGGGCGTTGACATGGTGACCGGCGAAGCCTGTATGACTCACTTCCGGTCAGGCGGTGACGTCGAAGCCGGAAGTGCGGGCCGGGGGACGCCGAGACACGCCGTGGTCCACGCAGCTGGGAGTCGTGATCATGGGGGTAAGTGGGGTCATTTTATGGTATTTATTCACTGTTATTGCATTGTCTCACTGACTGAGGAAGGGGATACGTCCCCGAAACGTCACTGTTTTTTCATTAAACATCTTCACTGTGTGAAGATTGATTCCACAAGCTACAAGTCTGTGAGTGCCACCTAATTCCCTCTGCTATACATAGGTGGGCCGGCAAGGTCCACAAGGAAGGGCACCACAGCAAGCTGTTTTGGATGAGTGCCGGGGCAGTTGTTTGGGAGTATTTGGTTCCATGCTCCGCTGCGGTGGATAAGTTCGTTGAACCAGCCCAGGGCACCCTCCCACAGGACCTCCTCCCTCGATTTTTAAACTTTTTTAGTTCACTGGGAGCACTTTATATGCACGCATTTGGCACTTTAATTACACCGACAACGCAACCCGGTCTGTTAAGGCATCCGGACGGAGGCATAGGATGGCCACCTCAGAAGGTGAGGGTGATTTCACATCGTTTCTATTAGAGTGTGACAATTATGAGACTCTCAGTTTCTCAGACATTGATGCTGAGAAAATTCTTCATAAGGACAGGCCACTGTCTGAAGATTACGTGGAATTCTGTGCTGATGTGTATCGTGAATTGTTCAAATTAAAGAAAAGAGAAATGGACTTCCTCTATCACAGTCGCACGTTATCTGATTACTACCGGGCTAAACAAATACCCCGGGGGTTCAGGGTCCATAACACACCAACTATTGGCAGATACAATACGACCTTTTGCAAACGCTGGATATCAATACTTAACAAATGCTCCATGGACCTTATGTTATTGGTCATTGAGGAGTCCACGAGGGAGCTAAGATCAACAACAGAGAAGATCACTGCGTTTGAAAAGGAACATCTGACCACCATGGCAGCTGATAAATCTACAGATTGGACATCCAAATTACAGATCCAATTGGATGAATACAAAAACAACCTAGTGAAATATAAGAAAGAAAAACACAGAAAGGTTGTGACAGATTACGCCCAACATCGGGTTTACACTTGGCTTGGACAAGGAAATCAGGCCCGTGGACGTGGCCGGGGAGCCAATAACCCAAGGAGACCACAACGGGTTCGCTTCTCGAGCACCTCAGCAAGTGATAACAACGAAACTGGAGCGACAGATACGGAAGCTAGACACACTGTGACCCCTTTAGTGGCAAACACCCGGGCGGTGGCCTCTACCCGGGGAAGACCAAAACAAGACGGGGAGGCCAAACGAGGAGGCAGAACAGTGGGAAGGCCACCGAAGCACAGAGCCACCTAATCTTTAATTTATCTTCACACACTCTGCAGGAGTCCGAACTGAGACTGCTGAGCAAAGGACTAACTTTCATTCCCACCAATTTTGTGGATCCGTTTAAATGGAAGGTGGAGGCGTTCAAACTGGCACGCTCACTTAAGATCAAAGAATACTTTTCTAAACATCCCACGGTCAACACTGAACCAGCATTACGCAGCCGCATCTCCAGATTGGGAAACCGGTCCAGATTCGACCCACAGTCAAACAACACCACTCTTAAAACCTTTCACAGATTAATGGAGGGGGCCATTGGAACTAGAGCACCAGCGGTGAAACACAACTTATCCAGTGATGAACGACAAGCACTTAAGAGTCTACAACAGAGGACTGACATCATTATTAGGGCCGCCGATAAAGGCGGCTCTGCTGTCATTCAGGACACTTCCTCATACGTCGCAGAATGCGACAGATTACTCAGTGATAGTAAAACCTATTGCCGGCTTGATCATGACCCTACATTGGTCTTCAAGCAGGATCTTGATTTGCTTTTGAAACGGGCAGTTGGTGAGGGGTTGATATCACAGGTAATTTGTGACAAGTTATCCACTAAATGGCCAGTGGTCCCATTGTTTTACACCCTCCCCAAGATCCACAAGGACGCAAAGAGACCACCGGGCAGACCTATTATATCTGCCCGTGGGTCTCTGTGCGAGCCAGTAGTTGTGTTTCTTGACACATTCCTGCAGCCATGTATTCAAGCTACGTTTTCTTACCTCAAGGATACGAATATGCTGTTAGAGAGATTAGCAGGGTTGGGACCAGTGCCAGAGGTAACTACCATGGTCACATTGGACGTGACCAGCCTCTATACATGCATCCCCCATGAGGCTGGGCTGGAGGCGGTCAGACGGTTGATCACGGGCAATAGCCTTTACACGTGTCCAGACATAGATTTGTTTATTGAGCTGCTGACCTTCACACTGACACACAACTACTTTTTGTTTAACGGGAAGTTTTATAAACAACTCACGGGCTGCTCGATGGGGTCCCCAGTGGCCCCGTCATTCGCCAACAGCTTCATGTGGGAGGTGGAAAGGGACTTGTTTTTTCTGGTTGGGAGCATTTCAAGTGCAATTCTTCTATATTTTCGTTACATTGACGATCTCCTGATGATGTGGAACGACGATATACAAAAATTGATTGGGCTCATTAATAAACATAATGATTCCAACAGTCCCATCAAATTGACTTTGGTATCTAGCAAATCAGACATCTGCTATCTGGATGTCTGTATTCAATTGATAGAGGGGAGAGCTGAGACATCCCTGTATAAAAAACCTACGGACAGGAATACACTGCTCCGGGCAGAGAGCTCCCACCCTAAGGCAATGATACGCAGCTTGCCCTACTCCCAATTGCTCAGGGTCTGCAGGAATAATACTGACCCAAATATACGAGAGGAGCAACTCGAGGAGATGATTCTCAAATTTAGTGAGAGAGGGTATGCACTATCAGAACTCAAAAAAGCTAGAGAGAGAGCCCTCTGTAATTTTCAAAAACAGGCCAAGCAGAGACACCGAACCCTACCCAGGGAGATCATTCCATGGGTGACGGAGTACAATGCCAACAGCCCGGCACTGGTCAAGCAAGTCAGGGACACGTGGCAAATGGTCACCTCGGACCCTGACCTGAAATGCTTCCAAGATAGCAAACTCATGGCGAGTTACGCCAGGGGCAAGAACTTGAAGGATTTAGTTGTCAAGACTGATATCACAGGTTTTGATGCCAGGAGTGCACCCAGGCATTTTTTAAGCAAGAAGAATGGCTGTTTTAAATGCCTGGGATGCACGACTTGTTCCTTCTTTATAGTCGGCGAGACCTTCCCCCACCCACATACGGGCCGACGCCTGAAAATTAGGTGGCCATTGACCTGTACTTCCTGATATGTGGTCTACATAATAGTGTGCCCTTGCAGGCTCTATTATGTAGGAAAAACTGAATGTCAATTGAGATCCGTTTAACCCAACATCGGTCTGCCATCAGAGCAGCCCTGTCAACAGGGACTAGTGATCAACCAGTTGCCAGGCACTTTGCCACACAGCATCACACGTTGGCCAGTTTGAGATATAGGGCCATTGATCATGTTCCAGCATCCATAAAAGGTGGTGACAGGGGGAAAAACTGTTGCAACTAGAATCCAGGTGGATTTTTCGCCTGGATTGTTTAGCCCCTAAAGGATTAAGCGAGTCCTTAGGACTTAGTAACTTTCTGTAGGTCACTATACATTAATGATTAAAAGACATATAATAAAGGTTGTCACTTTTCAATACATCCTTCTTTTTGCAGGCGAGTTCCTAGTTATGGGCCAGCCTTTTCAGGTTCATTGCCTAATGCAGCTAGATTAACAATAGCAGCCTTTATAATAAGACTCAATATGCAATAGAACCATTCACCCATAATAAACCTTTTGGCTAATAA
Source organism: Pseudophryne corroboree (assembly GCF_028390025.1). NCBI lineage: Eukaryota > Metazoa > Chordata > Amphibia > Anura > Myobatrachidae > Pseudophryne > Pseudophryne corroboree. Next base: position 89,312,239 of record NC_086451.1, read on the forward strand.
ACATATAAAATATATCTTTCCAAAAGTAGAGTCATCCATGCCTGTCCATCGCCAGTGATTTTTATTCCTATTTTCATTCCATATATATCATCATTGTTTTGTTCAGAAAGTAGTAACATTGGCGAGTTTGGAATAGTTCAGGTTCAGATGTGTTAGACTGGGTGTTGTAAAACCATAAAATGACCCCACTTACCCCCATGATCACGACTCCCAGCTGCGTGGACCACGGCGTGTCTCGGCGTCCCCCGGCCCGCACTTCCGGCTTCGACGTCACCGCCTGACCGGAAGTGAGTCATACAGGCTTCGCCGGTCACCATGTCAACGCCCTGGGAGCGCTGCAATGTAAACAAAGCACAACACACTTGTATTATTAATGAAAAGGACTAACAAAGTGTAAAAAACACACACACATCTCAAAGATCGCTCGCCTGGAGCTGGAGTGTGTGGATAAAACCATCATATCTGTGATAAAAACAATACATATATATGTGAATACATGTTAAAAAATACTTATATTTATTCACTGTTATTGCATTGTCTCACTGTCTGAGGAAGGGGATACGTCCCCGAAACGTCACTGTTTTTTCATTAAACATCTTCACTGTGTGAAGTTTGATTCCACAAGCTACAAGTCTGTGAGTGCCACCTAATTCCCTCTGCTATACATAGGTGGGCCGGCAAGGTCCACAAGGAAGGGCACCACAGCAAGCTGTTTTGGATGAGTGCCGGGGCAGTTGTTTGGGAGTATTTGGTTCCACGCTCCGCTACGGTGGATAAGTTCGTTGAACCAGCCCAGGGCACCCTCCCACAGGACCTCCTCCCTCGATTTTTAAACTTTTTTAGTTCACTGGGAGCACTTTATATGCACGCATTTGGCACTTTAATTACACCGACAACGCAACCCGGTCTGTTAAGGCATCCGGACGGAGGCATAGGATGGCCACCTCAGAAGGTGAGGGTGAATTCACATCGTTTCTATTAGAGTGTGACAATTATGAGACTCTCAGTTTCTCAGACATTGATGCTGAGAAAATTCTTCATAAGGACAGGCCACTGTCTGAAGATTACGTGGAATTCTGTGCTGATGTGTATCGTGAATTGTTCAAATTAAAGAAAAGAGAAATGGACTTCCTCTATCACAGTCGCACGTTATCTGATTACTACCGGGCTAAACAAATACCCCGGGGGTTCAGGGTCCATAACACACCAACTATTGGTAGATACAATACGACCTTTTGCAAACGCTGGATATCAATACTTAACAAATGCTCCATGGACCTTATCTTATTGGTCATTGAGGAGTCCACGAGGGAGCTAAGATCAACAACAGAGAAGATCAATGCGTTTGAAAAGGAACATCTGACCACCATGGCAGCTGATAAATCTACAGATTGGACATCCAAATTACAGATCCAATTGGATGAATACAAAAACAACCTAGTGAAATATAAGAAAGAAAAACACAGAAAGGTTGTGACAGATTACGCCCAACATCGGGTTTACACTTGGCTTGGACAAGGAAATCAGGCCCGTGGACGTGGCCGGGGAGCCAATAACCCAAGGAGACCACAACGGGTTCGCTTCTCGAGCACCTCAGCAAGTGATAACGACGAAACTGGAGCGACAGATACGGAAGCTAGACACACTGTGACCCCTTTAGTGGCAAACACCCGGGTGGTGGCCTCTACCCGGGGAAGACCAAAACAAGACGGGGAGGCCAAACGAGGAGGCAGAACAGTGGGAAGGCCACCGAAGCACAGAGCCACCTAATCTTTAATTTATCTTCACACACTCTGCAGGAGTCCGAACAGAGACTGCGGAGCAAAGGACTAACTTTCATTCCCACCAATTTTGTGGATCCGTTTAAATGGAAGGTGTAGGCGTTCAAACTGGCACGCTCACTTAAGATCAAAGAATACTTTTCTAAACATCCCACGGTCAACACTGAACCAGCATTACCCAGCCGCATCTCCAGATTGGGGAACCGGTCCAGATTCGACCCACAGTCAAACAACGCCACTCTTAAAACCTTTCACAGATTAATGGAGGGGGCCATTGGAACTAGAGCACCAGCGGTGAAACACAACTTATCCAGTGATGAACGACAAGCACTTAAGAGTCTACAACAAAGGACTGACATCATTATTAGGGCCGCCGATAAAGGCGGCTCTGTTGTCATTCAGGACACTTCCTCATACGTCGCAGAATGCGACAGATTACTCAGTGATAGTAAAACCTATTGCCGGCTTGATCATGACCCTACATTGGTCTTCAAGCAGGATCTTGATTTGCTTTTGAAACGGGCAGTTGGTGAGGGGTTGATATCACAGGTAATTTGTGACAAGTTATCCACTAAATGGCCAGTGGTCCCATTGTTTTACACCCTCCCCAAGATCCACAAGGACGCAAAGAGACCACCAGGCAGACCTATTATATCTGCCCGTGGGTCTCTATGCGAGCCAGTAGTTGTGTTTCTTGACACATTCCTGCAGCCATGTATTCAAGCTACGTTTTCTTACCTCAAGGATACGAATATGCTGTTAGAGAGATTAGCAGGGTTGGGACCAATGCCAGAGGTAACTACCATGGTCACATTGGACGTGACCAGCCTCTATACATGCATCCCCCATGAGGCTGGGCTGGAGGCGGTCAGACGGTTGATCACGGGCAATAGCCTTTACACGGGTCCAGACATAGATTTGTTTATTGAGCTGCTGACCTTCACACTGACACACAACTACTTTTTGTTTAACGGGAAGTTTTATAAACAACTCACGGGCTGCTCGATGGGGTCCCCAGTGGCCCCGTCGTTCGCCAACAGCTTCATGTGGGAGGTGGAAAGGGACTTGTTTTTTCTGGATGGGAGCATTTCAAGTGCAATTCTTCTATATTTTCGTTACATTGACGATCTCCTGATGATGTGGAACGACGATATACAAAAATTGATTGGGCTCATTAATAAACATAATGATTCCAACAGTCCCATCAAATTGACTTTGCTATCTAGCAAATCAGACATCTGCTATCTGGATGTCTGTATTCAATTGATAGAGGGGAGAGCTGAGACATCCCTGTATAAAAAACCTACGGACAGGAATACACTGCTCCGGGCAGAGAGCTCCCACCCTAAGGCAATGATACGCAGCTTGCCCTACTCCCAATTGCTCAGGGTCTGCAGGAATAATACTGACCCAAATATACGAGAGGAGCAACTCGAGGAGATGATTCTCAAATTTAGTGAGAGAGGGTATGCACTATCAGAACTCAAAAAAGCTAGAGAGAGAGCCCTCTGTAATTTTCAAAAACAGGCCAAGCAGAGACACCGAACCCTACCCAGGGAGATCATTCCATGGGTGACGGAGTACAATGCCAACAGCCCGGCACTGGTCAAGCAAGTCAGGGACACGTGGCAAATGGTCACCTCGGACCCTGACCTGAAATGCTTCCAAGATAGCAAACTCATGGCGAGTTACGCCAGGGGCAAGAACTTGAAGGATTTAGTTGTCAAGACTGATATCACAGGTTTTGATGCCAGGAGTGCACCCAGGCATTTTTTAAGCAAGAAGAATGGCTGTTTTAAATGCCTGGGATGCACGACTTGTTCCTTCTTTATAGTCGGCGAGACCTTCCCCCACCCACATACGGGCCGACGCCTGAAAATTAGGTGGCCATTGACCTGTACTTCCTGATATGTGGTCTACATAATAGTGTGCCCTTGCAGGCTCTATTATGTAGGAAAAACTGAATGTCAATTGAAGATCCGTTTAACCCAACACCGGTCTGCCATCAGAGCAGCCCTGTCAACAGGGACTAGTGATCAACCAGTTGCCAGGCACTTTGCCACACAGCATCACACGTTGGCCAGTTTGAGATATAGGGCCATTGATCATGTTCCAGCATCCATAAGAGGTGGTGACAGGGGGAAAAACTGTTGCAACTAGAATCCAGGTGGATTTTTCGCCTGGATTGTTTAGCCCCTAAAGGATTAAGCGAGTCCTTAGGACTTAGTAACTTTCTGTAGGTCACTATACATTAATGATTAAAAGACATATAATAAAGGTTGTCACTTTTCAATACATCCTTCTTTTTGCAGGCGAGTCCCTAGTTATGGGCCAGCCTTTTCAGGTTCATTGCCTAATGCAGCTAGATTAACAATAGCAGCCTTTATAATAAGACTCAATATGCAATAGAACCATTCACCCATAATAAACCTTTTGGCTAATAAACATATAAAATATATCTTTCCAAAAGTAGAGTCATCCATGCCTGTCCATCGCCAGTGATTTTTATTCCTATTTTCATTCCATATATATCATCATTGTTTTATTCAGAAAGTAGTAACATTGGCGAGTTTGGAATAGTTCAGGTTCAGATGTGTCAGACTGGGTGTTGTAAAATAAGTATTTTTAACATGTATGCACATATATATGTATTGTTTTTATCACAGATATGATGGTTTTATCCACACACTCCAGCTCCAGGCGAGCGATCTTTGAGATGTGTGTGTGTTTTTTACACTTTGTTAGTCCTTTTCATTAATAATACAAGTGTGTTGTGCTTTGTTTACATTGCAGCGCTCCCAGGGCGTTGACATGGTGACCGGCGAAGCCTGTATGACTCACTTCCGGTCAGGCGGTGACGTCGAAGCCGGAAGTGCGGGCCGGGGGACGCCGAGACACGCCGTGGTCCACGCAGCTGGGAGTCGTGATCATGGGGGTAAGTGGGGTCATTTTATGGTATTTATTCACTGTTATTGCATTGTCTCACTGTCTGAGGAAGGGGATACGTCCCCGAAACGTCACTGTTTTTTCATTAAACATCTTCACTGTGTGAAGTTTGATTCCACAAGCTACAAGTCTGTGAGTGCCACCTAATTCCCTCTGCTATACATAGGTGGGCCGGCAAGGTCCACAAGGAAGGGCACCACAGCAAGCTGTTTTGGATGAGTGCCGGGGCAGTTGTTTGGGAGTATTTGGTTCCACGCTCCGCTGCGGTGGATAAGTTCGTTGAACCAGCCCAGGGCACCCTCCCACAGGACCTCCTCCCTCGATTTTTAAACTTTTTTAGTTCACTGGGAGCACTTTATATGCACGCATTTGGCACTTTAATTACACCGACAACGCAACCCGGTCTGTTAAGGCATCCGGACGGAGGCATAGGATGGCCACCTCAGAAGGTGAGGGTGAATTCACATCGTTTCTATTAGAGTGTGACAATTATGAGACTCTCAGTTTCTCAGACATTGATGCTGAGAAAATTCTTCATAAGGACAGGCCACTGTCTGAAGATTACGTGGAATTCTGTGCTGATGTGTATCGTGAATTGTTCAAATTAAAGAAAAGAGAAATGGACTTCCTCTATCACAGTCGCACGTTATCTGATTACTACCGGGCTAAACAAATACCCCGGGGGTTCAGGGTCCATAACACACCAACTATTGGTAGATACAATACGACCTTTTGCAAACGCTGGATATCAATACTTAACAAATGCTCCATGGACCTTATCTTATTGGTCATTGAGGAGTCCACGAGGGAGCTAAGATCAACAACAGAGAAGATCAATGCGTTTGAAAAGGAACATCTGACCACCATGGCAGCTGATAAATCTACAGATTGGACATCCAAATTACAGATCCAATTGGATGAATACAAAAACAACCTAGTGAAATATAAGAAAGAAAAACACAGAAAGGTTGTGACAGATTACGCCCAACATCGGGTTTACACTTGGCTTGGACAAGGAAATCAGGCCCGTGGACGTGGCCGGGGAGCCAATAACCCAAGGAGACCACAACGGGTTCGCTTCTCGAGCACCTCAGCAAGTGATAACGACGAAACTGGAGCGACAGATACGGAAGCTAGACACACTGTGACCCCTTTAGTGGCAAACACCCGGGCGGTGGCCTCTACCCGGGGAAGACCAAAACAAGACGGGGAGGCCAAACGAGGAGGCAGAACAGTGGGAAGGCCACCGAAGCACAGAGCCACCTAATCTTTAATTTATCTTCACACACTCTGCAGGAGTCCGAACAGAGACTGCGGAGCAAAGGACTAACTTTCATTCCCACCAATTTTGTGGATCCGTTTAAATGGAAGGTGGAGGCGTTCAAACTGGCACGCTCACTTAAGATCAAAGAATACTTTTCTAAACATCCCACGGTCAACACTGAACCAGCATTACCCAGCCGCATCTCCAGATTGGGGAACCGGTCCAGATTCGACCCACAGTCAAACAACGCCACTCTTAAAACCTTTCACAGATTAATGGAGGGGGCCATTGGAACTAGAGCACCAGCGGTGAAACACAACTTATCCAGTGATGAACGACAAGCACTTAAGAGTCTACAACAAAGGACTGACATCATTATTAGGGCCGCCGATAAAGGCGGCTCTGTTGTCATTCAGGACACTTCCTCATACGTCGCAGAATGCGACAGATTACTCAGTGATAGTAAAACCTATTGCCGGCTTGATCATGACCCTACATTGGTCTTCAAGCAGGATCTTGATTTGCTTTTGAAACGGGCAGTTGGTGAGGGGTTGATATCACAGGTAATTTGTGACAAGTTATCCACTAAATGGCCAGTGGTCCCATTGTTTTACACCCTCCCCAAGATCCACAAGGACGCAAAGAGACCACCAGGCAGACCTATTATATCTGCCCGTGGGTCTCTGTGCGAGCCAGTAGTTGTGTTTCTTGACACATTCCTGCAGCCATGTATTCAAGCTACGTTTTCTTACCTCAAGGATACGAATATGCTGTTAGAGAGATTAGCAGGGTTGGGACCAATGCCAGAGGTAACTACCATGGTCACATTGGACGTGACCAGCCTCTATACATGCATCCCCCATGAGGCTGGGCTGGAGGCGGTCAGACGGTTGATCACGGGCAATAGCCTTTACACGGGTCCAGACATAGATTTGTTTATTGAGCTGCTGACCTTCACACTGACACACAACTACTTTTTGTTTAACGGGAAGTTTTATAAACAACTCACGGGCTGCTCGATGGGGTCCCCAGTGGCCCCGTCGTTCGCCAACAGCTTCATGTGGGAGGTGGAAAGGGACTTGTTTTTTCTGGATGGGAGCATTTCAAGTGCAATTCTTCTATATTTTCGTTACATTGACGATCTCCTGATGATGTGGAACGACGATATACAAAAATTGATTGGGCTCATTAATAAACATAATGATTCCAACAGTCCCATCAAATTGACTTTGGTATCTAGCAAATCAGACATCTGCTATCTGGATGTCTGTATTCAATTGATAGAGGGGAGAGCTGAGACATCCCTGTATAAAAAACCTACGGACAGGAATACACTGCTCCGGGCAGAGAGCTCCCACCCTAAGGCAATGATACGCAGCTTGCCCTACTCCCAATTGCTCAGGGTCTGCAGGAATAATACTGACCCAAATATACGAGAGGAGCAACTCGAGGAGATGATTCTCAAATTTAGTGAGAGAGGGTATGCACTATCAGAACTCAAAAAAGCTAGAGAGAGAGCCCTCTGTAATTTTCAAAAACAGGCCAAGCAGAGACACCGAACCCTACCCAGGGAGATCATTCCATGGGTGACGGAGTACAATGCCAACAGCCCGGCACTGGTCAAGCAAGTCAGGGACACGTGGCAAATGGTCACCTCGGACCCTGACCTGAAATGCTTCCAAAATAGCAAACTCATGGCGAGTTACGCCAGGGGCAAGAACTTGAAGGATTTAGTTGTCAAGACTGATATCACAGGTTTTGATGCCAGGAGTGCACCCAGGCATTTTTTAAGCAAGAAGAATGGCTGTTTTAAATGCCTGGGATGCACGACTTGTTCCTTCTTTATAGTCGGCGAGACCTTCCCCCACCCACATACGGGCCGACGCCTGAAAATTAGGTGGCCATTGACCTGTACTTCCCGATATGTGGTCTACATAATAGTGTGCCCTTGCAGGCTCTATTATGTGGGCAAAACTGAATGTCAATTGAAGATCCGTTTAACCCAACAGCGGTCTGCCATCAGAGCAGCCCTGTCAACAGGGACTAGTGATCAACCAGTTGCCAGGCACTTTGCCACACAGCATCACACGTTGGCCAGTTTGAGATATAGGGCCATTGATCATGTTCCAGCATCCATAAGAGGTGGTGACAGGGGGAAAAAACTGTTGCAACTAGAATCCAGGTGGATTTTTCGCCTGGATTGTTTAGCCCCCAAAGGATTAAACGAGTCCTTAAGACTTAGTAACTTTCTGTAGGTCACTATACATTAATGATTAAAAGACATATAATAAAGGTTGTCACTTTTCAATACATCCTTCTTTTTGCAGGCGAGTCCTTAGTTATGGGCCAGCCTTTTCAGGTTCATTGCCTAATGCAGCTAGATTAACAATAGCAGCCTTTATAATAAGACTCAATATGCAATAGAACCATTCACCCATAATAAACCTTTTGGCTAATAAACATATAAAATATATCTTTCCAAAAGTAGAGTCATCCATGCCTGTCCATCGCCAGTGATTTTTATTCCTATTTTCATTCCATATATATCATCATTGTTTTATTCAGAAAGTAGTAACATTGGCGAGTTTGGAATAGTTCAGGTTCAGATGCGTCAGACTGGGTGTTGTAAAATAAGTATTTTTAACATGTATGCACATATATATGTATTGTTTTTATCACAGATATGATGGTTTTATCCACACACTCCAGCTCCAGGCGAGCAATCTTTGAGATGTGTGTGTTTTTTTACACTTTGTTAGTCCTTTTCATTAATAATACAAGTGTGTTGTGCTTTGTTTACATTGCAGCGCTCCCAGGGCGTTGACATGGTGACCGGCGAAGCCTGTATGACTCACTTCCGGTCAGGCGGTGACGTCGAAGCCGGAAGTGCGGGCCGGGGGACGCCAAGACACGCCGTGGTCCACGCAGCTGGGAGTCGTGATCATGGGGGTAAGTGGGGTCATTTTATGGTATTTATTCACTGTTATTGCATTGTCTCACTGTCTGAGGAAGGGGATACGTCCCCGAAACGTCACTGTTTTTTCATTAAACATCTTCACTGTGTGAAGTTTGATTCCACAAGCTACAAGTCTGTGAGTGCCACCTAATTCCCTCTGCTATACATAGGTGGGCCGGCAAGGTCCACAAGGAAGGGCACCACAGCAAGCTGTTTTGGATGAGTGCCGGGGCAGTTGTTTGGGAGTATTTGGTTCCACGCTCCGCTGCGGTGGATAAGTTCGTTGAACCAGCCCAGGGCACCCTCCCACAGGACCTCCTCCCTCGATTTTTAAACTTTTTTAGTTCACTGGGAGCACTTTATATGCACGCATTTGGCACTTTAATTACACCGACAACGCAACCCGGTCTGTTAAGGCATCCGGACGGAGGCATAGGATGGCCACCTCAGAAGTGAGGGTGATTTCACATCGTTTCTATTAGAGTGTGACAATTATGAGACTCTCAGTTTCTCAGACATTGATGCTGAGAAAATTCTTCATAAGGACAGGCCACTGTCTGAAGATTACGTGGAATTCTGTGCTGATGTGTATCGTGAATTGTTCAAATTAAAGAAAAGAGAAATGGACTTCCTCTATCACAGTCGCACGTTATCTGATTACTACCGGGCTAAACAAATACCCCGGGGGTTCAGGGTCCATAACACACCAACTATTGGCAGATACAATACGACCTTTTGCAAACGCTGGATATCAATACTTAACAAATGCTCCATGGACCTTATCTTATTGGTCATTGAGGAGTCCACGAGGGAGCTAAGATCAATGCGTTTGAAAAGGAACATCTGACCACCATGGCAGCTGATAAATCTACAGATTGGACATCCAAATTACAGATCCAATTGGATGAATACAAAAACAACCTAGTGAAATATAAGAAAGAAAAACACAGAAAGGTTGTGACAGATTACGCCCAACATCGGGTTTACACTTGGCTTGGACAAGGAAATCAGGCCCGTGGACGTGGCCGGGGAGCCAATAACCCAAGGAGACCACAACGGGTTCGCTTCTCGAGCACCTCAGCAAGTGATAACGACGAAACTGGAGCGACAGATACGGAAGCTAGACACACTGTGACCCCTTTAGTGGCAAACACCCGGGCGGTGGCCTCTACCCGGGGAAGACCAAAACAAGACGGGGAGGCCAAACGAGGAGGCAGAACAGTGGGAAGGCCACCGAAGCACAGAGCCACCTAATCTTTAATTTATCTTCACACACTCTGCAGGAGTCCGAACAGAGACTGCTAAGCAAAGGACTAACTTTCATTCCCACCAATTTTGTGGATCCGTTTAAATGGAAGGTGGAGGCGTTCAAACTGGCACGCTCACTTAAGATCAAAGAATACTTTTCTAAACATCCCACGGTCAACACTGAACCAGCATTACCCAGCCGCATCTCCAGATTGGGGAACCGGTCCAGATTCGACCCACAGTCAAACAACGCCACTCTTAAAACCTTTCACAGATTAATGGAGGGGGCCATTGGAACTAGAGCACCAGCGGTGAAACACAACTTATCCAGTGATGAATGACAAGCACTTAAGAGTCTACAACAGAGGACTGACATCATTATTAGGGCCGCCGATAAAGGCGGCTCTGTTGTCATTCAGGACACTTCCTCATACGTCGCAGAATGCGACAGATTACTCAGTGATAGTAAAATCTATTGCCGGCTTGATCATGACCCTACATTGGTCTTCAAGCAGGATCTTGATTTGCTTTTGAAACAGGCAGTTGGTGAGGGGTTGATATCACAGGTAATTTGTGACAAGTTATCCACTAAATGGCCAGTGGTCCCATTGTTTTACACCCTCCCCAAGATCCACAAGGACGCAAAGAGACCACCGGGCAGACCTATTATATCTGCCCGTGGGTCTCTGTGCGAGCCAGTAGTTGTGTTTCTTGACACATTCCTGCAGCCATGTATTCAAGCTACGTTTTCTTACCTCAAGGATACGAATATGCTGTTAGAGAGATTAGCAGGGTTGGGACCAGTGCCAGAGGTAACTACCATGGTCACATTGGACGTGACCAGCCTCTATACATGCATCCCCCATGAGGCTGGGCTGGAGGCGGTCAGACGGTTGATCACGGGCAATAGCCTTTACACGGGTCCAGACATAGATTTGTTTATTGAGCTGCTGACCTTCACACTGACACACAACTACTTTTTGTTTAACGGGAAGTTTTATAAACAACTCACGGGCTGCTCGATGGGGTCCCCAGTGGCCCCGTCGTTCGCCAACAGCTTCATGTGGGAGGTGGAAAGGGACTTGTTTTTTCTGGATGGGAGCATTTCAAGTGCAATTCTTCTATATTTTCGTTACATTGACGATCTCCTGATGATGTGGAACGACGATATACAAAAATTGATTGGGCTCATTAATAAACATAATGATTCCAACAGTCCCATCAAATTGACTTTGGTATCTAGCAAATCAGACATCTGCTATCTGGATGTCTGTATTCAATTGATAGAGGGGAGAGCTGAGACATCCCTGTATAAAAAACCTACGGACAGGATTACACTGCTCCGGGCAGAGAGCTCCCACCCTAAGGCAATGATACGCAGCTTGCCCTACTCCCAATTGCTCAGGGTCTGCAGGAATAATACTGACCCAAATATACGAGAGGAGCAACTCGAGGAGATGATTCTCAAATTTAGTGAGAGAGGGTATGCACTATCAGAACTCAAAAAAGCTAGAGAGAGAGCCCTCTGTAATTTTCAAAAACAGGCCAAGCAGAGACACCGAACCCTACCCAGGGAGATCATTCCATGGGTGACGGAGTACAATGCCAACAGCCCGGCACTGGTCAAGCAAGTCAGGGACACGTGGCAAATGGTCACCTCGGACCCTGACCTGAAATGCTTCCAAAATAGCAAACTCATGGCGAGTTACGCCAGGGGCAAGAACTTGAAGGATTTAGTTGTCAAGACTGATATCACAGGTTTTGATGCCAGGAGTGCACCCAGGCATTTTTTAAGCAAGAAGAATGGCTGTTTTAAATGCCTGGGATGCACGACTTGTTCCTTCTTTATAGTCGGCGAGACCTTCCCCCACCCACATACGGGCCGACGCCTGAAAATTAGGTGGCCATTGACCTGTACTTCCCGATATGTGGTCTACATAATAGTGTGCCCTTGCAGGCTCTATTATGTGGGCAAAACTGAATGTCAATTGAAGATCTGTTTAACCCAACACCGGTCTGCCATCAGAGCAGCCCTGTCAACAGGGACTAGTGATCAACCAGTTGCCAGGCACTTTGCCACACAGCATCACACGTTGGCCAGTTTGAGATATAGGGCCATTGATCATGTTCCAGCATCCATAAGAGGTGGTGACAGGGGGAAAAACTGTTGCAACTAGAATCCAGGTGGATTTTTCGCCTGGATTGTTTAGCCCCTAAAGGATTAAGCGAGTCCTTAGGACTTAGTAACTTTCTGTAGGTCACTATACATTAATGATTAAAAGACATATAATAAAGGTTGTCACTTTTCAATACATCCTTCTTTTTGCAGGCGAGTCCCTAGTTATGGGCCAGCCTTTTCAGGTTCATTGCCTAATGCAGCTAGATTAACAATAGCAGCCTTTATAATAAGACTCAATATGCAATAGAACCATTCACCCATAATAAACCTTTTGGCTAATAAACATATAAAATATATCTTTCCAAAAGTAGAGTCATCCATGCCTGTCCATCGCCAGTGATGTTTATTCCTATTTTCATTCCATATATATCATCATTGTTTTGTTCAGAAAGTAGTAACATTGGCGAGTTTGGAATAGTTCAGGTTCAGATGTGTCAGACTGGGTGTTGTAAAATAAGTATTTTTAACATGTATGCACATATATATGTATTGTTTTTATCACAGATATGATGGTTTTATCCACACACTCCAGCTCCAGGCGAGCGATCTTTGAGATGTGTGTGTGTTTTTTACACTTTGTTAGTCCTTTTCATTAATAATACAAGTGTGTTGTGCTTTGTTTACATTGCAGCGCTCCCAGGGCGTTGACATGGTGACCGGCGAAGCCTGTATGACTCACTTCCGGTCAGGCGGTGACGTCGAAGCCGGAAGTGCGGGCCGGGGGACGCCGAGACACGCCGTGGTCCACGCAGCTGGGAGTCGTGATCATGGGGGTAAGTGGGGTCATTTTATGGTATTTATTCACTGTTATTGCATTGTCTCACTGTCTGAGGAAGGGGATACGTCCCCGAAACGTCACTGTTTTTTCATTAAACATCTTCACTGTGTGAAGTTTGATTCCACAAGCTACAAGTCTGTGAGTGCCACCTAATTCCCTCTGCTATACATAGGTGGGCCGGCAAGGTCCACAAGGAAGGGCACCACAGCAAGCTGTTTTGGATGAGTGCCGGGGCAGTTGTTTGGGAGTATTTGGTTCCACGCTCCGCTGCGGTGGATAAGTTCGTTGAACCAGCCCAGGGCACCCTCCCACAGGACCTCCTCCCTCGATTTTTAAACTTTTTTAGTTCACTGGGAGCACTTTATATGCACGCATTTGGCACTTTAATTACACCGACAACGCAACCCGGTCTGTTAAGGCATCCGGACGGAGGCATAGGATGGCCACCTCAGAAGGTGAGGGTGAATTCACATCGTTTCTATTAGAGTGTGACAATTATGAGACTCTCAGTTTCTCAGACATTGATGCTGAGAAAATTCTTCATAAGGACAGGCCACTGTCTGAAGATTACGTGGAATTCTGTGCTGATGTGTATCGTGATTTGTTCAAATTAAAGAAAAGAGAAATGGACTTCCTCTATCACAGTCGCACGTTATCTGATTACTACCGGGCTAAACAAATACCCCGGGGGTTCAGGGTCCATAACACACCAACTATTGGTAGATACAATACGACCTTTTGCAAACGCTGGATATCAATACTTAACAAATGCTCCATGGACCTTATCTTATTGGTCATTGAGGAGTCCACGAGGGAGCTAAGATCAACAACAGAGAAGATCAATGCGTTTGAAAAGGAACATCTGACCACCATGGCAGCTGATAAATCTACAGATTGGACATCCAAATTACAGATCCAATTGGATGAATACAAAAACAACCTAGTGAAATATAAGAAAGAAAAACACAGAAAGGTTGTGACAGATTACGCCCAACATCGGGTTTACACTTGGCTTGGACAAGGAAATCAGGCCCGTGGACGTGGCCGGGGAGCCAATAACCCAAGGAGACCACAACGGGTTCGCTTCTCGAGCACCTCAGCAAGTGATAACGACGAAACTGGAGCGACAGATACGGAAGCTAGACACACTGTGACCCCTTTAGTGGCAAACACCCGGGCGGTGGCCTCTACCCGGGGAAGACCAAAACAAGACGGGGAGGCCAAACGAGGAGGCAGAACAGTGGGAAGGCCACCGAAGCACAGAGCCACCTAATCTTTAATTTATCTTCACACACTCTGCAGGAGTCCGAACAGAGACTGCGGAGCAAAGGACTAACTTTCATTCCCACCAATTTTGTGGATCCGTTTAAATGGAAGGTGGAGGCGTTCAAACTGGCACGCTCACTTAAGATCAAAGAATACTTTTCTAAACATCCCACGGTCAACACTGAACCAGCATTACCCAGCCGCATCTCCAGATTGGGGAACCGGTCCAGATTCGACCCACAGTCAAACAACGCCACTCTTAAAACCTTTCACAGATTAATGGAGGGGGCCATTGGAACTAGAGCACCAGCGGTGAAACACAACTTATCCAGTGATGAACGACAAGCACTTAAGAGTCTACAACAAAGGACTGACATCATTATTAGGGCCGCCGATAAAGGCGGCTCTGTTGTCATTCAGGACACTTCCTCATACGTCGCAGAATGCGACAGATTACTCAGTGATAGTAAAACCTATTGCCGGCTTGATCATGACCCTACATTGGTCTTCAAGCAGGATCTTGATTTGCTTTTGAAACGGGCAGTTGGTGAGGGGTTGATATCACAGGTAATTTGTGACAAGTTATCCACTAAATGGCCAGTGGTCCCATTGTTTTACACCCTCCCCAAGATCCACAAGGACGCAAAGAGACCACCAGGCAGACCTATTATATCTGCCCGTGGGTCTCTGTGCGAGCCAGTAGCTGTGTTTCTTGACACATTCCTGCAGCCATGTATTCAAGCTACGTTTTCTTACCTCAAGGATACGAATATGCTGTTAGAGAGATTAGCAGGGTTGGGACCAATGCCAGAGGTAACTACCATGGTCACATTGGACGTGACCAGCCTCTATACATGCATCCCCCATGAGGCTGGGCTGGAGGCGGTCAGACGGTTGATCACGGGCAATAGCCTTTACACGGGTCCAGACATAGATTTGTTTATTGAGCTGCTGACCTTCACACTGACACACAACTACTTTTTGTTTAACGGGAAGTTTTATAAACAACTCACGGGCTGCTCGATGGGGTCCCCAGTGGCCCCGTCGTTCGCCAACAGCTTCATGTGGGAGGTGGAAAGGGACTTGTTTTTTCTGGATGGGAGCATTTCAAGTGCAATTCTTCTATATTTTCGTTACATTGACGATCTCCTGATGATGTGGAACGACGATATACAAAAATTGATTGGGCTCATTAATAAACATAATGATTCCAACAGTCCCATCAAATTGACTTTGGTATCTAGCAAATCAGACATCTGCTATCTGGATGTCTGTATTCAATTGATAGAGGGGAGAGCTGAGACATCCCTGTATAAAAAACCTACGGACAGGAATACACTGCTCCGGGCAGAGAGCTCCCACCCTAAGGCAATGATACGCAGCTTGCCCTACTCCCAATTGCTCAGGGTCTGCAGGAATAATACTGACCCAAATATACGAGAGGAGCAACTCGAGGAGATGATTCTCAAATTTAGTGAGAGAGGGTATGCACTATCAGAACTCAAAAAAGCTAGAGAGAGAGCCCTCTGTAATTTTCAAAAACAGGCCAAGCAGAGACACCGAACCCTACCCAGGGAGATCATTCCATGGGTGACGGAGTACAATGCCAACAGCCCGGCACTGGTCAAGCAAGTCAGGGACACGTGGCAAATGGTCACCTCGGACCCTGACCTGAAATGCTTCCAAGATAGCAAACTCATGGCGAGTTACGCCAGGGGCAAGAACTTGAAGGATTTAGTTGTCAAGACTGATATCACAGGTTTTGATGCCAGGAGTGCACCCAGGCATTTTTTAAGCAAGAAGAATGGCTGTTTTAAATGCCTGGGATGCACGACTTGTTCCTTCTTTATAGTCGGCGAGACCTTCCCCCACCCACATACGGGCCGACGCCTGAAAATTAGGTGGCCATTGACCTGTACTTCCTGATATGTGGTCTACATAATAGTGTGCCCTTGCAGGCTCTATTATGTAGGAAAAACTGAATGTCAATTGAAGATCCGTTTAACCCAACACCGGTCTGCCATCAGAGCAGCCCTGTCAACAGGGACTAGTGATCAACCAGTTGCCAGGCACTTTGCCACACAGCATCACACGTTGGCCAGTTTGAGATATAGGGCCATTGATCATGTTCCAGCATCCATAAGAGGTGGTGACAGGGGGAAAAACTGTTGCAACTAGAATCCAGGTGGATTTTTCGCCTGGATTGTTTAGCCCCTAAAGGATTAAGCGAGTCCTTAGGACTTAGTAACTTTCTGTAGGTCACTATACATTAATGATTAAAAGACATATAATAAAGGTTGTCACTTTTCAATACATCCTTCTTTTTGCAGGCGAGTCCCTAGTTATGGGCCAGCCTTTTCAGGTTCATTGCCTAATGCAGCTAGATTAACAATAGCAGCCTTTATAATAAGACTCAATATGCAATAGAACCATTCACCCATAATAAACCTTTTGGCTAATAAACATATAAAATATATCTTTCCAAAAGTAGAGTCATCCATGCCTGTCCATCGCCAGTGATTTTTATTCCTATTTTCATTCCATATATATCATCATTGTTTTGTTCAGAAAGTAGTAACATTGGCGAGTTTGGAATAGTTCAGGTTCAGATGTGTCAGACTGGGTGTTGTAAAATAAGTATTTTTAACATGTATGCACATATATATGTATTGTTTTTATCACAGATATGATGGTTTTATCCACACACTCCAGCTCCAGGCGAGCGATCTTTGAGATGTGTGTGTGTTTTTTACACTTTGTTAGTCCTTTTCATTAATAATACAAGTGTGTTGTGCTTTGTTTACATTGCAGCGCTCCCAGGGCGTTGACATGGTGACCGGCGAAGCCTGTATGACTCACTTCCGGTCAGGCGGTGACGTCGAAGCCGGAAGTGCGGGCCGGGGTACGCCGAGACACGCCGTGGTCCACGCAGCTGGGAGTCGTGATCATGGGGGTAAGTGGGGTCATTTTATGGTATTTATTCACTGTTATTGCATTGTCTCACTGTCTGAGGAAGGGGATACGTCCCCGAAACGTCACTGTTTTTTCATTAAACATCTTCACTGTGTGAAGTTTGATTCCACAAGCTACAAGTCTGTGAGTGCCACCTAATTCCCTCTGCTATACATAGGTGGGCCGGCAAGGTCCACAAGGAAGGGCACCACAGCAAGCTGTTTTGGATGAGTGCCGGGGCAGTTGTTTGGGAGTATTTGGTTCCACGCTCCGCTGCGGTGGATAAGTTCGTTGAACCAGCCCAGGGCACCCTCCCACAGGACCTCCTCCCTCGATTTTTAAACTTTTTTAGTTCACTGGGAGCACTTTATATGCACGCATTTGGCACTTTAATTACACCGACAACGCAACCCGGTCTGTTAAGGCATCCGGACGGAGGCATAGGATGGCCACCTCAGAAGGTGAGGGTGAATTCACATCGTTTCTATTAGAGTGTGACAATTATGAGACTCTCAGTTTCTCAGACATTGATGCTGAGAAAATTCTTCATAAGGACAGGCCACTGTCTGAAGATTACGTGGAATTCTGTGCTGATGTGTATCGTGAATTGTTCAAATTAAAGAAAAGAGAAATGGACTTCCTCTATCACAGTCGCACGTTATCTGATTACTACCGGGCTAAACAAATACCCCGGGGGTTCAGGGTCCATAACACACCAACTATTGGTAGATACAATACGACCTTTTGCAAACGCTGGATATCAATACTTAACAAATGCTCCATGGACCTTATCTTATTGGTCATTGAGGAGTCCACGAGGGAGCTAAGATCAACAACAGAGAAGATCAATGCGTTTGAAAAGGAACATCTGACCACCATGGCAGCTGATAAATCTACAGATTGGACATCCAAATTACAGATCCAATTGGATGAATACAAAAACAACCTAGTGAAATATAAGAAAGAAAAACACAGAAAGGTTGTGACAGATTACGCCCAACATCGGGTTTACACTTGGCTTGGACAAGGAAATCAGGCCCGTGGACGTGGCCGGGGAGCCAATAACCCAAGGAGACCACAACGGGTTCGCTTCTCGAGCACCTCAGCAAGTGATAACGACGAAACTGGAGCGACAGATACGGAAGCTAGACACACTGTGACCCCTTTAGTGGCAAACACCCGGGCGGTGGCCTCTACCCGGGGAAGACCAAAACAAGATGGGGAGGCCAAACGAGGAGGCAGAACAGTGGGAAGGCCACCGAAGCACAGAGCCACCTAATCTTTAATTTATCTTCACACACTCTGCAGGAGTCCGAACAGAGACTGCGGAGCAAAGGACTAACTTTCATTCCCACCAATTTTGTGGATCCGTTTAAATGGAAGGTGGAGGCGTTCAAACTGGCACGCTCACTTAAGATCAAAGAATACTTTTCTAAACATCCCACGGTCAACACTGAACCAGCATTACCCAGCCGCATCTCCAGATTGGGGAACCGGTCCAGATTCGACCCACAGTCAAACAACGCCACTCTTAAAACCTTTCACAGATTAATGGAGGGGGCCATTGGAACTAGAGCACCAGCGGTGAAACACAACTTATCCAGTGATGAACGACAAGCACTTAAGAGTCTACAACAAAGGACTGACATCATTATTAGGGCCGCCGATAAAGGCGGCTCTGTTGTCATTCAGGACACTTCCTCATACGTCGCAGAATGCGACAGATTACTCAGTGATAGTAAAACCTATTGCCGGCTTGATCATGACCCTACATTGGTCTTCAAGCAGGATCTTGATTTGCTTTTGAAACGGGCAGTTGGTGAGGGGTTGATATCACAGGTAATTTGTGACAAGTTATCCACTAAATGGCCAGTGGTCCCATTGTTTTACACCCTCCCCAAGATCCACAAGGACGCAAAGAGACCACCAGGCAGACCTATTATATCTGCCCGTGGGTCTCTGTGCGAGCCAGTAGTTGTGTTTCTTGACACATTCCTGCAGCCATGTATTCAAGCTACGTTTTCTTACCTCAAGGATACGAATATGCTGTTAGAGAGATTAGCAGGGTTGGGACCAATGCCAGAGGTAACTACCATGGTCACATTGGACGTGACCAGCCTCTATACATGCATCCCCCATGAGGCTGGGCTGGAGGCGGTCAGACGGTTGATCACGGGCAATAGCCTTTACACGGGTCCAGACATAGATTTGTTTATTGAGCTGCTGACCTTCACACTGACACACAACTACTTTTTGTTTAACGGGAAGTTTTATAAACAACTCACGGGCTGCTCGATGGGGTCCCCAGTGGCCCCGTCGTTCGCCAACAGCTTCATGTGGGAGGTGGAAAGGGACTTGTTTTTTCTGGATGGGAGCATTTCAAGTGCAATTCTTCTATATTTTCGTTACATTGACGATCTCCTGATGATGTGGAACGACGATATACAAAAATTGATTGGGCTCATTAATAAACATAATGATTCCAACAGTCCCATCAAATTGACTTTGGTATCTAGCAAATCAGACATCTGCTATCTGGATGTCTGTATTCAATTGATAGAGGGGAGAGCTGAGACATCCCTGTATAAAAAACCTACGGACAGGAATACACTGCTCCGGGCAGAGAGCTCCCACCCTAAGGCAATGATACGCAGCTTGCCCTACTCCCAATTGCTCAGGGTCTGCAGGAATAATACTGACCCAAATATACGAGAGGAGCAACTCGAGGAGATGATTCTCAAATTTAGTGAGAGAGGGTATGCACTATCAGAACTCAAAAAAGCTAGAGAGAGAGCCCTCTGTAATTTTCAAAAACAGGCCAAGCAGAGACACCGAACCCTACCCAGGGAGATCATTCCATGGGTGACGGAGTACAATGCCAACAGCCCGGCACTGGTCAAGCAAGTCAGGGACACGTGGCAAATGGTCACCTCGGACCCTGACCTGAAATGCTTCCAAAATAGCAAACTCATGGCGAGTTACGCCAGGGGCAAGAACTTGAAGGATTTAGTTGTCAAGACTGATATCACAGGTTTTGATGCCAGGAGTGCACCCAGGCATTTTTTAAGCAAGAAGAATGGCTGTTTTAAATGCCTGGGATGCACGACTTGTTCCTTCTTTATAGTCGGCGAGACCTTCCCCCACCCACATACGGGCCGACGCCTGAAAATTAGGTGGCCATTGACCTGTACTTCCCGATATGTGGTCTACATAATAGTGTGCCCTTGCAGGCTCTATTATGTGGGCAAAACTGAATGTCAATTGAAGATCCGTTTAACCCAACAGCGGTCTGCCATCAGAGCAGCCCTGTCAACAGGGACTAGTGATCAACCAGTTGCCAGGCACTTTGCCACACAGCATCACACGTTGGCCAGTTTGAGATATAGGGCCATTGATCATGTTCCAGCATCCATAAGAGGTGGTGACAGGGGGAAAAAACTGTTGCAACTAGAATCCAGGTGGATTTTTCGCCTGGATTGTTTAGCCCCCAAAGGATTAAACGAGTCCTTAAGACTTAGTAACTTTCTGTAGGTCACTATACATTAATGATTAAAAGACATATAATAAAGGTTGTCACTTTTCAATACATCCTTCTTTTTGCAGGCGAGTCCTTAGTTATGGGCCAGCCTTTTCAGGTTCATTGCCTAATGCAGCTAGATTAACAATAGCAGCCTTTATAATAAGACTCAATATGCAATAGAACCATTCACCCATAATAAACCTTTTGGCTAATAAACATATAAAATATATCTTTCCAAAAGTAGAGTCATCCATGCCTGTCCATCGCCAGTGATTTTTATTCCTATTTTCATTCCATATATATCATCATTGTTTTATTCAGAAAGTAGTAACATTGGCGAGTTTGGAATAGTTCAGGTTCAGATGCGTCAGACTGGGTGTTGTAAAATAAGTATTTTTAACATGTATGCACATATATATGTATTGTTTTTATCACAGATATGATGGTTTTATCCACACACTCCAGCTCCAGGCGAGCAATCTTTGAGATGTGTGTGTTTTTTTACACTTTGTTAGTCCTTTTCATTAATAATACAAGTGTGTTGTGCTTTGTTTACATTGCAGCGCTCCCAGGGCGTTGACATGGTGACCGGCGAAGCCTGTATGACTCACTTCCGGTCAGGCGGTGACGTCGAAGCCGGAAGTGCGGGCCGGGGGACGCCAAGACACGCCGTGGTCCACGCAGCTGGGAGTCGTGATCATGGGGGTAAGTGGGGTCATTTTATGGTATTTATTCACTGTTATTGCATTGTCTCACTGTCTGAGGAAGGGGATACGTCCCCGAAACGTCACTGTTTTTTCATTAAACATCTTCACTGTGTGAAGTTTGATTCCACAAGCTACAAGTCTGTGAGTGCCACCTAATTCCCTCTGCTATACATAGGTGGGCCGGCAAGGTCCACAAGGAAGGGCACCACAGCAAGCTGTTTTGGATGAGTGCCGGGGCAGTTGTTTGGGAGTATTTGGTTCCACGCTCCGCTGCGGTGGATAAGTTCGTTGAACCAGCCCAGGGCACCCTCCCACAGGACCTCCTCCCTCGATTTTTAAACTTTTTTAGTTCACTGGGAGCACTTTATATGCACGCATTTGGCACTTTAATTACACCGACAACGCAACCCGGTCTGTTAAGGCATCCGGACGGAGGCATAGGATGGCCACCTCAGAAGTGAGGGTGATTTCACATCGTTTCTATTAGAGTGTGACAATTATGAGACTCTCAGTTTCTCAGACATTGATGCTGAGAAAATTCTTCATAAGGACAGGCCACTGTCTGAAGATTACGTGGAATTCTGTGCTGATGTGTATCGTGAATTGTTCAAATTAAAGAAAAGAGAAATGGACTTCCTCTATCACAGTCGCACGTTATCTGATTACTACCGGGCTAAACAAATACCCCGGGGGTTCAGGGTCCATAACACACCAACTATTGGCAGATACAATACGACCTTTTGCAAACGCTGGATATCAATACTTAACAAATGCTCCATGGACCTTATCTTATTGGTCATTGAGGAGTCCACGAGGGAGCTAAGATCAATGCGTTTGAAAAGGAACATCTGACCACCATGGCAGCTGATAAATCTACAGATTGGACATCCAAATTACAGATCCAATTGGATGAATACAAAAACAACCTAGTGAAATATAAGAAAGAAAAACACAGAAAGGTTGTGACAGATTACGCCCAACATCGGGTTTACACTTGGCTTGGACAAGGAAATCAGGCCCGTGGACGTGGCCGGGGAGCCAATAACCCAAGGAGACCACAACGGGTTCGCTTCTCGAGCACCTCAGCAAGTGATAACGACGAAACTGGAGCGACAGATACGGAAGCTAGACACACTGTGACCCCTTTAGTGGCAAACACCCGGGCGGTGGCCTCTACCCGGGGAAGACCAAAACAAGACGGGGAGGCCAAACGAGGAGGCAGAACAGTGGGAAGGCCACCGAAGCACAGAGCCACCTAATCTTTAATTTATCTTCACACACTCTGCAGGAGTCCGAACAGAGACTGCTAAGCAAAGGACTAACTTTCATTCCCACCAATTTTGTGGATCCGTTTAAATGGAAGGTGGAGGCGTTCAAACTGGCACGCTCACTTAAGATCAAAGAATACTTTTCTAAACATCCCACGGTCAACTCTGAACCAGCATTACCCAGCCGCATCTCCAGATTGGGGAACCGGTCCAGATTCGACCCACAGTCAAACAACGCCACTCTTAAAACCTTTCACAGATTAATGGAGGGGGCCATTGGAACTAGAGCACCAGCGGTGAAACACAACTTATCCAGTGATGAACGACAAGCACTTAAGAGTCTACAACAAAGGACTGACATCATTATTAGGGCCGCCGATAAAGGCGGCTCTGTTGTCATTCAGGACACTTCCTCATACGTCGCAGAATGCGACAGATTACTCAGTGATAGTAAAACCTATTGCCGGCTTGATCATGACCCTACATTGGTCTTCAAGCAGGATCTTGATTTGCTTTTGAAACGGGCAGTTGGTGAGGGGTTGATATCACAGGTAATTTGTGACAAGTTATCCACTAAATGGCCAGTGGTCCCATTGTTTTACACCCTCCGCAAGATCCACAAGGACGCAAAGAGACCACCAGGCAGACCTATTATATCTGCCCGTGGGTCTCTGTGCGAGCCAGTAGTTGTGTTTCTTGACACATTCCTGCAGCCATGTATTCAAGCTACGTTTTCTTACCTCAAGGATACGAATATGCTGTTAGAGAGATTAGCAGGGTTGGGACCAATGCCAGAGGTAACTACCATGGTCACATTGGACGTGACCAGCCTCTATACATGCATCCCCCATGAGGCTGGGCTGGAGGCGGTCAGACGGTTGATCACGGGCAATAGCCTTTACACGGGTCCAGACATAGATTTGTTTATTGAGCTGCTGACCTTCACACTGACACACAACTACTTTTTGTTTAACGGGAAGTTTTATAAACAACTCACGGGCTGCTCGATGGGGTCCCCAGTGGCCCCGTCGTTCGCCAACAGCTTCATGTGGGAGGTGGAAAGGGACTTGTTTTTTCTGGATGGGAGCATTTCAAGTGCAATTCTTCTATATTTTCGTTACATTGACGATCTCCTGATGATGTGGAACGACGATATACAAAAATTGATTGGGCTCATTAATAAACATAATGATTCCAACAGTCCCATCAAATTGACTTTGGTATCTAGCAAATCAGACATCTGCTATCTGGATGTCTGTATTCAATTGATAGAGGGGAGAGCTGAGACATCCCTGTATAAAAAACCTACGGACAGGAATACACTGCTCCGGGCAGAGAGCTCCCACCCTAAGGCAATGATACGCAGCTTGCCCTACTCCCAATTGCTCAGGGTCTGCAGGAATAATACTGACCCAAATATACGAGAGGAGCAACTCGAGGAGATGATTCTCAAATTTAGTGAGAGAGGGTATGCACTATCAGAACTCAAAAAAGCTAGAGAGAGAGCCCTCTGTAATTTTCAAAAACAGGCCAAGCAGAGACACCGAACGCTACCCAGGGAGATCATTCCATGGGTGACGGAGTACAATGCCAACAGCCCGGCACTGGTCAAGCAAGTCAGGGACACGTGGCAAATGGTCACCTCGGACCCTGACCTGAAATGCTTCCAAAAGAGCAAACTCATGGCGAGTTACGCCAGGGGAAGAACTTGAAGGATTTAGTTGTCAAGACTGATATCACAGGTTTTGATGCCAGGAGTGCACCCAGGCATTTTTTAAGCAAGAAGAATGGCTGTTTTAAATGCCTGGGATGCACGACTTGTTCCTTCTTTATAGTCGGCGAGACCTTCCCCCACCCACATACGGGCCGACGCCTGAAAATTAGGTGGCCATTGACCTGTACTTCCCGATATGTGGTCTACATAATAGTGTGCCCTTGCAGGCTCTATTATGTGGGCAAAACTGAATGTCAATTGAAGATCCGTTTAACCCAACAGCGGTCTGCCATCAGAGCAGCCCTGTCAACAGGGACTAGTGATCAACCAGTTGCCAGGCACTTTGCCACACAGCATCACACGTTGGCCAGTTTGAGATATAGGGCCATTGATCATGTTCCAGCATCCATAAGAGGTGGTGACAGGGGGAAAAAACTGTTGCAACTAGAATCCAGGTGGATTTTTCGCCTGGATTGTTTAGCCCCCAAAGGATTAAACGAGTCCTTAAGACTTAGTAACTTTCTGTAGGTCACTATACATTAATGATTAAAAGACATATAATAAAGGTTGTCACTTTTCAATACATCCTTCTTTTTGCAGGCGAGTCCTTAGTTATGGGCCAGCCTTTTCAGGTTCATTGCCTAATGCAGCTAGATTAACAATAGCAGCCTTTATAATAAGACTCAATATGCAATAGAACCATTCACCCATAATAAACCTTTTGGCTAATAAACATATAAAATATATCTTTCCAAAAGTAGAGTCATCCATGCCTGTCCATCGCCAGTGATTTTTATTCCTATTTTCATTCCATATATATCATCATTGTTTTATTCAGAAAGTAGTAACATCGGCGAGTTTGGAATAGTTCAGGTTCAGATGTGTCAGACTGGGTGTTGTAAAATAAGTATTTTTAACATGTATGCACATATATATGTATTGTTTTTATCACAGATATGATGGTTTTATCCACACACTCCAGCTCCAGGCGAGCAATCTTTGAGATGTGTGTGTTTTTTTACACTTTGTTAGTCCTTTTCATTAATAATACAGGTGTGTTGTGCTTTGTTTACATTGCAGCGCTCCCAGGGCGTTGACATGGTGACCGGCGAAGCCTGTATGACTCACTTCCGGTCAGGCGGTGACGTCGAAGCCGGAAGTGCGGGCCGGGGGACGCCGAGACACGCCGTGGTCCACGCAGCTGGGAGTCGTGATCATGGGGGTAAGTGGGGTCATTTTATGGTATTTATTCACTGTTATTGCATTGTCTCACTGTCTGAGGAAGGGGATACGTCCCCGAAACGTCACTGTTTTTTCATTAAACATCTTCACTGTGTGAAGTTTGATTCCACAAGCTACAAGTCTGTGAGTGCCACCTAATTCCCTCTGCTATACATAGGTGGGCCGGCAAGGTCCACAAGGAAGGGCACCACAGCAAGCTGTTTTGGATGAGTGCCGGGGCAGTTGTTTGGGAGTATTTGGTTCCACGCTCCGCTGCGGTGGATAAGTTCGTTGAACCAGCCCAGGGCACCCTCCCACAGGACCTCCTCCCTCGATTTTTAAACTTTTTTAGTTCACTGGGAGCACTTTATATGCACGCATTTGGCACTTTAATTACACCGACAACGCAACCCGGTCTGTTAAGGCATCCGGACGGAGGCATAGGATGGCCACCTCAGAAGTGAGGGTGATTTCACATCGTTTCTATTAGAGTGTGACAATTATGAGACTCTCAGTTTCTCAGACATTGATGCTGAGAAAATTCTTCATAAGGACAGGCCACTGTCTGAAGATTACGCGGAATTCTGTGCTGATGTGTATCGTGAATTGTTCAAATTAAAGAAAAGAGAAATGGACTTCCTCTATCACAGTCGCACGTTATCTGATTACTACCGGGCTAAACAAATACCCCGGGGGTTCAGGGTCCATAACACACCAACTATTGGCAGATACAATACGACCTTTTGCAAACGCTGGATATCAATACTTAACAAATGCTCCATGGACCTTATCTTATTGGTCATTGAGGAGTCCACGAGGGAGCTAAGATCAACAACAGAGAAGATCAATGCGTTTGAAAAGGAACATCTGACCACCATGGCAGCTGATAAATCTACAGATTGGACATCCAAATTACAGATCCAATTGGATGAATACAAAAACAACCTAGTGAAATATAAGAAAGAAAAACACAGAAAGGTTGTGACAGATTACGCCCAACATCGGGTTTACACTTGGCTTGGACAAGGAAATCAGGCCCGTGGACGTGGCCGGGGAGCCAATAACCCAAGGAGACCACAACGGGTTCGCTTCTCGAGCACCTCAGCAAGTGATAACGACGAAACTGGAGCGACAGATACGGAAGCTAGACACACTGTGACCCCTTTAGTGGCAAACACCCGGGCGGTGGCCTCTACCCGGGGAAGACCAAAACAAGACGGGGAGGCCAAACGAGGAGGCAGAACAGTGGGAAGGCCACCGAAGCACAGAGCCACCTAATCTTTAATTTATCTTCACACACTCTGCAGGAGTCCGAACAGAGACTGCTAAGCAAAGGACTAACTTTCATTCCCACCAATTTTGTGGATCCGTTTAAATGGAAGGTGGAGGCGTTCAAACTGGCACGCTCACTTAAGATCAAAGAATACTTTTCTAAACATCCCACGGTCAACACTGAACCAGCATTACCCAGCCGCATCTCCAGATTGGGGAACCGGTCCAGATTCGACCCACAGTCAAACAACGCCACTCTTAAAACCTTTCACAGATTAATGGAGGGGGCCATTGGAACTAGAGCACCAGCGGTGAAACACAACTTATCCAGTGATGAATGACAAGCACTTAAGAGTCTACAACAGAGGACTGACATCATTATTAGGGCCGCCGATAAAGGCGGCTCTGTTGTCATTCAGGACACTTCCTCATACGTCGCAGAATGCGACAGATTACTCAGTGATAGTAAAATCTATTGCCGGCTTGATCATGACCCTACATTGGTCTTCAAGCAGGATCTTGATTTGCTTTTGAAACGGGCAGTTGGTGAGGGGTTGATATCACAGGTAATTTGTGACAAGTTATCCACTAAATGGCCAGTGGTCCCATTGTTTTACACCCTCCCCAAGATCCACAAGGACGCAAAGAGACCACCGGGCAGACCTATTATATCTGCCCGTGGGTCTCTGTGCGAGCCAGTAGTTGTGTTTCTTGACACATTCCTGCAGCCATGTATTCAAGCTACGTTTTCTTACCTCAAGGATACGAATATGCTGTTAGAGAGATTAGCAGGGTTGGGACCAGTGCCAGAGGTAACTACCATGGTCACATTGGACGTGACCAGCCTCTATACATGCATCCCCCATGAGGCTGGGCTGGAGGCGGTCAGACGGTTGATCACGGGCAATAGCCTTTACACGGGTCCAGACATAGATTTGTTTATTGAGCTGCTGACCTTCACACTGACACACAACTACTTTTTGTTTAACGGGAAGTTTTATAAACAACTCACGGGCTGCTCGATGGGGTCCCCAGTGGCCCCGTCGTTCGCCAACAGCTTCATGTGGGAGGTGGAAAGGGACTTGTTTTTTCTGGATGGGAGCATTTCAAGTGCAATTCTTCTATATTTTCGTTACATTGACGATCTCCTGATGATGTGGAACGACGATATACAAAAATTGATTGGGCTCATTAATAAACATAATGATTCCAACAGTCCCATCAAATTGACTTTGGTATCTAGCAAATCAGACATCTGCTATCTGGATGTCTGTATTCAATTGATAGAGGGGAGAGCTGAGACATCCCTGTATAAAAAACCTACGGACAGGATTACACTGCTCCGGGCAGAGAGCTCCCACCCTAAGGCAATGATACGCAGCTTGCCCTACTCCCAATTGCTCAGGGTCTGCAGGAATAATACTGACCCAAATATACGAGAGGAGCAACTCGAGGAGATGATTCTCAAATTTAGTGAGAGAGGGTATGCACTATCAGAACTCAAAAAAGCTAGAGAGAGAGCCCTCTGTAATTTTCAAAAACAGGCCAAGCAGAGACACCGAACCCTACCCAGGGAGATCATTCCATGGGTGACGGAGTACAATGCCAACAGCCCGGCACTGGTCAAGCAAGTCAGGGACACGTGGCAAATGGTCACCTCGGACCCTGACCTGAAATGCTTCCAAAATAGCAAACTCATGGCGAGTTACGCCAGGGGCAAGAACTTGAAGGATTTAGTTGTCAAGACTGATATCACAGGTTTTGATGCCAGGAGTGCACCCAGGCATTTTTTAAGCAAGAAGAATGGCTGTTTTAAATGCCTGGGATGCACGACTTGTTCCTTCTTTATAGTCGGCGAGACCTTCCCCCACCCACATACGGGCCGACGCCTGAAAATTAGGTGGCCATTGACCTGTACTTCCCGATATGTGGTCTACATAATAGTGTGCCCTTGCAGGCTCTATTATGTGGGCAAAACTGAATGTCAATTGAAGATCTGTTTAACCCAACACCGGTCTGCCATCAGAGCAGCCCTGTCAACAGGGACTAGTGATCAACCAGTTGCCAGGCACTTTGCCACACAGCATCACACGTTGGCCAGTTTGAGATATAGGGCCATTGATCATGTTCCAGCAATCCATAAGAGGTGGTGACAGGGGGAAAAAACTGTTGCAACTAGAATCCAGGTGGATTTTTCGCCTGGATTGTTTAGCCCCCAAAGGATTAAACGAGTCCTTAGGACTTAGTAACTTTCTGTAGGTCACTATACATTAATGATTAAAAGACATATAATAAAGGTTGTCACTTTTCAATACATCCTTCTTTTTGCAGGCGAGTCCCTAGTTATGGGCCAGCCTTTTCAGGTTCATTGCCTAATGCAGCTAGATTAACAATAGCAGCCTTTATAATAAGACTCAATATGCAATAGAACCATTCACCCATAATAAACCTTTTGGCTAATAAACATATAAAATATATCTTTCCAAAAGTAGAGTCATCCATGCCTGTCCATCGCCAGTGATTTTTATTCCTATTTTCATTCCATATATATCATCATTGTTTTATTCAGAAAGTAGTAACATTGGCGAGTTTGGAATAGTTCAGGTTCAGATGTGTCAGACTGGGTGTTGTAAAATAAGTATTTTTAACATGTATGCACATATATATGTATTGTTTTTATCACAGATATGATGGTTTTATCCACACACTCCAGCTCCAGGCGAGCGATCTTTGAGATGTGTGTGTTTTTTTACACTTTGTTAGTCCTTTTCATTAATAATACAAGTGTGTTGTGCTTTGTTTACATTGCAGCGCTCCCAGGGCGTTGACATGGTGACCGGCGAAGCCTGTATGACTCACTTCCGGTCAGGCGGTGACGTCGAAGCCGGAAGTGCGGGCCGGGGGACGCCGAGACACGCCGTGGTCCACGCAGCTGGGAGTCGTGATCATGGGGGTAAGTGGGGTCATTTTATGGTATTTATTCACTGTTATTGCATTGTCTCACTGTCTGAGGAAGGGGATACGTCCCCGAAACGTCACTGTTTTTTCATTAAACATCTTCACTGTGTGAAGTTTGATTCCACAAGCTACAAGTCTGTGAGTGCCACCTAATTCCCTCTGCTATACATAGGTGGGCCGGCAAGGTCCACAAGGAAGGGCACCACAGCAAGCTGTTTTGGATGAGTGCCGGGGCAGTTGTTTGGGAGTATTTGGTTCCACGCTCCGCTGCGGTGGATAAGTTCGTTGAACCAGCCCAGGGCACCCTCCCACAGGACCTCCTCCCTCGATTTTTAAACTTTTTTAGTTCACTGGGAGCACTTTATATGCACGCATTTGGCACTTTAATTACACCGACAACGCAACCCGGTCTGTTAAGGCATCCGGACGGAGGCATAGGATGGCCACCTCAGAAGGTGAGGGTGAATTCACATTGTTTCTATTAGAGTGTGACAATTATGAGACTCTCAGTTTCTCAGACATTGATGCTGAGAAAATTCTTCATAAGGACAGGCCACTGTCTGAAGATTACGTGGAATTCTGTGCTGATGTGTATCGTGAATTGTTCAAATTAAAGAAAAGAGAAATGGACTTCCTCTATCACAGTCGCACGTTATCTGATTACTACCGGGCTAAACAAATACCCCGGGGGTTCAGGGTCCATAACACACCAACTATTGGTAGATACAATACGACCTTTTGCAAACGCTGGATATCAATACTTAACAAATGCTCCATGGACCTTATCTTATTGGTCATTGAGGAGTCCACGAGGGAGCTAAGATCAACAACAGAGAAGATCAATGCGTTTGAAAAGGAACATCTGACCACCATGGCAGCTGATA
Organism: Pseudophryne corroboree; assembly: GCF_028390025.1. Classification (NCBI taxonomy): domain Eukaryota; kingdom Metazoa; phylum Chordata; class Amphibia; order Anura; family Myobatrachidae; genus Pseudophryne; species Pseudophryne corroboree. Next base: position 89,343,153 of record NC_086451.1, read on the forward strand.
AATCTACAGATTGGACATCCAAATTACAGATCCAATTGGATGAATACAAAAACAACCTAGTGAAATATAAGAAAGAAAAACACAGAAAGGTTGTGACAGATTACGCCCAACATCGGGTTTACACTTGGCTTGGACAAGGAAATCAGGCCCGTGGACGTGGCCGGGGAGCCAATAACCCAAGGAGACCACAACGGGTTCGCTTCTCGAGCACCTCAGCAAGTGATAACGACGAAACTGGAGCGACAGATACGGAAGCTAGACACACTGTGACCCCTTTAGTGGCAAACACCCGGGCGGTGGCCTCTACCCGGGGAAGACCAAAACAAGACGGGGAGGCCAAACGAGGAGGCAGAACAGTGGGAAGGCCACCGAAGCACAGAGCCACCTAATCTTTAATTTATCTTCACACACTCTGCAGGAGTCCGAACAGAGACTGCTGAGCAAAGGACTAACTTTCATTCCCACCAATTTTGTGGATCCGTTTAAATGGAAGGTGGAGGCGTTCAAACTGGCACGCTCACTTAAGATCAAAGAATACTTTTCTAAACATCCCACGGTCAACACTGAACCAGCATTACCCAGCCGCATCTCCAGATTGGGGAACCGGTCCAGATTCGACCCACAGTCAAACAACGCCACTCTTAAAACCTTTCACAGATTAATGGAGGGGACCATTGGAACTAGAGCACCAGCGGTGAAACACAACTTATCCAGTGATGAATGACAAGCACTTAAGAGTCTACAACAGAGGACTGACATCATTATTAGGGCCGCCGATAAAGGCGGCTCTGTTGTCATTCAGGACACTTCCTCATACGTCGCAGAATGCGACAGATTACTCAGTGATAGTAAAATCTATTGCCGGCTTGATCATGACCCTACATTGGTCTTCAAGCAGGATCTTGATTTGCTTTTGAAACGGGCAGTTGGTGAGGGGTTGATATCACAGGTAATTTGTGACAAGTTATCCACTAAATGGCCAGTGGTCCCATTGTTTTACACCCTCCCAAGATCCACAAGGACGCAAAGAGACCACCGGGCAGACCTATTATATCTGCCCGTGGGTCTCTGTGCGAGCCAGTAGTTGTGTTTCTTGACACATTCCTGCAGCCATGTATTCAAGCTACGTTTTCTTACCTCAAGGATACGAATATGCTGTTAGAGAGATTAGCAGGGTTGGGACCAGTGCCAGAGGTAACTACCATGGTCACATTGGACGTGACCAGCCTCTATACATGCATCCCCCATGAGGCTGGGCTGGAGGCGGTCAGACGGTTGATCACGGGCAATAGCCTTTACACGGGTCCAGACATAGATTTGTTTATTGAGCTGCTGACCTTCACACTGACACACAACTACTTTTTGTTTAACGGGAAGTTTTATAAACAACTCACGGGCTGCTCGATGGGGTCCCCAGTGGCCCCGTCGTTCGCCAACAGCTTCATGTGGGAGGTGGAAAGGGACTTGTTTTTTCTGGATGGGAGCATTTCAAGTGCAATTCTTCTATATTTTCGTTACATTGACGATCTCCTGATGATGTGGAACGACGATATACAAAAATTGATTGGGCTCATTAATAAACATAATGATTCCAACAGTCCCATCAAATTGACTTTGGTATCTAGCAAATCAGACATCTGCTATCTGGATGTCTGTATTCAATTGATAGAGGGGAGAGCTGAGACATCCCTGTATAAAAAACCTACGGACAGGAATACACTGCTCCGGGCAGAGAGCTCCCACCCTAAGGCAATGATACGCAGCTTGCCCTACTCCCAATTGCTCAGGGTCTGCAGGAATAATACTGACCCAAATATACGAGAGGAGCAACTCGAGGAGATGATTCTCAAATTTAGTGAGAGAGGGTATGCACTATCAGAACTCAAAAAAGCTAGAGAAAGAGCCCTCTGTAATTTTCAAAAACAGGCCAAGCAGAGACACCGAACCCTACCCAGGGAGATCATTCCATGGGTGACGGAGTACAATGCCAACAGCCCGGCACTGGTCAAGCAAGTCAGGGACACGTGGCAAATGGTCACCTCGGGCCCTGACCTGAAATGCTTCCAAAATAGCAAACTCATGGCGAGTTACGCCAGGGGCAAGAACTTGAAGGATTTAGTTGTCAAGACTGATATCACAGGTTTTGATGCCAGGAGTGCACCCATGCATTTTTTAAGCAAGAAGAATGGCTGTTTTAAATGCCTGGGATGCACGACTTGTTCCTTCTTTATAGTCGGCGAGACCTTCCCCCACCCACATACGGGCCGACGCCTGAAAATTAGGTGGCCATTGACCTGTACTTCCCGATATGTGGTCTACATAATAGTGTGCCCTTGCAGGCTCTATTATGTGGGCAAAACTGAATGTCAATTGAAGATCTGTTTAACCCAACACCGGTCTGCCATCAGAGCAGCCCTGTCAACAGGGACTAGTGATCAACCAGTTGCCAGGCACTTTGCCACACAGCATCACACGTTGGCCAGTTTGAGATATAGGGCCATTGATCATGTTCCAGCATCCATAAGAGGTGGTGACAGGGGGAAAAAACTGTTGCAACTAGAATCCAGGTGGATTTTTCGCCTGGATTGTTTAGCCCCCAAAGGATTAAACGAGTCCTTAGGACTTAGTAACTTTCTGTAGGTCACTATACATTAATGATTAAAAGACATATAATAAAGGTTGTCACTTTTCAATACATCCTTCTTTTTGCAGGCGAGTCCCTAGTTATGGGCCAGCCTTTTCAGGTTCATTGCCTAATGCAGCTAGATTAACAATAGCAGCCTTTATAATAAGACTCAATATGCAATAGAACCATTCACCCATAATAAACCTTTTGGCTAATAAACATATAAAATATATCTTTCCAAAAGTAGAGTCATCCATGCCTGTCCATCGCCAGTGATTTTTATTCCTATTTTCATTCCATATATATCATCATTGTTTTATTCAGAAAGTAGTAACATTGGCGAGTTTGGAATAGTTCAGGTTCAGATGTGTCAGACTGGGTGTTGTAAAATAAGTATTTTTAACATGTATGCACATATATATGTATTGTTTTTATCACAGATATGATGGTTCTATCCACACACTCCAGCTCCAGGCGAGCAATCTTTGAGATGTGTGTGTTTTTTTACACTCTGTTAGTCCTTTTCATTAATAATACAAGTGTGTTGTGCTTTGTTTACATTGCAGCGCTCCCAGGGCGTTGACATGGTGACCGGCGAAGCCTGTATGACTCACTTCCGGTCAGGCGGTGACGTCGAAGCCGGAAGTGCGGGCCAGGGGACGCCGAGACACGCCGTGGTCCACGCAGCTGGGAGTCGTGATCATGGGGGTAAGTGGGGTCATTTTATGGTATTTATTCACTGTTATTGCATTGTCTCACTGTCTGAGGAAGGGGATACGTCCCCGAAACGTCACTGTTTTTTCATTAAACATCTTCACTGTGTGAAGTTTGATTCCACAAGCTACAAGTCTGTGAGTGCCACCTAATTCCCTCTGCTATACATAGGTGGGCCGGCAAGGTCCACAAGGAAGGGCACCACAGCAAGCTGTTTTGGATGAGTGCCGGGGCAGTTGTTTGGGAGTATTTGGCTCCACGCTCCGCTGCGGTCGATAAGTTCGTTGAACCAGCCCAGGGCACCCTCCCACAGGACCTCCTCCCTCGATTTTTAAACTTTTTTAGTTCACTGGGAGCACTTTATATGCACGCATTTGGCACTTTAATTACACCGACAACGCAACCCGGTCTGTTAAGGCATCCGGACGGAGGCATAGGATGGCCACCTCAGAAGGTGAGGGTGATTTCACATCGTTTCTATTAGAGTGTGACAATTATGAGACTCTCAGTTTCTCAGACATTGATGCTGAGAAAATTCTTCATAAGGACAGGCCACTGTCTGAAGATTACGTGGAATTCTGTGCTGATGTGTATCGTGAATTGTTCAAATTAAAGAAAAGAGAAATGGACTTCCTCTATCACAGTCGCACGTTATCTGATTACTACCGGGCTAAACAAATACCCCGGGGGTTCAGGGTCCATAACACACCAACTATTGGCAGATACAATACGACCTTTTGCAAACGCTGGATATCAATACTTAACAAATGCTCCATGGACCTTATCTTATTGGTCATTGAGGAGTCCACGAGGGAGCTAAGATCAACAACAGAGAAGATCAATGCGTTTGAAAAGGAACATCTGACCACCATGGCAGCTGATAAATCTACAGATTGGACATCCAAATTACAGATCCAATTGGATGAATACAAAAACAACCTAGTGAAATTAAGAAAGAAAAACACAGAAAGGTTGTGACAGATTACGCCCAACATCGGGTTTACACTTGGCTTGGACAAGGAAATCAGACCCGTGGACGTGGCCGGGGAGCCAATAACCCAAGGAGACCACAACGGGTTCGCTTCTCGAGCACCTCAGCAAGTGATAACGACGAAACTGGAGCGACAGATACAGAAGCTAGACACACTGTGACCCCTTTAGTGGCAAACACCCGGGCGGTGGCCTCTACCCGGGGAAGACCAAAACAAGACGAGGAGGCCAAACGAGGAGGCATAACAGTGGGAAGGCCACCGAAGCACAGAACCACCTAATCTTTAATTTATCTTCACACACTCTGCAGGAGTCCGAACAGAGACTGCTGAGCAAAGGACTAACTTTCATTCCCACCAATTTTGTGGATCCGTTTAAATGGAAGGTGGAGGCGTTCAAACTGGCACGCTCACTTAAGATCAAAGAATACTTTTCTAAACATCCCACGGTCAACACTGAACCAGCATTACCCAGCCGCATCTCCAGATTGGGGAACCGGTCCAGATTCGACCCACAGTCAAACAACGCCACTCGTAAAACCTTTCACAGATTAATGGAGGGGGCCATTGGAACTAGAGCACCAGCGGTGAAACACAACTTATCCAGTGATGAACGACAAGCACTTAAGAGTCTACAACAGAGGACTGACATCATTATTAGGGCCGCCGATAAAGGCGGCTCTGTTGTCATTCAGGACACTTCCTCATACGTCGCAGAATGCGACAGATTACTCAGTGATAGTAAAACCTATTGCCGGCTTGATCATGACCCTACATTGGTCTTCAAGCAGGATCTTGATTTGCTTTTGAAACGGGCAGTTGGTGAGGGGTTGATATCACAGGTAATTTGTGACAAGTTATCCACTAAATGGCCAGTGGTCCCATTGTTTTACACCCTCCCCAAGATCCACAAGGACGCAAAGAGACCACCGGGCAGACCTATTATATCTGCCCGTGGGTCTCTGTGCGAGCCAGTAGTTGTGTTTCTTGACACATTCCTGCAGCCATGTATTCAAGCTACGTTTTCTTACCTCAAGGATACGAATATGCTGTTAGAGAGATTAGCAGGGTTGGGACCAGTGCCAGAGGTAACTACCATGGTCACATTGGACGTGACCAGCCTCTATACATGCATCCCCCATGAGGCTGACGATCTCCTGATGATGTGGAACGACGATATACAAAAATTGATTGGGCTCATTAATAAACATAATGATTCCAACAGTCCCATCAAATTGACTTTGGTATCTAGCAAATCAGACATCTGCTATCTGGATGTCTGTATTCAATTGATAGAGGGGAGAGCTGAGACATCCCTGTATAAAAAACCTACGGACAGGAATACACTGCTCCGGGCAGAGAGCTCCCACCCTAAGGCAATGATACGCAGCTTGCCCTACTCCCAATTGCTCAGGGTCTGCAGGAATAATACTGACCCAAATATACGAGAGGAGCAACTCGAGGAGATGATTCTCAAATTTAGTGAGAGAGGGTATGCACTATCAGAACTCAAAAAAGCTAGAGAGAGACCCCTCTGTAATTTTCAAAAACAGGCCAAGCAGAGACACCGAACCCTACCCAGGGAGATCATTCCATGGGTGACGGAGTACAATGCCAACAGCCCTACACTGGTCAAGCAAGTCAGGGACACGTGGCAAATGGTCACCTCGGACCCTGACCTGAAATGCTTCCAAAATAGCAAACTCATGGCGAGTTACGCCAGGGGCAAGAACTTGAAGGATTTAGTTGTCAAGACTGATATCACAGGTTTTGATGCCAGGAGTGCACCCAGGCATTTTTTAAGCAAGAAGAATGGCTGTTTTAAATGCCTGGGATGCACGACTTGTTCCTTCTTTATAGTCGGCGAGACCTTCCCCCACCCACATACGGGCCGACGCCTGAAAATTAGGTGGCCATTGACCTGTACTTCCCGATATGTGGTCTTGTTAGGGTCTCCTGCCCTGTGCTGCCACGTCGTCATGGCAACCGGGAGACAAGTGCTAGCGGAGTAACCTGAGTGCAGCTGATACTCCGGTTCGGGTCTTTTGCTGTGCAGTGGTTACAGGCAGGGGATCCGGTGCTGGTTTTTGTGCTCACAGTCTGTGAGGTCTGAGGGGGGCGTGGACAGCACCTGCTTTATAAGGCCTCTTCTCAGGTTAAGCAGATGCTGCTGAATCTTTGTTGGTTAGTCAGTTCCTGAAAGTTAGCCAGTACTGTGTAGCTTTGTATTTGTTGTTGCTTACTGCAAATAGGCCTGGGGATTTGGTACTACACTCTGCCAATCCAGACCTAGCAGTAAGACTGGAGTCAGTCATTTAGCCTGCTGAGGTTCTTTTGCTATTCTGTGAACCCAGCAGGTTTGTGGCTGTACTTTCAGACCTGCCTGCTTAATCCTCTCTCACTGTGCAGGGCGTCCATGTGTCAGTTTAGTGGCAGTAAGCTGAACCTGGGCCCTGCAAGTGAGAATTAGGATTGTGGAGACTCTCCTTGTGTCTATTATTCCATCTCTGACCAAGGAGTTTACTGCCACACCGTTGGTAACCCTTTAGGGTTTTGCTGTTGCCCTTAGCAACAGCATTTCGGGTTCTCTACGTATTAAAACACAACATCTTGCTTTTTCCATCTGAGCATTTCTAATACTAGGGAGACACCCAGTTTCTTAGCCTCTGGGCTTCTCTGTTCACTCTGTGTTGGTTTAGTTACCCTATCACCTTCTGTGTACGTTATGTCATATTTCCCAGTCTGTCTGTGAGTTCATTTGTTTTGCATCCCTCTCTGTTCAGACACCAGTACATTCCTGCAGGCACTGGTGTGCATAACAGTTCAAACACCAGTACATTCCTGCAGGCACTGGTGTGCATAACATATTCAGCAGCCAAATACTCCTGTTGAAATTTTGTGGGAATATGGAGCATACCCCTCAAAATACGTTGCAACAGGTGGTTGATCAGGTGCAGGTTCTGACTCGTCAATTTAATGATTTGTCCATTAAAATGCACACCTCCCAGGCCGCTGGCGGAGCTCCCGCAGCAGCAGCACCTTCAGGGGTTAAGGAGCCGAAAGTAAATCTTCCGGATCGTTTTTCTGGAGATCGCTCGCAGTTTTTGTTTCAAGGAGAGCTGCAAGTTATATTTCCAGCTTAGGCCTCAGTCTTCTGGGTCAGAGATTCAGCGGGTGGGCATAGTGATTTCCTTGCTACAAGGAGACCCACAGGTCTGGGCATATGGGTTGCAGCCTGACTGTCCGTCGCTTAAAAGTGTTGATGCTTTTTTTACGGCACTGGGCATGTTGTATGATGACCCTGACAAGACGGCCTCAGCCGAGGCTCAGATTTCGATCCTTAAGCAAGGGCGAAGGCCAGTTGAGGTTTACTGTACGGAGTTTCGGAGGTTGGCCCATGATACCCAGTGGAATGACCCAGCCCTGAGACACCAGTACCGAAGAGGTCTTTCTAACCAGATAAAAGACCAACTGGTACAATATCCCTTGCCTGATAGCTTGGATCAGCTCATGCAGTTATCCATCCGGGTGGATAGACGGCTGAGAGAGCGTAGGCTTGAAAGGGAGACCGAGGTTTCCTTCTTTCCCAAGGCAACCTCAGACTCTGAGGGATTTTCCGAGGAGCCTATGCAGATTGGGGCTACCCGCCTCTCCTCGCGTGAGAAGACGCGGAGGAGACAGCAGGGGTTGTGTTTGTACTGTGGGAATAAGGGTCATGTGGTAGTATCATGCCAAGAAAAGCCGGAAAACTTCAGGGCCTGAGGGTGATGGGAAATATCCTGTCAGGCCAGAAGTCAGAATTTCCCAAGAAGACTTTTATCATTCCGGTGACCTTGAAGATCCTCGGTCAAACTGTCAAGACTGAGGCCTTTGTGGACAGTGGGGCCGACGGGGTTTTTATGGACCGCCAATTCGCCCTGAAACACTCTGTTTCCTTAGTACCCTTGGCGTCGGAAATTGAGATTTGTGGGTTAAACGGGGAACCATTATCCCAGGGTAAAATTACCTCTTGCACTAGCCAGATTTCTTTGTTAATTGGAGCCACACACTCTGAAAAATTGTCCTTTTATGTGACTGTCTGTACTTTTGCCCCATTGGTGTTGGGGTTACCCTGGTTAAGGGCCCACAATCCTCAATTTGACTGGGTCTCTGGGGAGATTCTTAGTTGGGGTACTGATTGTTTCAAGAGTTGCTTGAGCCTTCCAGTCAGGCTCTCGCAGCTAAGTTTGCCAGGATTGCCAGGGTGTTATGCAGATTTTGCGGACGTGTTCTCCAAAAAAGTTGCAGAGGTACTACCTCCCCATCGCCCCTATGACTGTGCCATTGATTTGTTGCCGAATGCTAAGCTTCCCAAGAGCAGGTTGTACTCCCTGTCACGTCCTGAGACTCAGGCTATGGCAGAGTACATTCAGGAGAACTTGGCTAAAGGATTTATCAGACCTTCACAGTCTCCAGTTGGGTCGGGGTTCTTCTTCGTGGGTAAAAAGGACGGTTCATTGCGACCCTGCATCGACTTCAGGGAATTGAACCGTATCACGATTAAAAACTCATACCCACTGCCTCTCATTTCGGTCTTGTTTGACCAGCTTCGTACTGCCACCATTTTTTCTAAGATTGACCTACGCGGTGCGTACAATCTAATCCGAATAAGAGAGGGGGATGAATGGAAGACTGCCTTCAATACCCACTCAGGGCATTATGAATATTTGGTGATGCCTTTTGGGCTCTGTAATGCCCCGGCAGTCTTCCAGGATTTCATGAACGATGTGCTCAGGGAATATTTGGATAGATTCTTAGTTGTATACTTAGATGACATCCTAATCTTCTCCCATTCCCTGGAGGAACATCGGAAGCATGTACGCTTAGTCCTCCAGAAACTCAGAGACCACCTGCTTGTGGCGAAGCTGGAGAAGTGCGAATTTGAAGTTCAGCAAATCGCATTTCTAGGATATATTATCTCCCCAGAAGGTTTCCAAATGGAGGGTTCTAAGGTACAGGCAGTCCTGGATTGGGTGCAGCCCACTAGTTTGAAGGCGCTTCAGCGTTTCCTGGGCTTTGCAAATTTTTATAGACGATTTATCGCTGGATTTTCGTCTATAGTGGCGCCCTTGGTGGCACTCACTAAGAAAGGGGCGGATGTTGCTCACTGGTCTCGTGAGGCCAAAGCGGCTTTTGCCCGTCTCAAAAGGGCATTTGTCTCGGCCAAGGTGCTGCGACACCCAGATCCAGAGCGTCCTTTTGTGGTGGAGGTGGATGCCTCTGAGATGGGTATTGGGGCAGTGCTCTCTCAGATGGGAGTGTCTGATAATCGCCTTCATCCCTGTGCTTACTTTTCCCGTAAATTTTCGCCTGCCGAGATGAATTATGACGTGGGTAACCGGGAATTGTTGGCTATTAAGGATGCACTCGAGGAGTGGAGACATTGGCTTGAGGGGGCTAAGTTTGTGGTCTCAATTCTCACCGACCATAAGAATTTGGCATATTTAGAGTCAGCGAAGTGTCTCAATGCCAGGCAGGCACGATGGGCTTTGTTTTTTGCTCGCTTTAATTTTTTGATAACATATCGCCCTGGGTCAAAAAACATCAAGGCTGATGCGCTCTCGCGGAGTTTTGCTCCAATCCAGGAGACCACCGAGGAGCCGTTGCCCATTGTGTCCCCATCATGTATTAAAGTGGGCATTACCCAGGACCTCTTGTCATTAGTCCTTAGAGCACAGGAGCAGGCTCCTCCAGACCTTCCGGTAGGTCTTTTGTTTGTGCCTCCTAGGTTAAGACAGCGAGTGTTCCTGGAATTCCATGCCAAGAAGTCGGCAGGTCACCCGGGTATTGCCAGAACTCGGGAGTTGCTATCTAGGGCGGTGTGGTGGCCCTTGGTGGCTAAGGATGTGGATCAGTGGGTTCGGGCATGTGACATCTGTGCCCGAAATAAGACTCCTAGAGGGGTTCCTGTTGGCCCATTACATCCACTCTCTATTCCATCTAAGCCATGGACCCACATTTCAATGGATTTTGTTGTGGACTTGCCCAAATCCTCGGGGATGACAGCCATCTGGGTTGTCGTTGACAGGTTTTCGAAGATGGCGCACTTCGTTCCACTGGTTGGGCTGCCATCGGCCAGACGCCTGTCTGAATTATTTATGCTGCATGTTGTGCGTCTCCACGGGTTGCCACTTGATGTGGTCTCTGACCGCGGATCCCAGTTTGTGGCCAAATTCTGGAGGGCATTTTGTTCCGATCTCCAGATTTCTGTCAGCTTGTCGTCAGGCTACCATCCGCAGTCTAATGGGCAGACTGAAAGGGTGAACCAGTCCTTGGAGCAGTTCCTCAGGTGTTATGTCTCCAAGTGTCAGACTGACTGGGTTGCTCATCTGTCAATGGCGGAGTTTGCCTATAACAACGCGGCTCACTCTGCTACAGGGATCTCTCCCTTCCTTTGTGTGTATGGGCATCATCCTAAGGCCAATTTTTTTGACCCCCTGGACTCCAAGCCTGGTGGTTCCTCTGTCGTTTCGGTCCTTAGAGGTATTTGGAGGAAAGTGAAGAAAGCCCTTGTGTCTGTGTCATTAGTGACCAAAAGGGTTTTTGATAAGCGGAAAAGACCCTGCAGCTTCAAATTAGGAGACTTCGTCTGGTTGTCTACCAAGAATTTGAAGTTGAGACAGCCATCTCATAAGTTAGGCCCCCGGTTCATCGGCCCTTATAAGATCACCAGGGTTATCAATCCGGTGGCATTTCAGTTAGATCTGCCCCGTTCTTTGGGTATCAATAAAATATTTCATTGTTCCCTTTTAAAACGGGCGATTAGTAATCCTTCTTCCAGAGGAAGACCTTCCCCTCTTCTGATACGTGGCCAGAGGGAGTTTGTTGTTGAAAGGATTCTTGACTCCAAGATGGTTCGGGGTCGGCTGTCATTTTTGATGCACTGGAAGGGGTATGGCCCGGAGTAGCGGTCGTGGGTGCGCAGTTGTGATCTTCATGCCCCCAGACTGATACGCTCTTTCTTCTCGCAGTTCCCCGATAAACCCGGTGGTAGGGGTTCTTTGACCCCTCGTCAGAGGGGGGGTACTGTTAGGGTCTCCTGCCCTGTGCTGCCACGTCGTCATGGCAACCGGGAGACAAGTGCTAGCGGAGTAACCTGAGTGCAGCTGATACTCCGGTTCGGGTCTTTTGCTGTGCAGTGGTTACAGGCAGGGGATCCGGTGCTGGTTTTTGTGCTCACAGTCTGTGAGGTCTGAGGGGGGCGTGGACAGCACCTGCTTTATAAGGCCTCTTCTCAGGTTAAGCAGATGCTGCTGAATCTTTGTTGGTTAGTCAGTTCCTGAAAGTTAGCCAGTACTGTGTAGCTTTGTATTTGTTGTTGCTTACTGCAAATAGGCCTGGGGATTTGGTACTACACTCTGCCAATCCAGACCTAGCAGTAAGACTGGAGTCAGTCATTTAGCCTGCTGAGGTTCTTTTGCTATTCTGTGAACCCAGCAGGTTTGTGGCTGTACTTTCAGACCTGCCTGCTTAATCCTCTCTCACTGTGCAGGGCGTCCATGTGTCAGTTTAGTGGCAGTAAGCTGAACCTGGGCCCTGCAAGTGAGAATTAGGATTGTGGAGACTCTCCTTGTGTCTATTATTCCATCTCTGACCAAGGAGTTTACTGCCACACCCGTTGGTAACCCTTTAGGGTTTTGCTGTTGCCCTTAGCAACAGCATTTCGGGTTCTCTACGTATTAAAACACAACATCTTGCTTTTTCCATCTGAGCATTTCTAATACTAGGGAGACACCCAGTTTCTTAGCCTCTGGGCTTCTCTGTTCACTCTGTGTTGGTTTTGTTACCCTATCACCTTCTGTGTACGTTATGCCATATTTCCCAGTCTGTCTGTGAGTTCATTTGTTTTGCATCCCTCTCTGTTCAGACACCAGTACATTCCTGCAGGCACTGGTGTGCATAACAGTTCAAACACCAGTACATTCCTGCAGGCACTGGTGTGCATTACAGGTCTACATAATAGTGTGCCCTTGCGGGCTCTATTATGTGGGCAAAACTGAATGTCAATTGAAGATCCGTTTAACCCAACACCGGTCTGCCATCAGAGCAGCCCTGTCAACAGGGACTAGTGATCAACCAGTTGCCAGGCACTTTGCCACACAGCATCACACGTTGGCCAGTTTGAGATATAGGGCCATTGATCATGTTCCAGCATCCATAAGAGGTGGTGACAGGGGGAAAAAACTGTTGCAACTAGAATCCAGGTGGATTTTTCGCCTGGATTGTTTAGCCCCCTAAGGATTAAACGAGTCCTTAGGACTTAGTAACTTTCTGTAGGTCACTATACATTAATGATTAAAAGACATATAATAAAGGTTGTCACTTTTCAATACATCCTTCTTTTTGCAGGCGAGTCCCTAGTTATGGGCCAGCCTTTTCAGGTTCATTGCCTAATGCAGCTAGATTAACAATAGCAGCCTTTATAATAAGACTCAATATGCAATAGAACCATTCACCCATAATAAACCTTTTGGCTAATAAACATATAAAATATATCTTTCCAAAAGTAGAGTCATCCATGCCTGTCCATCGCCAGTGATTTTTATTCCTATTTTCATTCCATATATATCATCATTGTTTTATTCAGAAAGTAGTAACATTGGCGAGTTTGGAATAGTTCAGGTTCAGATGTGTCAGACTGGGTGTTGTAAAATAAGTATTTTTAACATGTATGCACATATATATGTATTGTTTTTATCACAGATATGATGGTTTTATCCACACACTCCAGCTCCAGGCGAGCGATCTTTGAGATGTGTGTGTTTTTTTACACTTTGTTAGTCCTTTTCATTAATAATACAAGTGTGTTGTGCTTTGTTTACATTGCAGCGCTCCCAGGGCGTTGACATGGTGACCGGCGAAGCCTGTATGACTCACTTCCGGTCAGGTGGTGACGTCGAAGCCGGAAGTGCGGGCCGGGGGACGCCGAGACACGCCGTGGTCCACGCAGCTGGGAGTCGTGATCATGGGGGTAAGTGGGGTCATTTTAGGGTATTTATTCACTGTTATTGCATTGTCTCACTGTCTGAGGAAGGGGATACGTCCCCGAAACGTCACTGTTTTTTCATTAAACATCTTCATTGTGTGAAGTTTGATTCCACAAGCTACAAGTCTGTGAGTGCCACCTAATTCCTTCTGCTATACATAGGTGGGCCGGCAAGGTCCACAAGGAAGGGCACCACAGCAAGCTGTTTTGGATGAGTGCCGGTGCAGTTGTTATGGTATATATATATATACACACACATACATACACACGTATGTGTTGAGGTTGAGCCCCATAGATATCACAGTACCAGGCCCCAAGATTTCTGTTGCCGGCCCTGCCATCATCTTACAGGAAAAGGTAGCCGCTGGGACCAGAGGAGAGGAGGAATTATATCTACAGATGCCATCCCTAATAAGTCCTTACACCATGTACTTCATGGTCGGCGTTGTGTTGTTGCCCTTCATCTTTATCAGTAGTTTAAGCACACTTGCCTATTATCCTGTAACGTGGCATTGTATAACAAGGGGTGGGGAATCAATGATGCAATAGTATCATCACACCCATTGGCCTGCCCACTTTCCCGCTACACCCCCCTCCTTCCTTCTGACTGAGCCATTGTGGGCGTCAGCGCGTATATGTTACAGGTTTTACATTCAGGCCACTGCTCCGCTGTGTCACAACTGAGGGCCTGAGCTGACGGGAGGCAGCCTCAGTTGTAGGGGCTGAGATGTACCGGAACCTGGGAGGTTGTATCAGACCCCTGGACATGTAAGTAACATGAATAATAACTGCCCGAAGGCGTGACCACGACAACTTGGATAAAAGTCAATGATGTTTATTATGACAACTCCGCAACACAGCAGCAGTAAAAGAAAACGTAAAAGTCAGCAAAGAATAAATACAGTTCCTGGGTACTACAGGATGGCAGGAGCCACAGGGCACTGGTAGTGTGAGATAGTTCTTATGATCTTCTAGATGGAAAGTCCTTACCAGGCCCGACTGTAGCAATGGAGATAACCCAGGATTGTGCCAGCTGGTGTTCCAGGAAAAGCTGGGTTGCTGAAGATAAAACAGCTGCTGTGGATACTGGCTGGAACCAGACTGTTGTTAGCACGGAGTGGATACTGGCTGGAACCAGTTAAATAATAAATGAACTTGGGAGCGATGAAATATGAACTGAAATGTAGAACTTGAGAGCGGAGAAATAATAATACCGGTGGAGAGTGGTAAAGTGTAGAAAGGACACCGGCCCTTTAAGGGAAGCTGTACTCTGCTGGAAGCTGAGCTGGAAGCAGGTAATGTTGTAGCTGGAAACAGATGAATCCACAATGGATTGGAGAGTCAGGCTACACCGCAGGTGGAATGCTGGTGCGGGTCTCTATGGTGGAAGTCTTGAGACAGGAGCTGGAACCTGGAAGACAATCACAGGAGAGAGACAAACAGGAACTAGGTTTGACAACCAAAGCACTGACGCCTTCCTTGCTCAGGCACAGTGTATTTATACCTGCAGCAAGGAAGGGATTGGCTAGGCAATTATGCAGATTATCAATACTGAGAACAGATTGGTGGAAATGATCAGCTGACAGAATCCAAGATGGCTGCGCCCATGCAGACACTTGGAGGGAAGTTTGGTTTGTAATCCATGTGGTAATGAAAACAGTAATGGCGGCGCCGGCCACCGGAGACAGGAGGCGCCAGGCTGACAGATGCACATCCAACCACGCGGACACAGCGGAGGCCGCGGCTGACGTAATCGCCACTCAGACACTCTGCATGCAGAAGTTCAGGGACGGCGGCGGAGGCCGCGGGAGACGCCATGCCAGGTGTAATATGGCGTTTACTGTGACAGCGTCCCAGAGTGACAGGAGAGGATACAGGAATGTACACATCAGGATAACAGATGGGATCCGGTCCTGGAGCGCTGAGCCAGCCTTAGGAGGCATCTGATGGGTAAGAAATGGCGTCCAGATACCCGGATCGTGACAGCACCCCCCCCTTTAGGAGTGGCCCCAGGACACTTCTTTGGCTTTTGAGGAAACTTGGAATGGAATCTCCGGACCAAGGCAGGAGCATGGACATCAGAAGCATTGGTCCATGAACGTTCCTCAGGACCATAACCCTTCCAGTCAATAAGATATTGTAGTTGACCGTAACGGTGACGTGAGTCCAGGATCTTGGCCACTTCATACTCAACGCCTCGTTGAGTTTGGACTTTCGGAGTTGGAGGAAGTGAGGAATGAAACCGATTCAAGATCAGCGGTTTCAACAGGGAAACATGGAATGTCCTGGGTATTTTTAAGAAGGGAGGCAACTGGAGTCTGTAAGCAACAGGATTGATGACTTGTTCAATCTTGAAAGGACCGATATAGCGAGGTGCAAACTTCATACTGGGAACTCTTAACCTCAAATTCTTCGTGGATAACCATACCCGATCACCCACCTTGAGAGCAGGAACTGCTCGACGCTTCTTATCCGCAAACTTCTTGTACCTGAACGATGCCTTGAGCAGAGCTGATCGTACGCTCTTCCAGATATTGGCAAACTGATGCAAGGTGATATCCACTGCGGGAACAGAAGTTGCTGGAAGCGGTTGGAACTCAGGGACTTTAGGGTGGAATCCAAAGTTAGTGAAGAATGGTGTTGAAGCAGATGAAGAATGATACTGGTTGTTATGACAGAACTCGGCCCAGGGAAGTAATTGAACCCAGTCATCTTGAGAGGAGGACACATAGATGCGGAGGAAGGCCTCCAAGTCCTGATTCACCCTCTCGGTTTGACCATTGGTCTGAGGATGGTAAGCCGTGGAAAACTTTAGCTTGACTTGGAGGACTTGACATAAACTTCGCCAGAATTTGGCTGTGAATTGAACTCCTCGATCAGAGATAATTTCTTCAGGAAGACCGTGGAGTCGGAAGATCTCTTGTATGAATACTTGAGCCAACTTGGAAGCTGACGGAAGACCGGTGAGAGGAATGAAGTGTGCCATCTTGGTGAACCGGTCAACTACCACCCAGATGGTATTGAACTTGTTGCACATGGGTAAGTCTGTAATGAAATCCATCGACAAGTGGGTCCATGGTCGACGGGGAACGGATAGTGGAACCAGTTGCCCCGCAGGCGACTGGCGGGATACTTTATGTTGGGCACACTTTGGGCAAGATGCAATAAACTCCAAGACGTCCTTTTTCAGAGTTGGCCACCAATAGGACCTAGAGATAAACTCCAGGGTTTTTTGGATACCTGTATGTCCGGCAAAACGGGAAGCATGGGCCCAATGCATGAGCTTCTTCCTTAGCATCGGCTTCACAAAACTTTTCCCTGATGGGGGCGTAGAGTCCATCCCTACCGTGGAGAATGCCAACGGATTTATAATAGGATGCTTGTCTGAAGACTCTGACTCATTTTCTTGCTCCCATGAGCGGGAAAGGGCATCGGCCTTGCGATTCTGAGAGCCCGGACAGAACTGGAGTTTAAAGTCGAACCTGGAAAAGAAAAGTGCCCATCTGGCCTGACGAGGGTTGAGACATTGTGCGCCCTTCAGGTATAAAAGGTTCTTGTGGTCTGTAAGTATGGTGATTGAATGAGAAGCTCCCTCCAACAGATACCTCCACTCTTCTAGAGCGAGCTTGATGGCTAGCAACTCCTGGTCGCCAATGGCATAGTTGCGCTCAGCTGGGGAGAACTTCCGGGAGAAGAAACTGCAAGGGTGTAAATGGCCATCTTTAGCCCTCTGAGATAACACCGCTCCTACTCCAACGGAGGAGGCATCCACCTCTAAGATGAAAGGAGAGTCGATGTCAGGCTGTTTCAGAACAGGCGCAGAGATGAACCTTTGTTTTAAAAGATGAAATGCTTGCATGGCTTCTTCAGACCACTTGGACGGGTTAGCACCCTTCTTAGTGAAAGCAGTAATAGGCGCCACAATGGTGGAAAAGTCTCGTATAAACTTTCGGTAATAGTTGGCGAACCCTAAGAACCTCTGGACCCCTTTGAGGGTTAAGGGTACCGGCCAATTTTGGATTGCTTGTAGTTTCTCAGGATCCATCTCTAGTCCGGAACCGGACACAATGTACCCTAGAAACGGAATGGACTTGACTTCAAAGACGCATTTTTCTAATTTGCAATAGAGATGATTGACACGGAGACGGGACAGAACCTCTTTAACCCAAAAACGATGTTCCTCTAAATCGTTGGCAAAAATGAGGATATCGTCTAGATAGACCACGACATGACGGTATAGAATGTCTCTGAAGATCTCATTGACAAAATGCTGGAAGACAGCTGGAGCATTGCTCAATCCGAAGGGCATGACGAGGTACTCATAATGTCCGTCACGGGTGTTAAAGGCGGTCTTCCACTCGTCACCCTCACGGATCCGGATGAGATTGTATGCACCTCGCAAGTCCAGCTTTGTAAAGATGGTAGCTCCGCTAACTCTGTCAAAGAGCTCAGTAATCAGGGGTAAAGGATAACGGTTCTTGATGGTAATGTCGTTCAAACCTCTGTAGTCGATGCACGGCCGCAGACCACCATCTTTCTTTTTTACAAAAAAGAAGCCTGCGCCGGCTGGAGAAGAAGAAGGTCGAATGAACCCCTTTGCTAGGTTCTCTTTAATATATTCCTCCATAGAATGCGTCTCAGGCAGAGACAACGGATAAGTTCGGCCTCGAGGTGGAACCTTCCCTGGAACGAGATCAATCGGACAGTCCCATTCTCTATGAGGAGGAAGGATATCAGCAGAAGCTTTACTGAACACATCCGTGAAATCTTGATATGGAGGAGGTGGAACATCAGACGACCTGGGGGAGGAAGAACAGACAGGCAATACTTTAAACAAACATGTCTCAGCACAGGAGGAACCCCATGCCAGGATTTGCGTAGTCGTCCAATCAATTGTAGGATTGTGAAGACGGAGCCATGGAAGGCCCAGGACCACAGGATGTGTGGCTCTTGGAATCACTAAAAAAGAAATAAGTTCGGAATGAAGAACTCCCACTCTCAGACGAACTGGTAGAGTCCTTAAAGAAATAACTGCATCAAAAATTTTGCTGCCATCCACGGCAGTTAAAGAAATGGACGAAGGAAGTCTCTCGGTGGGTAGGGACCACCGTTTAACATAGGCTTCGGTAATAAAGTTCCCAGCTGCTCCGGAATCAAGGAGGGCAATGACGTTCCGATAACGTTGAGCAACTTGAAGCGAGACTGGGAGATTACAATCTTGAGGAGATGGAGAGGAGATCATTACTCCTAGCCGGCCCTCTCCTTGGCGAGCTAGGATTTGGAGTTTCCCGGACGTTTGGGACAGGCATTAATGGTGTGAGACGGAGCTGCACAATAGAGACAGAGAAACTCGGAGAGATGTCTTCGGCGCTCAGCAGGAGTTAAACGGGAACGGCCAAGTTGCATGGGCTCATCTTTAGATGGTGACAGTTGACGAGGAGGAGGAGCAGAAGATTTTGGAGCAGATGATCTTCCACGCTCAGTTGCTCTCTCTCTGAAACGTAAATCAACTTTCGTGCAGAGTGAGATTAGCTCATCTAACTTAGAAGGTAAGTCTCTGGTAGCTAACTCATCTTTAATACGCTCAGATAAGCCATGCCAGAATGCAGCATACAGGGCCTCGTCGTTCCATGCCAGTTCGGATGCCAGGATCTGGAACTGTATCAGATATTGTCCTACAGTACGTGACCCCTGGCGTAAACGGAGAATCTCGGATGAAGCTGAGGTTACCCGGCCTGGCTCGTCGAAGATGCGCCTGAATGTTGACACGAAGGCAGTGTAGGAAGATAGCAGGGTGTCGGACCTCTCCCATAACGGTGATGCCCAATCAAGGGCTGAGCCACTGAGAAGAGAAATAATGTAGGCAATTTTTGTACGGTCACTGGGAAAATTGCCAGGTTGTAGCTCAAACTGAATCTCACACTGGTTGAGAAATCCCCTGCAGAATCTTGGAGATCCGTCAAATTTTGCTGGCGTTGGAAGATGAAGACGTGGAGCAGAAATGGGTAAGGTGGGTGGGGTTATAGCTGGAGTCACTGTGGTTGACGCACCAGACGCGCCTGATCCACGGAGAGTTGTCTGAATCCCATCCAGCCGAGTAGAGAGATCCTGGAGACAGCGGATGATGTGGCCCTGTGCAGCCTCCTGATGTTCTAGTCGGGCTGCCAGTTCTTGCATCGGCCTGGCCGCTTGATCCTGGTCTCCGGCTGGATTCATTAGGTCAGTGCTTACTGTCACAACTGAGGGCCTGAGCTGACGGGAGGCAGCCTCAGTTGTAGGGGCTGAGATGTACCGGAACCTGGGAGGTTGTATCAGACCCCTGGACATGTAAGTAACATGAATAATAACTGCCCGAAGGCGTGACCACGACAACTTGGATAAAAGTCAATGATGTTTATTATGACAACTCCGCAACACAGCAGCAGTAAAAGAAAACGTAAAAGTCAGCAAAGAATAAATACAGTTCCTGGGTACTACAGGATGGCAGGAGCCACAGGGCACTGGTAGTGTGAGATAGTTCTTATGATCTTCTAGATGGAAAGTCCTTACCAGGCCCGACTGTAGCAATGGAGATAACCCAGGATTGTGCCAGCTGGTGTTCCAGGAAAAGCTGGGTTGCTGAAGATAAAACAGCTGCTGTGGATACTGGCTGGAACCAGACTGTTGTTAGCACGGAGTGGATACTGGCTGGAACCAGTTAAATAATAAATGAACTTGGGAGCGATGAAATATGAACTGAAATGTAGAACTTGAGAGCGGAGAAATAATAATACCGGTGGAGAGTGGTAAAGTGTAGAAAGGACACCGGCCCTTTAAGGGAAGCTGTACTCTGCTGGAAGCTGAGCTGGAAGCAGGTAATGTTGTAGCTGGAAACAGATGAATCCACAATGGATTGGAGAGTCAGGCTACACCGCAGGTGGAATGCTGGTGCGGGTCTCTATGGTGGAAGTCTTGAGACAGGAGCTGGAACCTGGAAGACAATCACAGGAGAGAGACAAACAGGAACTAGGTTTGACAACCAAAGCACTGACGCCTTCCTTGCTCAGGCACAGTGTATTTATACCTGCAGCAAGGAAGGGATTGGCTAGGCAATTATGCAGATTATCAATACTGAGAACAGATTGGTGGAAATGATCAGCTGACAGAATCCAAGATGGCTGCGCCCATGCAGACACTTGGAGGGAAGTTTGGTTTGTAATCCATGTGGTAATGAAAACAGTAATGGCGGCGCCGGCCACCGGAGACAGGAGGCGCCAGGCTGACAGATGCACATCCAACCACGCGGACACAGCGGAGGCCGCGGCTGACGTAATCGCCACTCAGACACTCTGCATGCAGAAGTTCAGGGACGGCGGCGGAGGCCGCGGGAGACGCCATGCCAGGTGTAATATGGCGTTTACTGTGACAGCGTCCCAGAGTGACAGGAGAGGATACAGGAATGTACACATCAGGATAACAGATGGGATCCGGTCCTGGAGCGCTGAGCCAGCCTTAGGAGGCATCTGATGGGTAAGAAATGGCGTCCAGATACCCGGATCGTGACACGCTGTATGCGGCTGCCGGGTGAGGAAAGGTAATGGGGACAGAGGGACAGAAACCTTCCCTGATGAAATGCTGCCATTAGTGAGATGGGCTGTACTAAGAGGCCATACGCTGCCTGTGTACTGTACTATCGTATGCTGCATGTGAAACTGCTCTCTGACATCATTCAGGTCACGTGACCTGGGGGTTACCACCTATAACTGACCACTTTCTATTACTTTTACAGCTTTAAACTTCAGTATATGAGCAGAAGACCGGTGACATATGCTGCCCAGCCACAAGGTAACAATAACTAGATGCAGGATCTGCCTAATAAGCTGTGACCATAGAATATAGTAACAGGGCCAGTTACTAATGAGAGATAGGCCCTATTCCCACGGGAAATGGGAGTGTTACACATGGCGGATCCTATGTGCTCCTGCCGAGCTACAGCCGCCATCTGACAGATGCACATATATCACTATGTAGCCAGTGTTACACATGGAGACCACAGGACAGAGTAACGGGGCCAGTTACTAATGACAGATAGGCCTCTATCCCCAGGGAAAATGGGTGTTTTACATATGCATCCCTCCCAACTGTCCCAATTTTTGTGGGACAGTCCCGCTTTTCTGGGACTGTCCTGTTGTCCCACCCACAGGCCGCAGTGTCCCACGTGTGGGAGTTGAAGTTTGGAGGCCTCGTCACTGCTGCTGTGAATAGATGCTGTGCACATACTGAACTTATGTTTCTTTATGTCTTCTTCCCACAGATATAGAGGCGCAGAGGTCACGCCGAAAAGCCCATACCATTTCTTTTACCCCCCTGACTCCCACCACCTGCACCCCTGCCACCCGCTCCTCCACCACCATCATCATCACCACTACCGCCATCCCACCACTCCTACCTTACACACACCTTTACCCCCACTCCGAGTCTCCGACTACCCCATACACTAACCCCTCCCTGCCCTTACCACCACCCAGCTTTCCTCCCCAAAATCCTCCCCCTACCTTCTATGTTTCCATTAGTGATGAGCGCCTGAAATTTTTCGGGTTTTGTGTTTTGGTTTTGGGTTCGGTTCCGCGGCCGTGTTTTGGGTTCGAACGCGTTTTGGCAAAACCTCACCGAATTTTTTTTGTCGGATTCGGGTGTGTTTTGGATTCGGGTGTTTTTTTCCAAAAACACTAAAAAACAGCTTAAATCATAGAATTTGGGGGTCATTTTGATCCCAAAGTATTATTAACCTCAAAAACCATAATTTACACTCATTTTCAGTCTATTCTGAATACCTCACACCTCACAATATTATTTTTAGTCCTAAAATTTGCACCGAGGTCGCTGTGTGAGTAAGATAAGCGACCCTAGTGGCCGACACAAACACCGGGCCCATCTAGGAGTGGCACTGCAGTGTCACGCAGGATGTCCCTTCCAAAAAACCCTCCCCAAACAGCACATGACGCAAAGAAAAAAAGAGGCGCAATGAGGTAGCTGTGTGAGTAAGATTAGCGACCCTAGTGGCCGACACAAACACCGGGCCCATCTAGGAGTGGCACTGCAGTGTCACGCAGGATGGCCCTTCCAAAAAACCCTCCCCAAACAGCACATGACGCAAAGAAAAAAAGAGGCGCAATGAGGTAGCTGTGTGAGTAAGATTAGCGACCCTAGTGGCCGACACAAACACCGGGCCCATCTAGGAGTGGCACTGCAGTGTCACGCAGGATGTCCCTTCCAAAAAACCCTCCCCAAACAGCACATGACGCAAAGAAAAAAAGAGGCGCAATGAGGTAGCTGACTGTGTGAGTAAGATTAGCGACCCTAGTGGCCGACACAAACACCGGGCCCATCTAGGAGTGGCACTGCAGTGTCACGCAGGATGTCCCTTCCAAAAAACCCTCCCCAATCAGCACATGATGCAAAGAAAAAGAAAAGAAAAAAGAGGTGCAAGATGGAATTGTCCTTGGGCCCTCCCACCCACCCTTATGTTGTATAAACAAAACAGGACATGCACACTTTAACCAACCCATCATTTCAGTGACAGGGTCTGCCACACGACTGTGACTGATATGACGGGTTGGTTTGGACCCCCCCCCAAAAAGAAGCAATTAATCTCTCCTTGCACAAACTGGCTCTACAGAGGCAAGATGTCCACCTCATCTTCACCCTCCGATATATCACCGTGTACATCCCCCTCCTCACAGATTATCAATTCGTCCCCACTGGAATCCACCATCTCAGCTCCCTGTGTACTTTGTGGAGGCAATTGCTGCTGGTCAATGTCTCCGCGGAGGAATTGATTATAATTCATTTTAATGAACATCATCTTCTCCACATTTTCTGGATGTAACCTCGTACGCCGATTGCTGACAAGGTGAGCGGCGGCACTAAACACTCTTTCGGAGTACACACTTGTGGGAGGGCAACTTAGGTAGAATAAAGCCAGTTTGTGCAAGGGCCTCCAAATTGCCTCTTTTTCCTGCCAGTATAAGTACGGACTGTGTGACGTGCCTACTTGGATGCGGTCACTCATATAATCCTCCACCATTCTATCAATGTTGAGAGAATCATATGCAGTGACAGTAGACGACATGTCCGTAATCGTTGTCAGGTCCTTCAGTCCGGACCAGATGTCAGCATCAGCAGTCGCTCCAGACTGCCCTGCATCACCGCCAGCGGGTGGGCTCGGAATTCTGAGCCTTTTCCTCGCACCCCCAGTTGCGGGAGAATGTGAAGGAGGAGATGTTGACAGGTCGCGTTCCGCTTGACTTGACAATTTTGTCACCAGCAGGTCTTTCAACCCCAGCAGACCTGTGTCTGCCGGAAAGAGAGATCCAAGGTAGGCTTTAAATCTAGGATCGAGCACGGTGGCCAAAATGTAGTGCTCTGATTTCAACAGATTGACCACCCGTGAATCCTTGTTAAGCGAATTAAGGGCTGCATCCACAAGTCCCACATGCCTAGCGGAATCGCTCCCTTTTAGCTCCTCCTTCAATGCCTCCAGCTTCTTCTGCAAAAGCCTGATGAGGGGAATGACCTGACTCAGGCTGGCAGTGTCTGAACTGACTTCACGTGTGGCAAGTTCAAAGGGCATCAGAACCTTGCACAACGTTGAAATCATTCTCCACTGCACTTGAGACAGGTGCATTCCACCTACTATATCGTGCTCAATTGTATAGGCTTGAATGGCCTTTTGCTGCTCCTCCAACCTCTGAAGCATATAGAGGGTTGAATTCCACCTCGTTACCACTTCTTGCTTCAGATGATGGCAGGGCAGGTTCAGTAGTTTTTGGTGGTGCTCCAGTCTTCTGTACGTGGTGCCTGTACGCCGAAAGTGTCCCGCAATTTTTCTGGCCACCGACAGCATCTCTTGCACGCCCCTGTCGTTTTTTAAAAAATTCTGCACCACCAAATTCAAGGTATGTGCAAAACATGGGACGTGCTGGAATTTGCCCATATTTAATGCACACACAATATTGCTGGCGTTGTCCGATGCCACAAATCCACAGGAGAGTCCAATTGGGGTAAGCCATTCCGCGATGATCTTCCTCAGTTGCCGTAAGAGGTTTTCAGCTGTGTGCGTATTCTGGAAAGCGGTGATACAAAGCGTAGCCTGCCTAGGAAAGAGTTGGCGTTTGCGAGATGCTGCTACTGGTGCCGCCGCTGCTGTTCTTGCGGCGGGAGTCCATACATCTACCCAGTGGGCTGTCACAGTCATATAGTCCTGACCCTGCCCTGCTCCACTTGTCCACATGTCCGTGGTTAAGTGGACATTGGGTACAACTGCATTTTTTAGGACACTGGTGAGTCTTTTTCTGACGTCCGTGTACATTCTCGGTATCGCCTGCCTAGAGAAGTGGAACCTAGATGGTATTTGGTAACGGGGGCACACTGCCTCAATAAATTGTCTAGTTCCCTGTGAACTAACGGCGGATACCGGACGCACGTCTAACACCAACATAGTTGTCAAGGACTCAGTTATCCGCTTTGCAGTAGGATGACTGCTGTGATATTTCATCTTCCTCGCAAAGGACTGTTGAACAGTCAATTGCTTACTGGAAGTAGTACAAGTGGGCTTACGACTTCCCCTCTGGGATGACCATCGACTCCCAGCGGCAACAACAGCAGCGCCAGCAGCAGTAGGCGTTACACGCAAGGATGCATCGGAGGAATCCCAGGCAGGAGAGGACTCGTCAGAATTGCCAGTGACATGGCCTGCAGGACTATTGGCATTCCTGGGGAAGGAGGAAATTGACACTGAGGGAGTTGGTGGGGTGGTTTGCGTGAGCTTGGTTACAAGAGGAAGGGATTTACTGGTCAGTGGACTGCTTCCGCTGTCACCCAAAGTTTTTGAACTTGTCACTGACTTATTATGAATGCGCTGCAGGTGACGTATAAGGGAGGATGTTCCGAGGTGGTTAACGTCCTTACCCCTACTTATTACAGCTTGACAAAGGGAACACACGGCTTGACACCTGTTGTCCGCATTTCTGGTGAAATACCTCCACACCGAAGAGCTGATTTTTTTGGTATTTTCACCTGGCATGTCAACGGCCATATTCCTCCCACGGACAACAGGTGTCTCCCCGGGTGCCTGACTTAAACAAACCACCTCACCATCAGAATCCTCCTGGTCAATTTCCTCCCCAGCGCCAGCAACACCCATATCCTCCTCATCCTGGTGTACTTCAACACTGACATCTTCAATCTGACTATCAGGAACTGGACTGCGGGTGCTCCTTCCAGCACTTGCAGGGGGCGTGCAAATGGTGGAAGGCGCATGCTCTTCACGTCCAGTGTTGGGAAGGTCAGGCATCGCAACCGACACAATTGGACTCTCCTTGTGGATTTGGGATTTCAAAGAACGCACAGTTCTTTGCGGTGCTTTTGCCAGCTTGAGTCTTTTCAGTTTTCTAGCGAGAGGCTGAGTGCTTCCATCCTCATGTGAAGCTGAACCACTAGCCATGAACATAGGCCAGGGCCTCAGCCGTTCCTTGCCACTCCGTGTGGTAAATGGCATATTGGCAAGTTTACGCTTCTCCTCCGACAATTTTATTTTAGGTTTTGGAGTCCTTTTTTTACTGATATTTGGTGTTTTGGTTTTGACATGCTCTGTACTATGCCATTGGGCATCGGCCTTGGCAGACGACGTTGCTGGCATTTCATCGTCTCGGCCATGACTAGTGGCAGCAGCTTCAGCACGAGGTGGAAGTGGATCTTGATCTTTCCCTAATTTTGGAACCTCAACATTTTTGTTCTCCATATTTTAATAGGCACAACTAAAAGGCACCTCAGGTAAACAATGGAGATGGATGGATTGGATACTAGTATACAATTATGGATGGGCTGCCGAGTGCCGACACAGAGGTAGCCACAGCCGTGAACTACCGCACTGTACTGTGTCTGCTGCTAATATATAGACTGGTTGATAAAGAGATAGTATACTCGTAACTAGTATGTATGTATAAAGAAAGAAAAAAAAACCACGGTTAGGTGGTATATACAATTATGGACGGGCTGCCGAGTGCCGACACAGAGGTAGCCACAGCCGTGAACTACCGCACTGTACTGTGTCTGCTGCTAATATAGACTGGTTGATAAAGAGATAGTATACTACTAATATTATATACTGGTGGTCAGGTCACTGGTCACTAGTCACACTGGCAGTGGCACTCCTGCAGCAAAAGTGTGCACTGTTTAATTTTAATATAATATTATGTACTCCTGGCTCCTGCTATAACCTATAACTGGCACTGCAGTAGTGCTCCCCAGTCTCCCCCACAATTATAAGCTGTGTGAGCTGAGCAGTCAGACAGATATATAATATATATAGATGATGGAGCACACTGGCCTGAGCCTGAGCAGTGCACACAGATATGGTATGTGACTGACTGAGTCACTGTGTGTATCGCTTTTTTCAGGCAGAGAACGGATATATTAAATAAACTGCACTGTGTGTCTGGTGGTCACTCACTATATAATATATTATGTACTCCTGGCTCCTGCTATAACCTATAACTGGCACTGCAGTAGTGCTCCCCAGTCTCCCCCACAATTATAAGCTGTGTGAGCTGAGCAGTCAGACAGATATATATAATATTATATATAGATAATAGATGATGCAGCACACTGGCCTGAGCCTGAGCAGTGCACACAGATATGGTATGTGACTGAGTCACTGTGTGCTGTGTATCGCTTTTTTCAGGCAGAGAACGGATTATAAATAAAAGTGGTGGTCACTGGTCACTATCAGCAAAACTCTGCACTGTACACTACTGAGTACTCCTAATGCTCCCCAAAATTAGTAAATCAAGTGTCTCTCTAATCTATTCTAATTCTAAACGGAGAGGACGCCAGCCACGTCCTCTCCCTATCAATCTCAATGCACGTGTGAATGGCGGCGACGCGCGGCTCCTTATATAGAATCCGAGTCTCGCGATAGAATCCGAGCCTCGCGAGAATCCGACAGCGTCATGATGACGTTCGGGCGCGCTCGGGTTAACCGAGCAAGGCGGGAAGATCCGAGTCGCTCGGACCCGTGAAAAAAAACATGAAGTTCTGGCGGGTTCGGATTCAGAGAAACCGAACCCGCTCATCTCTAGTTTCCATGTCTGTCTCCTTCCCATAGATGTTGATTGGCATCTTATCTGAAGATCCAGGTGCTCCTGGCAATGTGAAGCCTTCTCCTCATTATGACGTCAGCTGCTCTGCACTGCCCAACCACAACATCATAGAGGCTGTAAGACAGAGCCCGGAGCCAAGAGTTGCACTGCACTGCTCAGCCACCACATCATAGAGGCTGTATGATGGAGCCAGGATCTAGAAGCAAAAGGCAAGGCGAGAGAAATTTGTGAAAAGCCTCTCCAGGCATCTGGTGGCCGCAGACAATCCAGAGGTTAAAATTTGTGTGTGGCGCCCATCCCCACAATGGTTGCATTGGCAGCTGTCATCCTGACAAACAGATCCCCATCAATAAGACACCATTGCACCAACAGCATTTGTAAATAATAAAGTTTTTTGTCATTACATTCTTGTCTATGCTGCACATCCTGCATGTTACGTGTAAGTCCTCATCTATGTATTTCCAAGGTATAATGGTTACATACACATAGGGTGAGGAGAACATACACCGCATTTCCCACATTACACGCACACAGTGCCAAATACCATGGGGTGAGGGGAACATATGCAGCGTCTCCCACATTATATACACACAGTGCTGTACACCATGGGGTGGGGGGAACATATGCAGCATCTCCCACATTATATACACACAGCGCTGTACACCATGGGGTGAGGGGAACATATGCAGCATCTCCCACATTATATACACACAGCGCTGTACACCATGGGGTGAGAACATATGCAGCGTCTCCCACATTATATACACACAGCGCTGTACACCATGAGGTGAGGGGAACATATGCAGCATCTCCCACATTATATACACACAGCGCTGTACACCATGGGGTGAGGAGAACATATGCAGCGTCTCCCACATTATATACACACAGCGCTGTACACCATGGGGTGAGGAGAACATATGCAGCATCTCCCACATTATATACACACAGCGCTGTACACCATGGGGTGAGGAGAACATATGCAGCATCTCCCACATTATATACACACAGTGTTGTACACCATGGGGTGAGGAGAACATATGCAGCATCTCCCACATTATATACACACAGCGCTGTACACCATGGGGTGAGGAGAACATATGCAGCATCTCCCACATTATATACACACAGCGCTGTACACCATGAGGTGAGGGGAACATATGCAGCATCTTCCACATTATATACACACAGCTCTGTACACCATGGGGTGAGGAGAACATATGCAGCATCTCCCACATTATATACACAGCGCTGTACACCATGGGGTGAGGAGAACATATGCTGCATCTCCCACATTATATACACACAGCGCTGTACACCATGAGGTGAGGGGAACATATGCAGCATCTCCCACATTATATACACACAGCTCTGTACACCATGGGGTGAGGAGAACATATGCAGCATCTCCCACATTATATACACACAGCGCTGTACACCATGGGGTGAGGAGAACATATGCTGCATCTCCCACATTATATACACACAGCGCTGTACACCATGGGGTGAGGAGAACATATGCAGCATCTCCCACATTATATACACACAGCGCTGTACACCATGGGGTGAGGAGAACATATGCAGCATCTCCCACATTATATACACACAGCGCTGTACACCATGGGGTGAGGAGAACTTATGCAGCATCACCCACATTATATACACACAGCGCTGTACACCATGGGGTGAGGAGAACATATGCAGCATCTCCCACATTATAGACACACAGCGCTGTACACCATGGGGTGAGGAGAACATATGCAGCGTCTCCCACATTATATACACACAGCGCTGTACACCATGAAGTGAGGGGAACATATGCAGCGTCTCCCACATTATATACACACAGCGCTGTACACCATGAGGTGAGGAGAACATATGCAGCATCTCCCACATTATATACACACAGCGCTGTACACCATGGGGTGAGGAGAACATATGCAGCATCACCCACATTATATACACACAGCGCTGTACACCATGAGGTGAGGAGAACATATGCAGCATCTCCCACATTATATACACACAGCGCTGTACACCATGAGGTGAGGAGAACATATGCAGCGTCTCCCACATTATATACACACAGCGCTGTACACCATGAGGTGAGGGGAATATATGCAGCGTCTCCCACATTATATACACACAGCGCTGTACACCATGAGGTGAGGAGAACATATGCAGCATCTCCCACATTATATACACACAGCGCTGTACACCATGGGGTGAGGGGAATATATGCAGCGTCTCCCACATTATATACACACAGCGCTGTACACCATGAGGTGAGGAGAACATATGCAGCATCTCCCACATTATATACACACAGCGCTGTACACCATGGGGTGAGAACATATGCAGCATCTCCCACATTATATACACACAGCGCTGTACACCATGGGGTGAGGGGAATATACACCGCATCTCCCACATTACACGCACACAGTGCCAAATACCATGGGGTGAGGGGAGCATATACTGCATCACCCACATTATATACACACACAACACTCTACACCATGGGGTGAGGGGAATATATGCTGCGTCTCCCACATTATATACACTCAGCACTGTACACCATGGGGTCAGGAGAACATATGCAGCATCTCCCACATTATATACACACAGTGCTGTACACCATGGGGTGAGGGGAGCATATACTGCATCACCCACATTATATACACACAGCGCTGTACACCATGGGGTGAGGGGAATATATGCTGCGTCTCCCACATTATATACACTCAGCACTGTACACCATGGGGTGAGGGGAACATTCCGTCTTGCTCCTTGCTTAGCTACTGTCCCTTCAGAATCCACCTCCCATCACATAAAGCTGCAGCACAGGTGACCGAGCTCTGCAGCCCTTCTTAGGGAGGAGAAGTCACTGCCCCAGTCAACGTCAGTTGACATAGGGCCTAATTCAGACCTGATCGTAGCCGTGCAAAATTTTGCACAGCTATGATGAGATACTCAAACATGTGGGGGGACTAGAAATACAAGTAGGTTGATTCCCAGCGCAAAATTAGTAAAGATGAGTGACACGTGTATAATAAAAGATAGTTACTTTATTCTAGAAGAAAATTTCATAAGTATATATATCTTGTAATGTTTAGTATAGGTGCAAGAGTCCTCTGTAATTATCTATTAATAATATACAATGAAAAGCACCATATGGCAGGAACTGTATATGAAATATAATAATTATAAATGTCAATAAAACACCTATTACCGGTAAACACACAGACAGACTACATAAAACACATAGAACACAAATAAAGTGCTAAAAGCCCAGATGTTCACAGTCTGTTAAAGTGAGCTGTGCATGTATATAGCTCAGTGGAACGTATGGGTAATCAGAGAAAGTGCACTATTTAGCGGCTTATCCTCTCTGTTATGGCTCAGGATTTTTCTTTGGAGGGGCAACTTCCAGTATCAATGTGTAGGTGTAGGATCATAAGTCCATATTTGGCTCAATCAGTCTTATCAAGCTATATATTGTCAGGTGTAATCGAAAAAAATGCATGTACTATTGGCCTCAAAGGTTTAGAGATACCTTAGCATTCACTGCGGCCAAAGTCCTTTGCTGCTGGAGTAGGGATCCCAGGTATATTGTCCCCCTAAGACAGGTGAGTCTGGAGTCCGCCGGCAGAGATCCTGCGTGAGCCGTTCCTCAGCGCTGAGCGGCAATGTGCAGGATCGATTAGATCTGTAATCGATGCGTTTCACCTTCGGTAAGGCTTCCTCAGGATAGCAGATAAATCCACCCAGGCATCATCCCGTCTATTTAAGGGGGTTTACACGTAGCGGCGTTGTGTCGCACTTCCGGTATGACGTGTGTTCCATAGTAGTTCCATATCCTGGATTTGCGTTCCAAAGCTGGTATTTGTGTCGTAGTTCCAGTATAACATGCGTTTAATTTAAAAAGAAATCTAATAAAAAATATGATATTCAAATGAAAGTGTTATGATGTAATTTCTAGCACTACATAGAGAAATAAAACTCTATTCTTTTTTATATATATCTTATCATAAAAAGTGAACACTCTATGACTGATATCTAATAAATGGATCATTTGGAGGGTGTGTTAAAGGAGAATAATTCAGAGGTGGGGGGACACCCAGCACAGGGCTAGTCCGCCCCGCATGTCAGGCCCGACACCCCCCCCCCCCCTTCCCCACACAAGTACAAAAGCATTGCACAGCGGCGATGATTTTGTGCTTTAGGAGTAGCTCCCTACCAGTACAGCTCCTGCGCGCTGGCAGGGAGCTACTCATCACTGTGAGGGTCGCAGCGGCTACGTGTGATGACTTGGAGAGTGAGGGAGGCAGACCTCTGTCTCTCTCTGTGGGTGGTGGCGTTGGGTGGAGTCAGCGTGTGCTCTGTAGGGGTGCTGTTCCTGTCAATGTGGTGTCCCTGTAATGTTAGGGGTGCTGTCCTAGCTGTCACTGGTGTTTCATGTGCTGTTAGGGGTGCTGCAGCTGTACATGGGTGTTGCTGTCCTGGCTGTCACTGTGTTGTACAGTGGGCAGGGGCACTGTCCTCCTGTATGCAGTGAAAATACAGGGGTGCTAGCCCTGTCTTGTATGCTGTCAAAATTCAGGGGTGCTGTTAAATCAAAGTACACTGGCACTGTCTTGTATGCTGTAAAAATTCAGGGGTGCTGGTGTTAAAATAAATGTACACTGGCCCTGTCTTGTATGCTGTAAAAATTCAGGGGTGCTGTTGTTAGAACAAATGTACACTGGCCCTGTATTGTATGCTGTAAAAATACAGGGGTGCTGTTGTTAGAACAAATGTACACTGGCCCTGTATTGTATGCTGTAAAAATACAGGGGTGCTGTTGTTAAAATAACCGGCCCTGTCTTGTATGCTGTGAAAATTCAGGGGTGCTGCTGTTAAAATAAATGTACACTGGCCCTATCTTGCATGCTGTAAAAATTCAGGGGTGCTGTTTTTAAAATAAATGTACACTGGCCCTGTCTTGTATGATGTAAAAATTCAGGGGTGCTGTTATTAAAATAAATGCACACTGGCCCTGTCTTGTATGCTGTAAAAATTCAGGGGTGCAGTGAAAATAAATGCACACTGGCACTGTCTTGTGTGCTGTGAAAATTCAGGGGTGCAGTGAAAATAAATGTACACTGGCCCTGTCTTGTATGCTGTAAAAATTCAGGGGTGCTGTTATTAAAATAAATGTACACTGGCCCTGTCTTGTATGCTGTAAAAATTCAGGGGTGCAGTGAAAATAAATGCACACTGGCACTGTCTTGTATGCTGTGAAAATTCAGGGGTGCAGTGAAAATAAATGTACACTGGCCCTGTCTTGTATGCTGTAAAACTTCTTGGGTGCAGTGAAAATAAATGTACACTGGCCCTGTCTTGTATGCTGTGAAAATTCAGGGGTGCAGTGAAAATAAATGTACACTGGCCCTGTCTTATATGCTGTAAAAATTCTTGGGTGCAGTGAAAATAAATGTACACTGGCTCTGTCTTGTATGCTGTGAAAATTCAGGGGTGCAGTGAAAATAAATGTACACTGGCCCTGTCTTGTATGCTGTAAAAATTATTGTGTGCAGTGAAAATAAATGTACACTGGCCCTGTCTTGTATGCTGTAAAAATGCAGGGGTGCAGCGAAAATAAATGTACACTGGCCCTGTCTTATATGCTGTAAAAATTCAGGGGTACATTGAAAATAAATGTACACTGGCCCTGTATGCTGTAAAAATGCAGGGGTTCTGTTGTTACAATAAAAGTACACTGGTCCTGTATGCTGTAAAAATACAAGGGTGCTGTTGTTAAAATAATAGCACACTGGTCCTATATGCTGTAAAAATACAGGGGTGCTGTTAAAATAAAAGTACACTGGTCCTGTATGGTGTAAAAATACAGGGGTGCTGATGTTAAAATAAAAGTACTCTGGTCCTGTATGTTGTAAAAATACTGGGGTGCTGTTGTTAAAATAAAAGTACACTGGTCCTGAATGCTGTAAAAATACAGTTGTGCTGTTGTTAAAATAAAAGTACACTGGTCCTGTATGATGTAAAATTACAAGGGTGTTGTGAAAATACAGGGGTGCTGGCACTGTCCCGGGTTGCTATGTCTAGGCTTGACCTTCACAACACTGTATGGGAAGAGGAGGCTCCTACCATCATTTGCAAGCCCTCTGCAAGTGCTGGCATGAGCACCACCAGTCCGGTTGCTGATATTGAGGCTGTCACTGTAGAAGTACAACAGGATGAGGAGGATATTGGTATAACTGGCGCTGAGGAGGAAGTTGACGATGAGGATTCTGATGGTGATGTGGTTTGTTTGAATAAGGTACCAGTGGAGACAGTTGTTGTCCATGGGATGAAAAAGCCTATTGTCATGCCTGTGCAAAATACCAAAAAAAGCCACCTCTTTGGAGTGGAATTATGTCTCCACAAATCCGGACAACAGGTGTCAAGCCATGTGTTGCCTTTGTCAATCAATAACAAGTAGGCGTAAGGACGTTAACCACCTAGGAACATCCTCCCTTATACGTCACCTGCAGCAATTAATCATAAGTCAATGTCAAGTTCAGAAACTTTGGGTAATAGCAGAAGCAGTCCACTGACACCTAAATGATGTGGTTTGTTTGAATATTATTTCTCTGAGGATGAAGATAAGGATGTAAACACTGAAGGGGGAGGAATCTGAGGATGAGGACGACATCTTGCCTCTGTAGAACAAGTTTGTGCAAGGAGAGATTAATTGCTTCTTTTTTGGTGGGGACCCAAACAAACAAATCATTTCAGCCACAGTCGTGTGGCAGACCCTGTCGCTGAATTGACTGGTTTGTTAAAGTGTGCATGTCCTGTTTATACAACATAAGGGTGGGTGGGAGGGCCAAAGAACAATTCCATCTTGCATGTCTTTTCTTTGCCACATAATTCCAGGGGTGCTGCCCCTCTGCCCTATCAGTCCAGGGGTGCTGCCCAACTGCTGTTTAAGTCCAGGGGTGCTGTTGCCTGTCTGCTGTGCTGTGTAATTCTCCAGGGGTGCTGACTATGCTGTATAAATCCTGGGGTGTTGCCGTATATTCCAGGGGTGCTGCTGTGCTTGATCCTAGGTTTAAATTAAAGCCTAGAGCAGATATGAAACAAGCTTCAACATCACAAACAAATTTGTCAAAACATAGCCGCAAAGGTGGAAATGGAAATGGAAATTTTGACGAACTGTTTTCCAATAAGACCACATTTGTGGCCAAAGTCAGTTAATCTCAGAAGAGACAGAATCATAATCCAGCGCAACTGCCGGAGAGGTAAAAGAGAGATTATCTGCGGAGCATTAGAGAGAGGTTCTTCTCAATTATTTTATGTTAGGGACTCACTCAAATGAATGGCTCCAATTAGTCAACCTTTATTTTGATTTATTATTAATGTTCCAAATTTTGGGATTATTTATTTACAAGATGCACATTTGTTGTACAGGGTTCTTTTCCTAAGGGCTGCGTAGGGTTATCACAAGACCTCTGGGTGTTAGAAGAACAGAGTTTCAGTGATCTTGCATTGCATCAGCTTTCCATTGCTATGCAGCGCTAGATGGGCCAGTAGCTCCTGTGAGGCACAAACAGTTAATGAATAAAACCCAGTATGGAGTCTCATGGTGGTTTACAGCCAGGAAGATGTCTGGCTTGCCAGGCTGAGGCATGCTGCGGGCACAGAGGTTAGCATTGCTTCCTCCCACAGTCCTACTTATAGTATGAAATAATTTACGACTGCAGAGTGGTAACCTCCACTAGGGCAGGGGCTCAATAACAAAAAAAATCACTGCACAGTCGTGCTTAGTACTGTGCCGAACCCACCCGAACTCAACTTGCCCCATCCGGGGCTGCTGTGGAGGCTCAGGAGGGGTTGCTAAAACATTTAAGGGACTGCTTTATATAGAAATTAAATATGAAAAAAATAAACAAGACACACAGGTATGCTCACATGTGTATAACTGGGACACAAAGGTATGCTCACATGAATGTAACTGGGAGCTGTGCAAAACAAACATAAGGCATTTGCCACAAAATGCGTTAATAAAAATGCAATTAAAAAAATTGAAAAAACAGAAACCCACAAGATTTTCACATAATAAGTTTCCAAACTTCGTGGAGGGTAAAATATCCAATCTTGATCCTGTGGTATACACCAGTTTATTTGCATTCCAGCATTAAATTCGAGATTATCTTAATCCATGAAAATGGAGAAGGAGGTACAAATTTGGAGGCTTTGGTCCCTAATTTTTCAGTTTGTGCAGTAATGTGGTAAATATCAGGATTTTGGTACTTACCGATAAATCCCTTTCTCCGATTCCACAGGGGCCACTGGAGCGTAGTTACAATGGGGAAATAGTAGGCAGTAATTGGGAGCTGGCACTTTAAAATTCTCACACTGTGGCTAGCTCCTCCCCTACTATCTCCCCTCCAAGCCAGTCTATGTAAAACTGTGCCCGAGGAGAGCTGTAATAAACAAACCGTAAGGTAGAGGAGGTTAATGACGCCCTGTACACCAGGATAACACAAACCCAACCTGGAACAGAACCTAACAAACAACCGGCTAGCCCGAACTCAACAAGCAGTCATATGGTGATCTGCAAACCGTTAAGCAAAAAACAAGGAGGAACAGCGCTGGGCGGGCGTCCAGTGGCCCCTGTGGAATCGGAGAAAGGGATTTATCGGTAAGTACCAAAATCCTGATTTCTCCTTCATCCACTAGGGGCCACTGGAGCGTAGTTACAATGGGGACGTCCCAGAGCTCCCAGAACGGGTGGGAGAGCGCTGAGAGTTCTGTAAAACCACTCGGCCAAACTGAGATGCAGAGGCCGCAAAAGTGTCAAACTTGTAGAATTTGACAAACGTATGAAGGCCGGATCAAGTAGCCGCCCGACCTAAAGTATTCATGGAGACCCCACGGGCAGCTGCCCACGAAGGTCCCACCACGCACGTAAAGTGCGCTGAAATGGAAAACGGAGGCTCCCGAGCAACTGCCAAGAAGACTGTCTGATGGTCAGATGTATCCAACAGCCCAGCATATGCTGGGACACCGCTATTTAGTACGGGAGCATCGTACAGAATAAAGAAGAAAAAAACCTTCGTCGAATAGCCTAAGACCTCTGTAGAGAAAGTCAGCGAGCCCTGACAACAGTCAAAGAGGACTGAAAAACACTAGTGTCAGATTTATATGAAAAACGGACATGCCCTTTGGAAGAAACGACCGCTGAGGCCGAAGCTCAGCCAGGGGAGTTGCTAATAGAGTACTCCCTGAAAGAGAGCCCGAGCTTACGGGCACCAGGCTAATTTCTTTTGGAAGAAAACCGAAAAAGGCAGGGACCGAAAATTCAGGTCAATGTGGTTTGAAGCGCAGCGGAGCAAAACCTCCCAGAGAAACCAAAGATTACGGCTGAATGGTAACTGAAAGAAGGGGAAAACCCCCTTTTATCCTTATTATGTCCCATACAGTTTTCCAAAAGTGGCAAAAGCGAGAAGAGGTAACAGACTTCTGAAATCGGGGCCTAGTAGGCCTAACCGAACTAGGGAACTCCTCCCTTCTGAGGTCTCGTGAACAGTCACACGGTTAAATGAAACCAGTGTAAGATTGAACAAAGAAAAGGACCCTGTTGAAGTAGACAGTCCAGTCGAGGTAGGAGCCAAGGCTCCTCTACCGACAACAGTTGTAGCCGTATCTTCAAGTCATGGGTGGCCCAACCAGAGCCACCGAGAGGACTAGCACGCATATTCTCCTCCTGTTATCGAAAGTGAGGTAGAAATAGAAAAGGAGGCATGATAGAATAACCAGAAACTCCCAGGAGCCCTGAGGGCATCCTCGGCTACTGCCACCAGAGCTCACGTCCCTGAGTAGTAAAGGGTTAAAGATTCAGTCAGAACGCCCTGAGGTCGATTCGAAATCTCCACCCACAGCAGACCAGCTGACAAAACTCCGGGGAATGTTCCCTCACCCAGGAGTCTGACCTGGTGGCCTGACCTGGAAAGAAGATTGTTGTCCCCCGCTCAGAGGGGAATGTAGGCGACCACTCATTGCGTTGCAACTTGACTGAAGAAAGAGTACCTGGTGCCGAGGAAGGAAAAATCCTCTGACGGACCGTGTTGAAAAAACGTCTACGAGGAGCATAAATTGGATCTGTGTCGAACCAGAAGCTCCTGGATCCTCCGGATCTTCAGAAGCCACGTAATGTACAGAGTGGGATAGTAGCAGTAGATTGTCCCATTAGGGAACCAACGTCAACCCCTTGAAAAAGAGTTATTCTGTGATCTTCCTGAACCCTGTGGGAGCGAAAGAGAGACCGAAAGGAAAGGACTTACAGTGAAAATGAGAATCCTGTAATGCGACTCTGAGTAAAGCCCGATGAGGAAACCCAACGGAAATCAGTAAACAGGCATCCCTGAAGACAAGGGACGCGTAAAACACCCTTTCTTGTTCAACTAGCAATCACAGACTGAAAGGATTCTAAGGCCAGAATAGGCCTGGCCGAGCCAACTGGCTTCGGAACGTGAAAAGAAAACAAAGGCCTGAGAACTGTCCCGATTCAAATGATATGTAAAAAACAGGGATCAACACCCTTTGCGGTTAGAAGCATATGGAGCGCCGCCTGCAGTATGACTCTCTTGTCATCGTAAATCGGCCGACCCCTGCTGAGGGACTCCCGAGACGGTTGTACTCCCAAATCTAGTCTGTAACCGCCCAAGCCTTCTCCCACCGACCTGCGTCTACCCTGGGACCCTCCAGGTGGTAGGAAAGTCTGACCTTTAGTGTGTGTATAGGATGATGTAAAATCAGACTGGACCGAGGATGTTGACCTCTGCTTCAGCTTTTTTTTTTTTTTTTTTCTCCTGAGATCCCCTGGCGACAGAAATATTGCCCGTGTGGAGTCGAAAGCCTGAAAGGGCACGGTAAAAATCTAAAGGAAAGACCGGTAAAGGTCTGTCTTGGAGCTGGGGCAGAAGTAGGAGAAAGCAAAGTGGACTTACCTCCAATGGTTCAAGAAATCCTGCAGAAAGTTCCTTCCCCTGAACCATCTGCCCCGTAGGATCTCATGTTCACATGTCACTGTCGCAGCCCCAGAGGTCGTCGGGTTAAGACAGCCCAAAGCGAAAATGCAGGTTCCGAGACTGCAGACGTGGAGACCTCCAAAGAACATAAAGCAGAATCGTGATTCTGACCCGTACCAAAGTATCAATTGATCCGGATGCGAAACATCCTGTAACCTAGAGGACAATTGTTCCACAACCTACCTGCTCCGGACAAGGTAGAACCCTGCTGCCGTATATGTCTTTGATGGATCCCTGAGCAAGGTTGCCTCAGGAAAACGGCAGCTTGTTGGACCGGCGATACATCGAGGGGTATACCCTGGAGAGGTTCTGATACCCTTTCCTGCCGTCTGCGGGGAAAGGATAGGAAAATAAACATTGTTTGATACCTGAAATTGTGTATTCGGGCATCTGCCGGCCGTCTACCGGAGCCTGGCCAGCTTATCCGAAACTGGACCACTCGCTGTCATTTCGTCATCGTCGTCGAACCCTGATGGACTTGACGTGTCCGCCTCCTTTACCTGCAGTCTCAGACGAACTGCTGTATAATGCACCTGGATATTCTGAGACACAGGTTCAGACTCCACAGAAAACAGACATCTTCAGTATTGTAACATGGAAGGTTAGTTAGCAAGGTTCCTTTAGAAACCTGGAGAGGTGAAATGACGTACAAGGTCTCTGGTTACCAGTGACATTACCTGCATAATCTGAGCTGTTCAAACAGGAGTGTCCTGCAGGTGCGTGGAGGGCTAAGCAGATGGCTCCACCGCATACTTCACACCTAAGAGGGAATTCTTTGACTATCCCAGGTGAGACAAACGAAAGGAGAAAAGGTGGGTTAAATAAACACAGCCCTATGCAAGGTCTGCACTATAATGTGTGACCGACACGATTCAACTAAACTTTCTGGAGCAGCGGAGACCTGAACCAGTAGCGCTGCGCTGTGGGACAGGAGTCTTAGCCCTAGGCTATAGGAGCTCTCCTTAAAGTTTTGTTTGGATTCAAACCCCTGTTCAGATACCCGCTACTAGCGTACTGAGCCACAGCGCTATTTGTCTGATGCCTTACACACATTCCCCAATTACAAATAGCATTAGTAACTAGTGACAGCAAGGAATAATAAAGGGAAGGCAACACCCCGCTCTGTATGTAGTGTACCGCTAATTAAGGTGCACCAGATGTTTCTCAGAGGTTCCGCTGGCTTTTCAAAATGGTGACCAGCCTGTGAGAAAAGATGGGTGAAAATGTTATGTGGCAAGGTGGGGTATTCTGTTTCTAGAAAACATTGCAGAAGTGTTTGTTTTATCCCCTATATTTGGTATTGTATGGATATATCTATATACATACCCACACACACTTATATATATATACAAACATATCTATATACATACTGTAACACTGTAGGGGTGCAAGGTGCCTTTTCCTGGGGAATATGGCAGCACGCAGCAGTTGAGGAACAACACAAGTCCAGTTTCTGGTACAACTGACCCCGGCCAGTTTTATTGAAACAGAAAATAAAACAAACCCCAAAATAAAAATACCTTGCCTGTCCGGCACTAACTAAACATAAGATGTTCCTAACTGTCACTAAACAAAACACAGAGTTCTTCAGTACATACTGTATAGCTTACTTGCATCAGAAAGCGTGTCTCTCACACACAGATCCTGCAGCCTTCCCAGGCAGTCTGCCCATACTAATCAGGTTAGAAGCACTATATCACTCTTACACAGCTGAAACCCTGATTAGCCCTCTGTGAGGCCAAAGACCCGAACTGGGCCCAATGTCTAGAACTCGCCTTATCTCTCTCTCAGAGCCTTTACCCAGCTTTTACAGCAAACTGAAAAGGTTCAGACAAAACAAAAAGCATTTTTCCTAGAAGTTAACATTTTCTAAAACATGTAAGACAAGAACCTGGGACAAATATACCTGCCCTCAAACACTATCCCAGTGTTCTTGTCACATATCCCCCTCCCCTGTTTCGACCTAGGGGCCGGAACACTTGTAGCCCCCAAACAGAAGATGCGAGACAATGCATCTGCGTTGGCCAATTGTGTTCCCGGTCTATGTTCGACAGTAAACTTAAAGTCCTGCAACGCTAGAAACCATCTAGTTACACGAGCATTCTTGCCTCTATTTACATACATCCATTTTAAAGGGGCATGGTCTGTCACTAGTCTGAATTGTCTACCCAAGAGGTAATATCTCAAGGTATCTAGTGCCCACTTAATGGCCAAAGCCTCCTTTTCCACAATGGCATACCTTTTTTCATGCTCATTGAGTTTCCTACTCAAATAAATGATAGGGTGTTCGTCCCCATCTCTGGTTTGGGACAGCACAGCACCTATCCCTACCTCTGAGGCATCTGTCTGTACCACAAATTCTTTTGAAAAATCTGGTGTTATCAACACCGGTTGTGAACACAAAGCCACTTTTAACGCTTGGAACGCCTTTTCTGCATCAGGGTTCCATTTCACCACATTTGACTGCTTCCCTTTGGTAAGGTCTGACAACGGCACCGCTGTGGTCGCAAAATTAGGAATAAACCGTCTATAGTACCCAGTAATTCCCAAAAAAGCCCTTACCTGTTTTTTATTCACTGGACGAGGCCAGTTTTGAATAGCATCAACTTTATTCAATTGGGGCCTAATCAGACCTCTGCCTATGGTGAAGCCCAAGTATTTGACCTCCTCCATTGCGAGGCAGCACTTCTTTGGGTTAGCAGTTAACCCTGCCTCTCTGATTGAGTCCAGTACTGCTTGTACTTTAACCAAATGTGACCCCCAGTCTGTACTGTGAATTACCACATCATCCAAATAAGCAGCTGCATATTTTCTATGGGGCCTCAAAATTTTATCCATCGCCCGTTGAAAGGTTGCTGGAGCCCCATGCAACCCAAAGGGTAACATCTTATACTGGTACAGCCCCTCCGGAACCGAAAAGGCTGTTTTTTCTTTGGCGCTATCAGATAAAGGTATTTGCCAGTAACCTTTGGTCAGGTCCAATGTGGTGAGAAACCTGGCTGTTCCCAGCCTTTCTACAAGCTCATCCACACGGGGCATGGGGTATGCGTCAAACTTGGACACCTCATTTAACTTACGAAAGTCATTACAGAAGCGTATGCTACCGTCGGGCTTCGGGATGAGCACTATGGGACTGGACCACTCACTGTTAGACTCCTCTATGACTCCAAGTTCTAACATGGTTTTAACTTCCTTAGAAATAGCTTCTCGCTGAGCTTCAGGAATCCTATATGGCTTTAAATGAACCCTGACCCCTGGTTCTGTGACAATGTCATGTTTTATTATGGTCGTTCGGCCAAGCAGCTCTGAAAATACCTCCCTATTTTGGATGAGAAATTCTTTAACCTGATTGTTCTGATCAGCTGATAATGTCTCTGACACCTTCACTGCGGGAAGCAACCGGGGTGAAGACACCGAAGGGCAAGGCTCCGCTGACAGAGACAACCTATCTTTCCAGGGTTTGATTAAGTTAACATGGTAGATCTGTTCGGGTTTTCTCTTTCCCGGCTGGTATACTTTGTAATTAACCTCATTCACTTTTTCCCTAATCTCAAATGGACCCTGCCATTTAGCTAGGAATTTGCTTTCCACAGTGGGTACCAAAACAAGAACTCTATCTCCAGGAGCAAATTCCCGTATCTTGGCACTCCGGTTATAGACCCTCTGTTGAGCACTTTGGGCCTGTTCCATGTGCTCTCTGACAACAGGTACCACGGCTGCAATCCTATCCTGCATTTGTGTTACATGCTCAATAACGCTTCTATAAGGAGTGGGCTGTCCTTCCCACGTCTCTTTGGCAACATCCAACAGCCCTCTGGGGTGTCTACCATACAACAAATCAAATGGAGAAAACCCCGTAGAGGACTGAGGAACTTCTCTGATGGCCATTAACAAGTAGGGCAACAAACAATCCCAGTTTTTCCCATCTCTCTCAACAACCTTTTTTAACATACTTTTTAATGTTTTATTAAACCTTTCCACCAACCCGTCAGTTTGGGGATGGTAGATGGACGTCCTGAGGTGAGTGACCTTAAATAACTTGCACAATTCTTTCATGATCCTTGACATAAATGGAGTACCTTGGTCAGTCAAAATTTCTTTTGGTATTCCCACTCTACTAAATACCTGCACCAGCTCCCTAGCTATCGCCTTGGTTGTGATAGTGCGTAAAGGGACAGCCTCAGGATATCGAGTGGCATAGTCCATAATTACCAGGATATACTGATGGCCCCGAGCAGACTTTAACAAGGGCCCCACGAGATCCATGGCTATTCTGTCAAACGGGACCTCTATAATAGGCATGGGAACTAGTGGGCTCCTGAAATGGGGTCTAGGGGCATGATACTGGCATTCAGGACAG
This sequence comes from Pseudophryne corroboree, assembly GCF_028390025.1. Classification (NCBI taxonomy): domain Eukaryota; kingdom Metazoa; phylum Chordata; class Amphibia; order Anura; family Myobatrachidae; genus Pseudophryne; species Pseudophryne corroboree. Next base: position 89,386,086 of record NC_086451.1, read on the forward strand.
GAAGAACAATATTCAGACACTTCTTTATAAACCCCTGGCCAAAAGAACCTTTGTAAAACTCTTTCAGTGGTTTTTTCTGCCCCTAAATGTCCTGCGGTAACGTGACTATGAGCTAAATCTAGTACCGTTCTCCGATAAGGCTGGGGAACTACCAGCTGTTCCACCACATCCTCACCCCTTTTGACAATGTGGTACAAGAGCTCATTACAGATGGCCATGTGGGGATACGTAACCCTGTCACCTGGTACCACAGGTTCCCCATTAACAATCTTAACATTCTCTCTAGCCTTTATTAAGGTAGGATCCTTTAACTGTTCAGACGCAAACAGATCCTTCTTTACCTCCAGGTCAGGCACGCTTTCAGTTCTAACTACTATGTCTCTGTTCCCGGCAAGAGGGTCCTCACTGGACTCCCCATCTGTCACTTCCCCAGCCAAACTAGCAAAAGGCAAAGGGCCAGAAAGTTCCGAAGACCCACGTACATCCATAAAATCACCGGTATTATCATCAACTGGCTTTTTACTTCTCACATCTGTTGATAACCGTGATTCCCACAGTTTCCAAAAATGAGGAAAATCCCTCCCTATTATGGCCTCATGCACCAAGGTAGGGACCAGTCCCACTTTAACCATTGCTGACCCACAACAAGTTTCTATATTCACCTCAGCAGTGGCATAATATTGGGTATCCCCATGTATGCAAGTTACCCCAATAGGTATTTGCTGGACCTTTAAGGGGTTCACTAACCCAGCTTTCACGAGGGTAACTAAACTTCCTGAATCTAGCAAGGCCTCTACCCGGTTACCTTCTAAGAACACATCACACATTTGTTTTTCCAGCTCAGGTGAAGGTACCACAGTACAGGCTAACCTAGCAAAGAAAGACATTCTGCGACATTCAAAGGCAGCATCACATTGCATGGGTTCTTGCGTGACTGGGCAATTGGCAATAACATGACCTGGCATACCACACCTAAAACATTTAACCACACGATTATCAACCCATTTGGGCAGCATAGACCGTTCTAGCCCCATTGGCCTGTTTCCAGGGCCAGTGTTTACAGTCTCTCCAGCCTTGCGTTCTCTTAACCGCCCAGCAACGTTTTCCCACGGAACAGTCTTACCAGTCTTTACTGAAGGGCGCTGTCGAGGATCTATGGGTTGCTGGGTGGTCATCAGTAGTTCCTCTGCTGCCAAATACCTCTCTACCGTGTCCACTAATTGGTCAGCAGTACCCGGGTTTCCATGGCTCACCCACTTGCGCAGGACCATGGGCAAAGATCTCAAGTAGCGGTCCATGACGACTCTTTCCACCATCTGGGGACCAGTTAATGTCTCTGGCTGTAGCCATTTTTTTGTTAGCTGAATAAGGTCGTGCATCTGGGAGCGCGGAGGCTTCTCCATGGCGTACAGCCAACGGTGCACCCGTTGTGCTCGTACTGACAGCGTGACTCCCAGGCGGGTCAGGATCTCAGTCTTTAGTTTATCATAGTCCCGAGCCTCAGCAGGGCTTAAATCAAAGTAAGCTTTTTGGGGCTCACCTGACAGGAAAGGTGCCAGCAGACTGGCCCACTGTGCTTTCGGCCAGTTCTCACGCTCGGCAGTCCTTTCAAACGTGGTCAGATAGGCCTCCACATCATCAGCCTCTGTCATTTTCTGCAGGAAGTGACTGGCTCGTATAGAACTAGAGCTGGTTGGAGCACTGACGGCCACATCTCCAACCCGAGCTGCAAGTCTCTGCACCACTTCTGCTAAGGCCTCTCTATCCTGACGCTGTTGCCTGTAAAGTTCATCAACAACTGCCTGCTGTTGTCTCTTATTTTCCTCCATTGCCACCTGCTGCTGTCTTATATTTTCCTCCATTGCCACCTGCTGCTGTCTGTTGGCCTCCTGCTGTAGTCTCCAATTTTCCTCCATTGCCACCTGCTGCTGTCGGTTGGCCTCCTGCTGAGCCGCTGTAGCTTGCAGCAAGGCTTTAAGCAGATCCTCCATGTTAACAGATTTTTCAGGCGGCTTTGCAGCTGCTTTCACCCAGGACATATATCAAACCCTCAGGGGTGAGTCTCAGTAACTTCACACTGGGCTGTATCTGCATAAACCACCGTTTTCTGCAGGCCTCACAAAGCTGCTGCTTTCACTTATGCGCAGAACGGCCTGCTCGCATTCTCCACCAAGTTGTAACACTGTAGGGGTGCAAGGTGCCTTTTCCTGGGGAATATGGCAGCACGCAGCAGTTGAGGAACAACACAAGTCCAGTTTCTGGTACAACTGACCCCGGCCAGTTTTATTGAAACAGAAAATAAAACAAACCCCAAAATAAAAATACCTTGCCTGTCCGGCACTAACTAAACATAAGATGTTCCTAACTGTCACTAAACAAAACACAGAGTTCTTCATTACATACTGTATAGCTTACTTGCATCAGAAAGCGTGTCTCTCACACACAGATCCTGCAGCCTTCCCAGGCAGTCTGCCCATACTAATCAGGTTAGAAGCACTATATCACTCTTACACAGCTGAAACCCTGATTAGCCCTCTGTGAGGCCAAAGACCCGAACTGGGCCCAATGTCTAGAACTCGCCTTATCTCTCTCTCAGAGCCTTTACCCAGCTTTTACAGCAAACTGAAAAGGTTCAGACAAAACAAAAAGCATTTTTCCTAGAAGTTAACATTTTCTAAAACATGTAAGACAAGAACCTGGGACAAATATACCTGCCCTCAAACACTATCCCAGTGTTCTTGTCACAATACCCACACACACTTAAATATATATTACACACACCACAGTGAACCCATGCACCTAATAGGGTAGATAAATACTGTGCACCTAATAGGGTAGATACTGTAAATACTGTGCACCTAATAGGGTAGATAAATACTGTGTATTTGTAGGTAAAGAAATACTGCACAGTAGATTTTTAATTATCAATGAGCTGAGTCCCAGCTCCTGTAATAGAGCAGATTCCCTGATCTAAATGTCTGAAATGGGGCAGAGGACTCCCCTGCAGGAGGAATGTAGCCAAAGCAAGATGTAACAATATTTCTGCAGCACACTGCACAGAAAAGCAGAAAAGCAACAGGTGTGTTGCCTAGAGACCATGAGAGCTGGGAGCCTCCAGCGGGGGGAATAAGCTTCACCCCCCCTCATACCTTATACATGTAAAGAATCCTCCCTGCACAGCCAGGAGAGGAGAGGAGCTTTCAGTGGCCCGGGGAGCGTGGAGCGGCGTCTCGTCATGCTGCAGCGGCTGGGGAGCGGAGAAAGCCCGCCGTACAGAGCGTGAGTTAGCTCCGCCCCCTCCGCTTCGGCGCCAAATTCAAATCCGCTGTATAGTAAGCGGAAAGCGCCCATGCATCCCCCGGCCGCCTGTATGCTGCGGCCGGGGAGCGATGTGCGGCCGGGGAGCGGAAAGCCTGAGCCCGCCGAACGGAGCGGGAGTTAGCTCCGCCCCCCTCACTTTCAAATTAAAACCGCACTATCACCCGGCTGCCTGTAAGTGTGTATGCAGCGGCCGGGGAGAGTGTCCTTTGCTGGAATCGATATATGATATATGTAAATGTATCACCCGGCTGCCTGTATGCTGCAGCCGCGGAGTGAAGAGCGCTGAGCCCACTTACAGAGCGGGCTGAAGCTCCGCCCCCCACATAATAATAAAGAAAAAATTCTTCAGCTAAACCCAAGTGAACCAGCTCTCTCGGGCACTAAACTAAGACTGGCTTGGAGGGGAGATAGTAGGGGAGGAGCTAGCCACAGTGTGAGAATTTTAAAGTGCCAGCTCCCAATTATTGCCTACTATTTCCCCATTGTAACTACGCTCCAGTGGCCCCTAGTGGATGAAGGAGAAATATATTTGCTTGGTCGAAGATCTTTCCGTTCCACATCAATATAGGAGTGGAGGCAGGTTTGGACTGGCCCACAGGGGTACAGGGGATACCACCGGTGGGCCCCACTGCCTGGGGGCCCACCTCCTGCTCTAAGGATCAGGTTCCAGACTATGCACTTGAATTATACATTATACATATGTTACCTTATACTGGACTATGGTGTATTTTCTACAGTGCATTGCTGTTATTAATCTGGTACATTATCATGCATGCAGCAGCTTAATATACTGTATATATTTATGAAGGGACCCAGACGTTGCACTCTCTAATGGTTAGTCAAACCAATGAGGTGGCTGGCCACACCCCCTATGCAGACTGGACACACCCCTAACATGGGCCCCTACCACTGCATTCCGCCGGTGGGCCCTGCATGCCCCAGTCCGACACTGAGTGGAGGTGAAAGCCTGTGTGTTGTTCCTGATTGCGTGTGCCTCTCTAATTTTAAATCACCTTCTTGACACTGTCCTCTTCCTCTTGCCTCTTCTTATAATGTGAAAAGTCATCAAAGAAGGAGGTGGTATGTTTGTATCTAGCTATTATTCAAAGAACTTGGTGAGCTTTTTCCAGGGGGACCACCTGTGCCCGAAATTATGGTTTTATTAAACTGTGCATGTCCTGTTTAAAAATATAAGGGTGGGAGGAACCAACGACAATTTCATATTCTGCCTCTTTTTTTTTCTTTGCATGATGTGCTCTTTGGGGCCTATTTTTTTAAAACTGCCGTCCTGTCTGAGACTGCAGTGCCACTCCTAGATGGGCCAAGTGTTTGTGCCGCACACTTTTATCGCTTAGCTTAGTCATACAGCGACCTCGGTGCAACCTTTTGGCCTAAAAACAATATTGTGAAGTGTTCAGAATAGACTGGAAATTAGCGGAAATTAATGTTATTGAGGTTAATACCGTAGGATCAAAATTAACCCCAAATTCTGTGATTTTAGCTATTTTTATGTTTTTTTTCCCCAAAACATCCAGATCCAAAACCCAAAAGTGTGGTTTTGGCAAAACCAATCCAGATCCAAAACATGAATGGACATCCAGATCCAAAACCAAAACACAAAACACGAAAAGTGTCCGCCTCACATCTCTAGTATAAAGGGTACTATTATGCATTGTAAATGTGAATTGGTACTTTTCTATGGTCCGCCTCTTCTCCATAAAGCCACGCCCCTATTGTTTTACGTGTGCCTTTGGCGCGCATTAACCCTGTTTAGAATGGGAGGGACCAAAGAAAACTTTTGCCCTGGGTGCCGCAAGGTCTAGAACCGGCCCTGCTAGTAACAGCAGTGCCCTTTTACTGTCAGCATAAGCTCGATATCAAATGTGCAAGAAAGAGGCTTTAAGCTACATTAACTAGTGCAAGTTACCATCTGTAGTTATGTCCACTGAAACAGCATAAATCCCTTTCCATTACAAAACCACTGAAGCTGAGCATGACAAATCCTCAGCAACATTAACTCCAATGCATGGTGACATTTATTAGTTTATATTTAATCTTAGATCAGACGCATGTCCCAATGATATGACGACAATAATATTTCTGTACCTGGCACATGTACTTCCAATTAACAAGAGCTGCATGTTCTCTCTGTCACAAAGATTAAGATGCCCAGACATGGTAGCATTTACTATTAAGGTTAGCTTTCTGTTGTTATACATAGACATAAATATATAAGCAGCTTTTAACCTGAGAGAAGCCGTTGTGGTAGGCTGATTGGTTTAGAGCCCTGGTCCTCAGTACTTTATGAAATCCACCTGTTTACATGCAGTGAAGCAGAGGTTCTCAGAACCCTGCTCAGAGCAGGAGCGACACTACCAAGCCATGATTTATGGGAGACCTAGATCACCGAGAAGGTAATTTGGAGTAGGACAAGTCAGGTTTTTGTTTCATAAAATATAAATTTCTTTTTAGTATAAGCACAAATAATAAGCACAAATAATGTCTATGCATCCTTCCATATATAGCTTTTGTCGCATATCTCAGACTTACGTCTCATTATACCATGAGAAATGAGGTGTGGATTGTTGGGTCGACAGTAACTATTGGTCGACAGTGACTAGGTCGATACATGAAATAGGGCGACATGGAAAAAGGTCGACATGAGGTTTAAAAAAAAAATTGGGGTAGTTTTCTGTGTAAAGTGATCGGGAACCCCAATTAGTGCACCGTGTCCCCTCACATGGCTCGCTTTGCTCGGGTTCCTATTCCCAACAATAGTCCACGTGGATCGTAAAGTATAAAAAAAGTAAAAAAAATGAACAGAAAAAAAAAATGAAAAAATCATGTCAACTTTTTCATGCGTTGACCTTTGCCATGTTGACCTAATGACCATGTCGACTTAATGAGTGTTGACATAAAGACCAGATACAGAGAAATGTAACAGGAGAAGGAACGGCCCAGCAAACATAGGCCAGCTGCTCTGAGGACTTGGTAATGTAATTGACACATCATTAGAAATGGAGGCATTCAGATAAGTTTGTCAGGAGCATTTGGGAAGGGGATACCTAGGCTCAATTCTATCCAGTGACCTGAGCTGCCAATGAGGCACAGCCACGACCCCAAGATGGCGTGATCATACCCATTTACAGTGTAGCATGTAAGGAGGGCCCGGTATTCCCACCATGGTAAGCTGTCCCTTGTAGTACTACACGCACCAAGCACTTTATGGCTGACAGAGATTGCTGGGACATGTAGTTAAATACTATTTTTGGAATTTTGTTACCCCTCAACACACTTTGTTGGAAGCTACCACACTAAAGAATTTGCCCCTTGAGGGAGGCGTGGCCTGGCAGAACAAGATGGCAGACTCGCTTTAGGAAAGCTGCTCCACACTGTTTGCTATTTTGCCTAATCCTGCTACTTTCCTGGGAATTATACCCCTACTACTCACAGAGTACCCTTCAGGTACAATCTATACTTTATATAGTCAAAACTTTGCCTTATACCAGTGGTTCCCAAACTGTGTGCCGTGGCACCCTGGGGTGCCGCGGGACACTTGCAGGGGTGCCTCAGGTTGGTGGTCAAGGACCAATTCAAACTATTTATTGTCAATTTAATAGGCAAAACCAGTGCTGATGGTTTCCAGTTATAAAATATGTGGACAAACAGAAGCAAATCTTGTCCCTCACCACATAACTGACCCTAAGGATGACATATAAACATCGTTTACTTAATCTAATATTTTTTTCTAAATTTCTCAATAAGAAACTTGTGGCCTAGGGGTGCCGTGAAAAAAAAATCTGACACTCCAGGGTGCCGTGACTCACAAAAGTTTGGGAACCACTGCCTTATACGTTAGTATGACAGGAAAGGCTCTGCCTCACCTCTCCGCACGTCACTGTTGGGATTGCATTCCACACTCTGGGAGAGCTATCTCGCGCGCCACAGCAGGTCCTGGCACAGTGTGGACAGGTTAGCTACGTCTATCTTGGATCACTGATGTCTCCATTTAACACTGCACCTACAAAGCTCAAAACACACACCAGAGGCTGCCTACGCCAGCTTCTCGCCTCTGGGGAGTACTTCAGTAGCTCACAGACCCCCCAGCTTTGTTGAGTCCACCAGGTGCCATCACACCTGCACCGCAGAACCTATGAGGACTGCATCTCCTGGACATTCCTTGCTAGGGAGGCCAATCCCGAGCCATTAAATCAATCCCAGGAATCGGAATTGAAAAATGATCAATCCAGGAATTCCTGGGACAAACAGGATTGGTTCCCTTGCAATGTCCGCCGCCGCTGTCTCGCACTCCCCCGCCCTGCCCAGACCACATAATAACATACCCATCTGACAGGGTGAGTGGGCCCACCTACTACAGAGTTGCGTGCCAGTGCTGAGGTCCGGGCGGCTGGCGGCTGTCTGCGCAGTGTGACATGAAGTCAAAGGTCACTCTGCGCACAGCTGGGAGCAGGGGGAGGTGAGCAGGGGGAGCGTCTGAGCCTCCTGAGGCCATTCAATCTGCTGGGTGCGGCTGGGTCTCCAAGGAACCCCTTCCTAGTACTAGTCCAGAGTAGTAACTAGATATTTTGGTGACCTGTGCCAGAAAGATAATTAATTCCCCCCTCTCGCCCCCTCTATTTAAAATGGGGACAGTGCGCACCGAGGATGCATGTCAAAAATATAGGGGCCTGGCTTCCCATGGAAGGGGTGTTGCCACATAATAGTACCAATTCACATTACACCGCACAGTAGTGTCTGTTATTGATATTACACATCACAGTAAGAGCCCCTTATACACGTTACACCACAGTAAGAGCTCCTTATACACGTTACACCACAGCAAGATCCCCTTATACACGTTACAGCACAGTAAGAGCCCCTTATACACGTTACACCACAGTAAGAGCCCCTTATACACGTTACACCACAGTAAGAACCCTTTGTACACGTTACAGCACAGTAAGAGCTCCTTATACACGTTACAGCACAGTAAGAGTCCCTTATACATGTTACACCACAGTAAGAGCCCCTTATACATGTTACACCACAGTAAGAGCCCCTTATACATGTTACACCACAGTAAGAACCCCTTATACATGTTACACCACAGTAAGAGCCCCTTATACACGTTACACCACAGTAAGAGCCCTTTATACACGTTACAGCACAGTCAGAGCCCTTTGTATACGTTACAGCACAGTAAGAGCCCCTTATACACGTTACACCACAGTAAGAGCCCTTTATACATGTTACAGCACAGTAAGAGCCCTTTGTACATGTTACAGCACAGTAAGAGCTCCTTATACACGTTACACCAAAGTAAGAGCCCTTTATACATGTTACACCACAGTAAGAGCCCCTTATACACGTTACACCACAGTAAGAGCCCTTTATACACGTTACAGCACAGTAAGAGCCCTTTGTACACGTTACACCACAGTAAGAGCCCTTTATACATGTTACACCACAGTAAGAGCCCTTTATACATGTTACAGCACAGTAAGAGCCCTTTGTACACGTTACAGCACAGTAAGAGCTCCTTATACACGTTACACCAAAGTAAGGGCCCTTTATGCATGTTACACCACAGTAAGAGCCCTTTATACATGTTACAGCACAGTAAGAGCCCTTTGTACACGTTACAGCACAGTAAGAGCTCCTTATACACGTTACACCAAAGTAAGAGCCCTTTATACATGTTACACCACAGTAAGAGCCCTTTGTACACGTTACAGCACAGTAAGAGCTCCTTATACATGTTACACCACAGTAAGAGCCCTTTATACACGTTACAGCACAGTAAGAGCCCTTTGTACATGTTACACCACAGTAAGAGCCCTTTATACATGTTACACCACAGTAAGAGCCCCTTATACATGTTACACCACAGTAAGAGCCCTTTATACACGTTACAGCACGGTCAACAGTAACTAGGTTAACCACTATTGGTTGACAGTTTGTCGACACCTGAAATCCGTCGGCCATACATTTTGTCAACATAGAATTGGTCAGTGTGGAAAAAGGTCGACATACTTTTTTTTTAAATGCATGTCGACCAACAGTGGTCAACCTAAGTGCTGTCGACCTAAAGACCGGATCCCATCTAAACAGACTGGTGTAAATGTTACCCCTAGAGTGCAGACAGCACCTCCCTCTGGTTATTGCAAGTAAGCTCTCTTCATAGTAACATAGTAACATAGTATCTGAGGTTGAAAAAAGACAATTGTCCATCGAGTTCAACCTATTTGTGGTGTCCTATGCATGATGATTTGACTAAAATTTCTGACTGATGCTGCTGTCAGCCATTGCATTTTATCCCTATTTATAGTAACTATAATGCATGACTATGCACCATACCCCTGGATATCCTTATCCAATAGGACTTTATCTAACCCATTCTTAAAGGTGTTGACAGATTCCGCCATTACAACTCCCTCAGGCAGGAAATTCCAAACACGTATTGTCCTTACCGTGAAAAAGCCTTTACGCCGTATTGTGCGGAATCTCCTCTCCTCTAACCTGAGCGAGTGTCCACGAGTCCTCTGTGTTGATCTAACCAAAAACAGGTCCCGCGCAAGCTCTGTGTATTGTCCCCTTATATATTTGTAGATGTTGATCATATCCCCTCTTAGTCTCCGCTTTTCCAATGTAAACATGCCTAGTCTTTCAAGCCTTTCCTTGTATTCCATCGTCTCCATGCCCTTAATTAGTTTGGTCGCCCTCCTCTGTACCTTTTCAAGCTCCAGGATATCCTTTTTGTAGTACGGTGCCCAGAACTGTACACAGTATTCACAGCATCATGTCATAGATGCTACCAGCATGTAGAAACAGAGCCAGGTAGCAGCCATTGCACAAGGCATTGTATGTCTACACAGCTGCTTACAGGCAAATGGGTGGTTAGTTTGTCTCCTAGTCAACTAATTGTTAATGGATAATTTCATTTATTTAATATCCTTAACAATGTCTGCCCAAAAAATGTGTTTTTGCTTAGTATTGAGGTCCCTATTTATTAAATGAAGATGAGCTCTTTTTCCAGCTTCTCTCTATCTGCTAAACCAGGGATGGGGAATTTTTGGTCCTCCAGCTGTTGTTGAACTACAAATACCAGTATGCCCTGCTAAAGTTTTGCTATTTGGCCGTGCTTAAACTGTTGCAGGGCATGCTGGGATATGTAGTTCAACTGGGGGAGGAGGCACACACTGACTGATGATATATCAGTATGCTATAATACTCTTATTACTGTGTATGGGAGATGCCTGCTACAACCAGCGGGGTACTGATATATAATAAATACAGTCACACTGACTGAGGAGTGTAATAATGTGTATTATAAGGGATGAAGAACGTGCTAGGCTGCTACAATCGGTAATAGGGGAGAGGCACTCATATATAATGCAGTCAACACTAATGTAATTGGGTGTAATAAGTATTATAAGGTATGGCCGCCTGTATTATATATCAGTGCCACCCCCCCCACACACACACACACACACACTGATTGTAGCAGGTCCCCCGTTCCTTATAATATGCATTATTGCACCCTTCAGTCAGTGACTGAAAGGACATTTTTTTTAGTGCCTTTAGTGGGTCATTCCGAGTTGATCGCTCGCTGCCGATTTTCGCAGCGCAACGATCAGTTGACAAATCTGCATTTCTGCGCATGCATATGGGCCTGTAATGCGCACGCACGTCGTATGGGTACAAAGCCCGTTGTGGTTGTGCACAGGTTCTAGCAAAGTTTTTTAGTCGCACTGATGACAGGAAGGGGGCGTTTCTGAGTGTCAACTGACCGGTTTCAGGGAGTGTTTGCAAAAAGGCAGGCGTGTCTGAAAAAATGCAGGCGTGGCTGGGCGTTCGCTGGGCGGTTGTATGACATCAAATCCGGACACAAATAGGCTGAAGTGATCGCAAGCGCTGAGTAGGTTCAGAGCTACTCTGAAACTGCACAAACTGTTTTTGCAGAGCTCGGCTGCACAAGCGTTCACACTTCTGCTAAGCTAAAATACACTCCCCAGTGGGTGGCGGCATTGCGTTTCCACGGCTGCTAAAACTAGCTAGCGAGCGATCAACTCAGAATGACCACCGTAGTGTGACTACATTATACGAGGTCTAGCAATTAAGTTAGCAAACTCGGCACCGTACAAGGACCTGTTGGGTCCCAGGGGGCTCACCGACAGATCATGGAGTTGGGAGGGCATTTCTGATTTCCATCGAAATTGTTTGAGTGCCCTGCTGGCTGAATACTCACAGCAGGCTGTCAGTGACTAGATAGGTGCCAGGTGCCTGCACCTACCTGTGTGCAGTGCCTACAATGTGATGTTAAGGGCAGTACAGATGGTGTAATGGTTAACATTACTGCCTCACAGCACTGAGATCATGGGTTCAATTCCCATGGCCCTAACTGTGTAGTTTGTAAATTCTCCCAGTACTTGTGTGGGTTTCCTATGGGTACTCCAGTTTCCTCCCACAATCCAAATATATACTGGTTAATTGTCTCCCAACAAATATTACCCTATAGTAGTTTCCAGTGGCTGCATGAAAACGCCGGCCATCCCGAGTAACCTGATGCTGCGCAGATGACTGATGGTCACGCTGGGTGATCTGATGCTGCGTCTTCAGACACAGCAGTGGATCAGGGAAGGTGGCAGATGCCTCCTGCTGCATTTGTATATTTTAAGGCCCCCATCCACTAGTCCGATTTGGGCAGTTTTCTTCAGATTTTGACACATCTGACGTCATATCTGAAGAAAAGTGTCACATCGGATGGCTCTTCCAATCCGATGCGCACTCCCGTGTCAGATATATCTGAACTACAGATCTCTGAGGCTGCCCCAACTATTTATCTGAATCTGAAGAAATCTGGTGCACATCGGATTGTTTTTTTTTACTTCAGATGTATCTGATCAGATTAATCTGAAACGTCACTTGACTGGCATCTCCCTAGCCACTCCCACCCCCCAGCAGCAGCAGCAGCAGATCAATCGCATGTAGCATGTGTGCATCAGATATATCTGATGCGATCTGGCACATGATATATCGCATCAGATATATCTGAAGTGAATGTAATTAAAATTAAAGCCAGGGTCTGATCCAATTCCCGGGACGCTCCCGGGAGAGTTCAAGAGAAATCTGATGCTATCTGCAGTTCAGACAAGTCTGAGTAGTGGATGGCCACCTTTAGCCCAGCCGCTGCTCTGTGTTATTGTGTCCATCTCTGACTCAGGCCCAGTGTTTAATTGGACCCTCACATGTACCATGCTGCACTGATGAAAGTCTATCTCCAATTAATGTACAGTCTGCACAGTAAGAGGTTGTTCATGCTGTAGGGATTCCTCTGATGACGTTATTCCTTATTCCTCTATGATTTGCACAGAAATAAATGTTAAAAAAAACATTATAATATTGGCAAATGCAACATGTTTTAGCTTGTAAATTATGGGCTGGATTCTTTTGAGAGACTTTGGGGGGAATTCAATTGCAGGTGATAAATCCACAGCCGCAGGGTTTTGGTATTCAATTAGAGGAGAGAAAATGGGAAGCTGAGATTTCTATAGAAATCACCACGTCTTTTTTCTGAGGAAGAGGCCAGTGTATAATTTTGTGTTTGTTTGCAAATAAATACAAGCTGGAAAACATACAAAATGAATGCTGCAGGCGGTTTTCTCCCTTAGAAAGGGCGATGATCTCATCAGAAATAAGTTATGTTGTGTTCCTACATTTAATTCTGATTACAATGAGAAATTCTGCCTTATTGTTCCTGAAAACAATAGGGTTTAACACTAATACATTTTCCACAACCTTAGTGCACAGGTGTATTAAGAGACGAGGGGGCCTATGTGAAGACCCCCTCCACCGTGCCAGTCTACTGCCCATGTGCAGGTCTCTGGGAAAATGGAGAGGTGGACATTTTTCCACATGGATTTTCTACTGTGCATGCACAAATGACCTAGAACGTGGCATCCACACCATTTTCCTGTAACGCTGCACACATGGGATTTATTCATTTATTAACAGTTTCTTATATAGTGCAGCATATTCCATTGCGCTTTACAATTAGAACAACAGTAATAGTACAAAACTGGACAAAAACAGACAGACATAGAGGTAGGAGGGCCCTGCTCACAAGCTTACAATCCATAGGGAAATAGGAATTGATACACAAGGATAAATGCTACCTATTGCATAATGGTCGACCAGATTGCTAGGTTCTTAATGGGTTGTATGATGATACCCCGCAATGTTGGCCAAGTGTCAGGAGGGTGTGAGAGTAAGACAGACAAGATATGTGAGGTTATGTATACTGTACAGAGAAGATGTAATTGGATAGGGAAGCACTGAAGGTTATGTGGGTTGGTCTGGAATTTGATAGGCTTGTCTGAAGAGGTGAGGTTTCAGGCAGTGGCGTAACTAGAAATTTTTCTCCCCCAAGCCAAAAAATCCTTCGGTGTCCCCACCCCCCATAACTGGCACTAGTAAAGGGACAAATGTGCGTGCGCCGTAGGCACGCGCCGCCAAAAAGGGTGTGTGGCTTAGTTGAGATGGGCGTGGCTTCGCGTAAAGGGGCGTGGCATTGCAGGAAAAGACTACCTTATACCCCAGTTTTGCAACCTGCACGCCCAGACGTTAGCCGCCACAGGAAAGAAAAATAATCCTGATTCATGCCCCTTACATTATTTGTCATTTTTCCTCCTTATAGTAATGCCCAGTATTTATTATTCCACATACTGCAATGACCTTAGCCATTATGCCACACACAATAATGCACATGACACAATATGCACACACTGTAATGCCCCCGACACATTATGCCACACACCGTAATGCCTGTGACACATTATGACAGGAATCGCAATGCCCGTTATACATTATGCTACACACTGCAATGCCCCTGATACATTATAGCACATACAATGTCTGTGACACAGTATGACACACACCACAATGATCCTGAGACATTATACCACATACCACAATGCCCGTGATATAGTATACAACACACCGTAATGCCTGACACATTATGACACACACCGCAATGTCCGTGATACATTATGCCACACACCGTAATGCCCATTACACATTAAGTTCTACAGTAAGGCTTCTAATTACTTTTAAATTACCTGCTCGTTGCCAGGGGTTTCATGCTCTTGGTTCCATGCACGGTGCCAGGGGTTTTCATGCTCAGGGTGTCATGCTCGTTGCCAGAGGTTTCATGCACTGGGTGTCATGCTCGTTGCCAGCGGTTTCATACTCTTGGTTCCATGCACGGTGCCAGGGGTTTTCATGCTCAGGGTGTCATGCTCGTTGCCAGGGGTTTCATGCACTGGGTGTCATGCTCGTTGCCAGGGGTTTCATGCACTGGGTGTCATGCTTGTTGCCAGGGGTTTCATGCACTGGTGTCATGCTCGTTGCTAGGGGGTAGTGCTTGTTGCTAGGGCCATGCTCCCAGTGCCACATATGCCCCCAGTGCCAGATATTCCCCCACAGTGCCAGGTATATGCCCCCAGTGCCAGATATTCCCCCACAGTGCCAGGTACATGCCCCCAGTGCCACATATACCCCCCCCAGTGCCACATATGCCCCCTCAGTGCCTGCTCCCCCCAGTGCCAAATATTCCCCCACAGTGCCACATATGCCCCCTCAGTGCCTGCTCCCCCCAGTGCCAGATATTCCCCCACAGTGCCAGGTATATGCCCCCAGTGCCAGATATTCCCCCACAGTGCCACATATGCCCCCTCAGTGCCTGCTCCCCCCAGTGCCAAATATTCCCCCACAGTGCCAGGTATATGCCCCCAGTGCCAGATCTTCCCCCACAGTGCCAGGTATATGCCCCCAGTGCCAGGTATATGCCCCCAGTGCCAGATATTCCCCCACAGTGCCACATATGCCCCCTCAGTGCCTGCTCCCCCCAGTGCCAAATATTCCCCCACAGTGCCAGGTATATGCCCCCAGTGCCAGGTATATGCCCCCAGTGCCAGATCTTCCCCCACAGTGCCAGGTATATGCCCCCAGTGCCAGATCTTCCCCCACAGTGCCAGGTATATGCCCCCAGTGCCAGATCTTCCCCCACAGTGCCAGGTATATGCCCCCAGTGCCAGATCTTCCCCCACAGTGCCAGGTATATGCCCCCAGTGCCAGATCTTCCCCCACAGTGCCTGCTCCCACCCCCCACTCCTTTGTGTTGGAGGGACACGGAGCGCATAGCGCGCGCCTCTCCTGTGTCCCTCCTGGCTCTCCTGCCGGTCTAATAAAGGAAGTGCCGGTTCGTGAGCCAATCAGAGCTCACGAACGGCACTTCCTTTATTAGACAGGCCGGGGGAGAGCCAGGGAGGGACACAGGAGAGGCGCGCGATGTGCGCTCCGTGTCCCTCCTTACAGCAGCGGAGGGAAGGAGACCGCAGATTGACATGCTGACGCTCGTCCGCATGTCAATCTGCGCAAAGTCAGTGGCGCCCCCGCAGCCCCTCGCCCCCAAGCCACCGCGAGGACTGCGGGGGCAGTAGTTACGCCACTGGTTTCAGGGAACGTTTAAAGGTTTGGAGACTAGAGGTGAGTCTTATTGTGCGTGGGAGGGCATTCCACAGAGTGGGTGAAGCCCGGATAAAGTCCTGTAATTTTGAGTGGGAACAAGTAATGTGTGTGGATGAGAGACGCAGATCTTGTGCAGAGCGGAGAGGTCGGTTAGGGAGATATTTTGAGATAAGTGAAGAGATTGAGTGTTGGTGCAGTTTGGTTTATGTCATTGTATTTACTTTGTACTATGTACTATGTGAACTTTCCGTCCGCATCCAAACCATGTTCCAGTACCATCTAGATCGCACAGACGGACTGAAGGCAGGAACGAGTGGTGGGAGGTAAGTGCAGAACCACACCTGCACTGCAGAAGGGTTGCACGCGCCACCCACACCCCTCCCACATTTACAGCACACCCTTCACCCATTATACAGTCTTAGTAATAAATTTAACCTGTCTTTGTACATATTACCTATAGGAGTGGTTCTCAATATCGGTCCTCAAGTACCCCCAACAGTTCATGTTTTCCATGTCTCCTTACAGGATTGCAAGTGAAATAATTTGCTCCACCTGTGGGTCTTTTATAATGTGTCAGTGAGCAATGAATACACCTGTTCAACTGCTAGGTGACCTGGAAAACATGAACTGTTGGGGGTACTTGAGGACCGAGGTTGAGAACCACTGCTCTATAGTGTATGTGCTACAGACCAGTGCTGTAACTAGGCATTCTAGCGCTGTGTGCAAGAAACGGGCATTGGTGCCACTGCCACCCCCCCTTATGTAAAACCGGGGCAGTAAGCGCCGTAGGCGCGCGCAAAAAATACAGGGGCGTGGCTTTATGGGGAAGGGGCGTGGCCACAAAATAATACCAATTCATACTACGGTGCACAGTAGTCTCCATTATTCAAATTATGCCGCACAGTAGCGCCACTACACCAGGTAGAACCCCTATTATATATTACAGCAGCCAGTCCCCCTTTTTACACATTACGGCAGCCGGTCCCCATTTTTACACATTACGGCAGACTGCGCCCCCTTTTTACACAGTACGGCAGACAGCGTCCCCCTTTTTACACATTACGGCAGACAGCATCCCCTTTTTACCCATTACGGCAGACAGCGTCCCCTTTTTACACATTACGGCAGACAGCGTCCCCCTTTTTACACATTACGGCAGACAACGTCCCCTTTTTACACAGTATGGCAGACAGCGTCCCCTTTTTGCACATTACGGCAGACAGAATAGATAGATAGATAGATAGACAGAGAGAGATAGATAGACAGAGATAGATAGATCGGGAGTCACAGCAGCGCAGTGTAATTGGTGGTGGCGCCGCTGCAGCTGTCCCTCTCCTTCCGCATTGGCTGCCCGCCGCCGCTGTGAATGCTGGGATGAGGGAAGCGCATCCCAGCATTCACAGCAGCGCCGGCCAGCCAATGCAGAAGGAGAGGGACAGCTACAGCGGCGCCGCTAGCAATTACATAGCGCTGCTGTGGCTCCATTCCCCCTCCCTCCTCCTCCTCCCCTGCCTCCGGAGCGGCTCCTCTCCTCTTCTCCTCCGGCGCGGCGCACACAGCACAGGCGGCTTGTAATGAGTCAATTTGACTCATTACAAGCCGCTGACATAGAATGCTGTCTGTTGCAATATGCCGGGTTGGTGAGCGCTGTGCGAAAGGGGGCTGTAGCACGGGCCGCAGCCGTGTCAGGCTCCCGGCTGCGACCCGTGCTACAGTGGAAAAGGGGTATCAGTGGTAAATGTAATAGCGTCATGATTCCAGTGAGTCTGCTCTTTTCTTTTCTTTTTATATACGCCAATCATTTAAAAAGGCAAAACTGGGTTTTAAATGATTGCCACTTTAAAAGCATTGTGCTGATGCCTGCATCTCATAGGCTGTTACATTTCCCTCTTAATCTGTGTATCTAATATATATTCAAATCAGAAAACCTCTTATTGTGCCTGCCAGGACTCCAACCATTATTCCCAGCACCTCTCGCCAAGCCTTCCAAGCTGGCCAATATACAGGTTGAGTATCCCTTATCCAAAATGATTGGGACCAGAAGTATTTTGAATATCGGATTTTTCCGTATTTTGGAATAATCGCACCCCATAATGAGATATCATGGTGATGGGACCCAAGTCTAAGCACAGAATGTATTTATGTGTCATATACACCTTATACAAACAGCCTGAAGGTCATTTAATACAATATTTTGAATAACTGTGTATTAAATAAAGTTTGTGTACATTGAGCCATCAGAAAACAAAGGTTTATACCGCGCTGACTCCAGCGGACCATGCTTTAATGACAGCCCCCCCTCCACGATTGCTCAAAATCGGATAAATGCTCCAGCTTACAAACCGACTTACCTGTACCCCAACTCTCGTCTTACCCATCTTTCCCTCCCACCTCTTATTATTTTATTCAGTATTGTTATTTGTGTTCTTGAAAAGTGCACAGAACGTTTTTTGTTACACATCTGTTGTATATGAGACAAAAAGTCATGTTGTTTAAAGTCCTGTATTTGATATATGAAAGCTATTTGTGCTTTTGTTTTGTCATTTCTTTTTTCTGCTGAAAACTTGAAAATAAAGAATCTATAAAAATAAAAAAATCATGTTTTATAAATGTGGTGCAAAGCATATGCCACTACTTCATAGAGACTGACCTGGTTATGCCTTTTAAATGATTGCCCCTTTAAAACATTGGGACGACCCCTATGAATGTGACAAGACTTTCAATTACTTTAAAAAAAAAAAAAGTTTCTGTGGTAAAATGTAATTCCTTTTTTTTTTTAAACATAAGTAAACATAACAATAATAATAATAATAATAATAATAATTAGAGATGAGCGCCTGAAATTTTTCGGGTTTTGTGTTTTGGTTTTGGGTTCGGTTCCGCGGCCGTGTTTTGGGTTCGAACGCGTTTTGGCAAAACCTCACCGAATTATTTTTGTCGGATTCGGGTGTGTTTTGGATTCGGGTGTTTTTTTCCAAAAACACTAAAAAACAGCTTAAATCATAGAATTTGGGGGTCATTTTGATCCCAAAGTATTATTAACCTCAAAAACCATAATTTACACTCATTTTCAGACTATTCTGAATACCTCACACCTCACAATATTATTTTTAGTCCTAAAATTTGCACCGAGGTCGCTGTGTGAGTAAGATAAGCGACCCTAGTGGCCGACACAAACACCGGGCCCATCTAGGAGTGGCACTGCAGTGTCACGCAGGATGTCCCTTCCAAAAAACCCTCCCCAAACAGCACATGACGCAAAGAAAAAAAGAGGCGCAATGAGGTAGCTGTGTGAGTAAGATTAGCGACCCTAGTGGCCGACACAAACACCGGGCCCATCTAGGAGTGGCACTGCAGTGTCACGCAGGATGGCCCTTCCAAAAAACCCTCCCCAAACAGCACATGACGCAAAGAAAAAAAGAGGCGCAATGAGGTAGCTGACTGTGTGAGTAAGATTAGCGACCCTAGTGGCCGACACAAACACCGGGCCCATCTAGGAGTGGCACTGCAGTGTCACGCAGGATGTCCCTTCCAAAAAACCCTCCCCAAACAGCACATGACGCAAAGAAAAAAAGAGGCGCAATGAGGTAGCTGTGTGAGTAAGATTAGCGACCCTAGTGGCCGACACAAACACCGGGCACATCTAGGAGTGGCACTGCAGTGTCACGCAGGATGTCCCTTCCAAAAAACCCTCCCCAAACAGCACATGACGCAAAGAAAAAAAGAGGCGCAATGAGGTAGCTGTGTGAGTAAGATTAGCGACCCTAGTGGCCGACACAAACACCGGGCCCATCTAGGAGTGGCACTGCAGTGTCACGCAGGATGTCCCTTCCAAAAAACCCTCCCCAAACAGCACATGACGCAAAGAAAAAAAGAGGCGCAATGAGGTAGCTGTGTGAGTAAGATTAGCGACCCTAGTGGCCGACACAAACACCGGGCCCATCTAGGAGTGGCACTGCAGTGTCACGCAGGATGTCCCTTCCAAAAAACCCTCCCCAAACAGCACATGACGCAAAGAAAAAAAGAGGCGCAATGAGGTAGCTGTGTGAGTAAGATTAGCGACCCTAGTGGCCGACACAAACACCGGGCCCATCTAGGAGTGGCACTGCAGTGTCACGCAGGATGTCCCTTCCAAAAAACCCTCCCCAAACAGCACATGACGCAAAGAAAAAAAGAGGCGCAATGAGGTAGCTGTGTGAGTAAGATTAGCGACCCTAGTGGCCGACACAAACACCGGGCCCATCTAGGAGTGGCACTGCAGTGTCACGCAGGATGTCCCTTCCAAAAAACCCTCCCCAATCAGCACATGATGCAAAGAAAAAGAAAAGAAAAAAGAGGTGCAAGATGGAATTATCCTTGGGCCCTCCCACCCACCCTTATGTTGTATAAACAAAACAGGACATGCACACTTTAACCAACCCATCATTTCAGTGACAGGGTCTGCCACACGACTGTGACTGATATGACGGGTTGGTTTGGACCCCCCCCCAAAAAAGAAGCAATTAATCTCTCCTTGCACAAACTGGCTCTACAGAGGTAAGATGTCCACCTCATCTTCACCCTCCGATATATCACCGTGTACATCCCCCTCCTCACAGATTATCAATTCGTCCCCACTGGAATCCACCATCTCAGCTCCCTGTGTACTTTGTGGAGGCAATTGCTGCTGGTCAATGTCTCCGCGGAGGAATTGATTATAATTCATTTTAATGAACATCATCTTCTCCACATTTTCTGGATGTAACCTCGTACGCCGATTGCTGACAAGGTGAGCGGCGGCACTAAACACTCTTTCGGAGTACACACTTGTGGGAGGGCAACTTAGGTAGAATAAAGCCAGTTTGTGCAAGGGCCTCCAAATTGCCTCTTTTTCCTGCCAGTATAAGTACGGACTGTGTGACGTGCCTACTTGGATGCGGTCACTCATATAATCCTCCACCATTCTATCAATGTTGAGAGAATCATATGCAGTGACAGTAGACGACATGTCCGTAATCGTTGTCAGGTCCTTCAGTCCGGACCAGATGTCAGCATCAGCAGTCGCTCCAGACTGCCCTGCATCACCGCCAGCGGGTGGGCTCGGAATTCTGAGCCTTTTCCTCGCACCCCCAGTTGCGGGAGAATGTGAAGGAGGAGATGTTGACAGGTCGCGTTCCGCTTGACTTGACAATTTTGTCACCAGCAGGTCTTTCAACCCCAGCAGACCTGTGTCTGCCGGAAAGAGAGATCCAAGGTAGGCTTTAAATCTAGGATCGAGCACGGTGGCCAAAATGTAGTGCTCTGATTTCAACAGATTGACCACCCGTGAATCCTTGTTAAGCGAATTAAGGGCTGCATCCACAAGTCCCACATGCCTAGCGGAATCGCTCCGTGTTAGCTCCTCCTTCAATGCCTCCAGCTTCTTCTGCAAAAGCCTGATGAGGGGAATGACCTGACTCAGGCTGGCAGTGTCTGAACTGACTTCACGTGTGGCAAGTTCAAAGGGCATCAGAACCTTGCACAACGTTGAAATCATTCTCCACTGCACTTGAGACAGGTGCATTCCACCTACTATATCGTGCTCAATTGTATAGGCTTGAATGGCCTTTTGCTGCTCCTCCAACCTCTGAAGCATATAGAGGGTTGAATTCCACCTCGTTACCACTTCTTGCTTCAGATGATGGCAGGGCAGGTTCAGTAGTTTTTGGTGGTGCTCCAGTTTTCTGTACGTGGTGCCTGTACGCCGAAAGTGTCCCGCAATTCTTCTGGCCACCGACAGCATCTCTTGCACGCCCCTGTCGTTTTTTAAAAAATTCTGCACCACCAAATTCAAGGTATGTGCAAAACATGGGACGTGCTGGAATTGGCCCAGATTTAATGCACACACAATATTGCTGGCGTTGTCCGATGCCACAAATCCACAGGAGAGTCCAATTGGGGTAAGCCATTCCGCGATGATCTTCCTCAGTTGCCGTAAGAGGTTTTCAGCTGTGTGCGTATTCTGGAAAGCGGTGATACAAAGCGTAGCCTGCCTAGGAAAGAGTTGGCGTTTGCGAGATGCTGCTACTGGTGCCGCCGCTGCTGTTCTTGCGGCGGGAGTCCATACATCTACCCAGTGGGCTGTCACAGTCATATAGTCCTGACCCTGCCCTGCTCCACTTGTCCACATGTCCGTGGTTAAGTGGACATTGGGTACAGCTGCATTTTTTAGGACACTGGTGACTCTTTTTCTGAGGTCTGTGTACATTTTCGGTATCGCCTGCCTAGAGAAATGGAACCTAGATGGTATTTGGTACCGGGGACACAGTACCTCCAACAAGTCTCTAGTTGGCTCTGCAGTAATGATGGATACCGGAACCACGTTTCTCACCACCCAGGATGCCAAGGCCTCAGTTATCCGCTTTGCAGTAGGATGACTGCTGTGATATTTCATCTTCCTCGCAAAGGACTGTTGAACAGTCAATTGCTTACTGGAAGTAGTACAAGTGGGCTTACGACTTCCCCTCTGGGATGACCATCGACTCCCAGCGGCAACAACAGCAGCGCCAGCAGCAGTAGGCGTTACACGCAAGGATGCATCGGAGGAATCCCAGGCAGGAGAGGACTCGTCAGAATTGCCAGTGACATGGCCTGCAGGACTATTGGCATTCCTGGGGAAGGAGGAAATTGACACTGAGGGAGTTGGTGGGGTGGTTTGCGTGAGCTTGGTTACAAGAGGAAGGGATTTACTGGTCAGTGGACTGCTTCCGCTGTCACCCAAAGTTTTTGAACTTGTCACTGACTTATTATGAATGCGCTGCAGGTGACGTATAAGGGAGGATGTTCCGAGGTGGTTAACGTCCTTACCCCTACTTATTACAGCTTGACAAAGGGAACACACGGCTTGACACCTGTTGTCCGCATTTCTGGTGAAATACCTCCACACCGAAGAGCTGATTTTTTTGGTATTTTCACCTGGCATGTCAACGGCCATATTCCTCCCACGGACAACAGGTGTCTCCCCGGGTGCCTGACTTAAACAAACCACCTCACCATCAGAATCGTCCTGGTCAATTTCCTCCCCAGCGCCAGCAACACCCATATCCTCCTCATCCTGGTGTACTTCAACACTGACATCTTCAATCTGACTATCAGGAACTGGACTGCGGGTGCTCCTTCCAGCACTTGCAGGGGGCGTGCAAATGGTGGAAGGCGCATGCTCTTCACGTCCAGTGTTGGGAAGGTCAGGCATCGCAACCGACACAATTGGACTCTCCTTGTGGATTTGGGATTTCAAAGAACGCACAGTTCTTTGCGGTGCTTTTGCCAGCTTGAGTCTTTTCAGTTTTCTAGCGAGAGGCTGAGTGCTTCCATCCTCATGTGAAGCTGAACCACTAGCCATGAACATAGGCCAGGGCCTCAGCCGTTCCTTGCCACTCCGTGTGGTAAATGGCATATTGGCAAGTTTACGCTTCTCCTCCGACAATTTTATTTTAGGTTTTGGAGTCCTTTTTTTACTGATATTTGGTGTTTTGGTTTTGACATGCTCTGTACTATGCCATTGGGCATCGGCCTTGGCAGACGACGTTGCTGGCATTTCATCGTCTCGGCCATGACTAGTGGCAGCAGCTTCAGCACGAGGTGGAAGTGGATCTTGATCTTTCCCTAATTTTGGAACCTCAACATTTTTGTTCTCCATATTTTAATAGGCACAACTAAAAGGCACCTCAGGTAAACAATGGAGATGGATGGATTGGATACTAGTATACAATTATGGACGGGCTGCCGAGTGCCGACACAGAGGTAGCCACAGCCGTGAACTACCGCACTGTACTGTGTCTGCTGCTAATATATAGACTGGTTGATAAAGAGATAGTATACTCGTAACTAGTATGTATGTATAAAGAAAGAAAAAAAAACCACGGTTAGGTCACTGGTATATACAATTATGGACGGGCTGCGGAGTGCCGACACAGAGGTAGCCACAGCCGTGAACTACCGCACTGTACTGTGTCTGCTGCTAATATATAGACTGGTTGATAAAGAGATAGTATACTCGTAACTAGTATGTATGTATAAAGAAAGAAAAAAAAACCACGGTTAGGTCACTGGTATATACAATTATGGACGGGCTGCGGAGTGCCGACACAGAGGTAGCCACAGCCGTGAACTACCGCACTGTACTGTGTCTGCTGCTAATATATAGACTGGTTGATAAAGAGATAGTATACTCGTAACTAGTATGTATGTATAAAGAAAGAAAAAAAAACCACGGTTAGGTCACTGGTATATACAATTATGGACGGGCTGCCGAGTGCCGACACAGAGGTAGCCACAGCCGTGAACTACCGCACTGTACTGTGTCTGCTGCTAATATATAGACTGGTTGATAAAGAGATAGTATACTCGTAACTAGTATGTATGTATAAAGAAAGAAAAAAAAACCACGGTTAGGTCACTGGTATATACAATTATGGACGGGCTGCGGAGTGCCGACACAGAGGTAGCCACAGCCGTGAACTACCGCACTGTACTGTGTCTGCTGCTAATATATAGACTGGTTGATAAAGAGATAGTATACTCGTAACTAGTATGTATGTATAAAGAAAGAAAAAAAAACCACGGTTAGGTCACTGGTATATACAATTATGGACGGGCTGCGGAGTGCCGACACAGAGGTAGCCACAGCCGTGAACTACCGCACTGTACTGTGTCTGCTGCTAATATATAGACTGGTTGATAAAGAGATAGTATACTCGTAACTAGTATGTATGTATAAAGAAAGAAAAAAAAAACACGGTTAGGTCACTGGTATATACAATTATGGACGGGCTGCCGAGTGCCGACACAGAGGTAGCCACAGCCGTGAACTACCGCACTGTACTGTGTCTGCTGCTAATATATAGACTGGTTGATAAAGAGATAGTATACTCATAACTAGTATGTATGTATAAAGAAAGAAAAAAAAACCACGGTTAGGTCACTGGTATATACAATTATGGACGGGCTGCCGAGTGCCGACACAGAGGTAGCCACAGCCGTGAACTACCGCACTGTACTGTGTCTGCTGCTAATATATAGACTGGTTGATAAAGAGATAGTATACTCGTAACTAGTATGTATGTATAAAGAAAGAAAAAAAAACCACGGTTAGGTCACTGGTATATACAATTATGTACGGGCTGCCGAGTGCCGACACAGAGGTAGCCACAGCCGTGAACTACCGCACTGTACTGTGTCTGCTGCTAATATAGACTGGTTGATAAAGAGATAGTATACTACTAATATTATATACTGGTGGTCAGGTCACTGGTCACTAGTCACACTGGCAGTGGCACTCCTGCAGCAAAAGTGTGCACTGTTTAATTTTAATATAATATTATGTACTCCTGGCTCCTGCTATAACCTATAACTGGCACTGCAGTAGTGCTCCCCAGTCTCCCCCACAATTATAAGCTGTGTGAGCTGAGCAGTCAGACAGATATATAATAAGATGATGCAGCACACTGGCCTGAGCCTGAGCAGTGCACACAGATATGGTATGTATGTGACTGAGTCACTGTGTGCTGTGTATCGCTTTTTTCAGGCAGAGAACGGATTATAAATAAAAGTGGTGGTCACTGGTCACTATCAGCAAAACTCTGCACTGTACACTACTGAGTACTCCTAATGCTCCCCAAAATTAGTAAATCAAGTGTCTAAACGGAGAGGACGCCAGCCACGTCCTCTCCCTATCAATCTCAATGCACGTGTGAAAATGGCGGCGACGCGCGGCTCCTTATATAGAATCCGAGTCTCGCGATAGAATCCGAGCCTCGCGAGAATCCGACAGCGTCATGATGACGTTCGGGCGCGCTCGGGTTAACCGAGCAAGGCGGGAAGATCCGAGTCGCTCGGATCCGTGTAAAAAAAGCTGAAGTTCGGGCGGGTTCGGATTCCGAGGAACCGAACCCGCTCATCTCTAATAATAATAATACATGTAGCCATATGTTTAATACTCATTTATATTGTTGTTCCTTGTATAACCAGTCACAGAGGGATTCACAGGGTGTACGGGTGAGCCAACAAGCTCGAAGCACGGTGAACGAAAACAACCTGCGAGGGTCAAAGTTTCTACTGAAGGTGGTCAGATAACAGTAAAAATCCAAGATTTGGCACAAAATAACCCCAAAAACATGTGTCGACCATTTGCCTGTCAACCAGTTCATGTTGAACATGTCGACCTTGACCGCTATCGACTATTAATCTGTTGACCTTTTGTACTTATCGACCTAATGCATGTCGACCTAAACATTGACTATCAGGGACTACAAATATTGCAGCGTGGCTAGGGTTTACAGTATTCCCAACCTCTTTAATAGCAATAATCCAAACTAATAACAAGTTTTAGGGGCCTATTTATTAACATTATTTTTACTAAAAGAATGTGAAAAAGGGTGTTTTCTGTTTTCACACCCTTTTCACATTATTTTAGTATCACCTGAATGTATTAAAGGGCATTTGGAGCAGTTTTCACAAAAAACTGCTCAAAACCCTTCAATTCACTTTTTTTTAGTAACCCACATCGCATTCCCCATACTTATAATGGGAAATGCGATCTGACCAGATTTACAAAAAGAAAAAAAAAAGTGAAACAAATACCGCAGTGCGCCCTGTGATAATCTCCCCAGCTCAGGCTGGCGAGTTCACAGGGCAGCACTGCGATAATGTGGCATTTGCCCAGCTTTCTCTGCCCCTGCAGAGAAAGCTGAGTGGGGACCCGGCAGAGTGATTAGCTATGTGTGTCCGATGGACACACATATCTGATCACAGTGTAAAAAATAAGATTTTACTTACCGATAAATCTATTTCTCATAGTCCGTAGTGGATGCTGGGGACTCCGTCAGGACCATGGGGAATAGCGGCTCCGCAGGAGACAGGGCACAAAAGCAAGCTTTTAGGATCACATGGTGTGTACTGGCTCCTCCCCCTATGACCCTCCTCCAAGCCTCAGTTAGGTACTGTGCCCGGACGAGCGTACACAATAAGGAAGGATCTTGAATCCCGGGTAAGACTTATACCAGCCACACCAATCACACCGTACAACTTGTGATTTGAACCCAGTTAACAGTATGATAACAATGAAGTAGCCTCTAAAAAAGATGGCTCACAACAATAATAACCCGATTTTTTTTGTAACAATAACTATGTACAAGTAATGCAGACAATCCGCACTTGGGATGGGCGCCCAGCATCCACTACGGACTATGAGAAATAGATTTATCGGTAAGTAAAATCTTATTTTCTCTAACGTCCTAGTGGATGCTGGGGACTCCGTCAGGACCATGGGGATTATACCAAAGCTCCCAAACGGGCGGGAGAGTGCGGATGACTCTGCAGCACCGAATGAGAGAACTCCAGGTCCTCCTCAGCCAGGGTATCAAATTTGTAGAATTTAGCAAACGTGTTTGCCCCTGACCAAGTAGCTGCTCGGCAAAGTTGTAAAGCCGAGACCCCTCGGGCAGCCGCCCAAGATGAGCCCACCTTCCTTGTGGAATGGGCATTTACATATTTTGGCTG
The DNA here is from genome assembly GCF_028390025.1 of Pseudophryne corroboree. Taxonomy (NCBI): domain Eukaryota; kingdom Metazoa; phylum Chordata; class Amphibia; order Anura; family Myobatrachidae; genus Pseudophryne; species Pseudophryne corroboree. Next base: position 89,413,452 of record NC_086451.1, read on the forward strand.
TGACAGGCCTGCCACAGAATGTGCAAGCTGAATTGTACTACAAATCCAACGAGCAATAGTCTGCTTAGAAGCAGGAGCACCCAGCTTTTTGGGTGCCTACAATATAAACAGCAAGTCAGACTTTCTGACTCCAGCCGTCCTGGAATTATATATATATATATATATATTTTCAGGGCCCTGACAACGTCTAGCAACTTGGAGTCCTCCAAGTCCCTAGTAGCCGCAGGCACCACAATAGGTTGTTTCAGGTGAAACGCTGACACCACCTTAGGAAGAAACTGGGGACGAGTCCGCAGTTCTGCCCTGTCCGAATGGAAAATCAAATATGGGCTTTTGTAAGACAAAGCCGCCAATTTTGACAATCGCCTGGCCGAGGCCAGGGCCAACAGCATGGTCACTTTCCATGTGAGATATTTCAAATCCACAGATTTGAGTGGTTCAAACCAATATGATTTGAGGAATCCCAACACTACGTTGAGATCCCACGGTGCCACTGGAGGCACACAAGGGCTGTATATGCAATACTCCCTTGACAAACGTCTGGACTTCAGGAACTGAAGCCAATTCTTTTTGGAAGAAAATCTATAGGGCCGAAACTTGAACCTTTATGGACCCCAATTTGAGGCTCATAGACACTCCTGTTTGCAGGAAGTGCAGAAATCGACCTAGTTGAAATTTTTTCGTGGGGCCTTCCTGGCCTCACCCACGCAACATATTTTTACCACATGTGGTGATAACGTTGTGCGGTCACCTCCTTCCTGGCTTTGACCAGGGTAGGTATGACCTCTTCCGGAATGCCTTTTCCCTTAGGATCCGGCGTTCAAACCGCCATGCCGTCAAACGCAGTCGCGGTAAGTCTTGGAACAGACAAGGTCCCTGCTGGAGCAGGTCCTTTCTTAAAGGCCGATGCCACGGTTCCTCTTGGAACAGACATGGTACTTGCTGAAAGCAAATCCCTTCTTAGCTCCCGAGGCCATTAGTCCTCTGTGAGCATCTCTTGAAGTTCCGGTTACCAAGTCCCTCTTGGCCAATCCGGAGCCACGAGTATAGTTCTTACTCCTCTATGTCTTTTAATTCTCAATACCTTGGTTATGAGAAGCAGAGGAGGGAACACATACACCGACTGTTACACCCACGGTGTTACCAGGACGTCCACAGCTATCGCCTGAAGGTCTCGTGACCTGGCGCAATACCTGTCCCATTTTTTGTTCGGGCGGGACGCCATCATGTCCACCTTTGGTCTTTCCCAACGGTTCCCAATCATGCGGAAAACTTCCCGATGAAGTTCCCACTCTCCCGGGTGGAGGTCGTGCCTGCTGAGGAAGTCTGCTTCCCAGTCGTCCACTCCCGGAATGAACACTGCTGACAGTGCTATCACATGATTTTCCGCCTAGCGAAAAATCCTTGCAGTTTTGCCACTGCCCTCCTGCTTCTTGTGCCGCCCTTTCTGTTTACGTGGGCGACTGCCGTGATGTTATCCCACTGGATCAATACCGGCTGACCTTGAAGCAGAGGTCTTGCTAAGCTTAGAGCATTATAAATTTGCTCTTAGCTCCAGTATATTTATGTGGAGAGAATTCTCCAGACTTGATCACACTCCTTGTGTGACTGCTCCCCAGCCTCTCAGGCTGGCCTCCGTGGTCACGAGCATCCAATCCTGAATGCCGAATCTGCGGCCCTCTAGAAGATGAGCACTCTGTAATCACCACAGGAGAGACACCCTTGTCCTTGGATATAGGGTTATCCGCTGATGCATCTGAAGATGCGATCCGGACCATTTGTCCAGCAGATCCCACTGAAGAGTTCTTGCGTGAAATCTGCCGAATGGAAGCGCTTCGTAATAAGCCACCATTTTTTACCAGGACTCTTGTGCAATGATGCACTGACACTTTTCCTGGTTTTAGGAGGATCCCGATTAGCTCGGATAACTCCCTGGCTTTCTCCTCTGGGAGAAACACCTTTTCCTGGACTGTGTCCAAAATCATCCCTAGGACCAGCAGACGTGTCGTCGGAACAACTGCGGTTTTGGAATATTTAGAATCCACCCGTGCTGTCGTAGAACTACTTGAGATAGTGCTACTCCGACCTCCAACTGTTCTCTGGACCTTGTTCTTATCAGGAGGTCGTCCATTTTCTTTGAAGACGAATCCTCCTTTCGGTCATTACCTTGGTAAGGACCCCGGGGTGCCTTGGACAATCCAACGGCATCGTCTTGAAACTGATAGTGACAGTTCTGTACCACGAACTTGAGGTACCCTTGGTGAGAAAAGGCAAATTTTGGGACATGGAGGTAAGCATCCCTGATGTCCCGGGACACCATATAGTCCCCTTGTTCTTTGCTATCACTGCTCTGAGTGACTCTATCTGGATTTGAACCCTTGTAAGTGTTCAAATTTTTCAGATTTAGAATAGGTCTCACCTAGCCTTCAGTACCACCATATAGTGTGGAGTAATACCCCTTTCCTTGTTGTCGGAGGGGTAATTTTATTATCACCTGCTGGGAATACAGCTTGTGAATTGTTTTCAATACTGCCTCCCTGTCGGAGGGAGACATTGGTACAGCAGACTACAGGAACCTGCGAGGGGGGAAACCTCTCGACATTCCAATCTGTACCCCTTGGATACTACTTGTAGGATCCAGGGGTCCTGTACGGTCCCAGCGTCATGCTGAGAACTTGGTAGAAGCGGTGGAGGGCTTCTGTTCCTGGGAATGGGCTGCCTGCTGCAGTCTTCTTCCCTTTCCTCTATCCCTGGGCAGATATGACTCTTATAGGGACGAAAGGACTGAGGCTGAAAAGACGGTGTCTTTTTCTGCAGAGATGTGACTTAGGGTAAAAAACGGTGGATTTTCCAGCAGTTGCCCTGGCCACCAGGTCCCATGGACCGACCCCAAATAACTCCTCCCCTTTATACGGCAATACATCTTTGTGCCGTTTGGAATCTGCATCACCTGACCACTGTCGTGTCCATAAACATCTTCTTGCAGATATGGACATCGCATTTACTCTTGATGCCAGAGTGCAAATATCCCTCTGCGCATCTCGCATATATAGAAATGCATCCTTTAAATGCTCTATAGTCAATAAAATACTGTCCCTGTCAAAGGTATCAATATTTTTAGTCAGGGAATCCGACCAAGCCACCTCAGCTCTGCACATCCAGGCTGAGGCGATCGCTGGTCGCAGTATAACACCAGCATGTGTGTGTATACTTTTTAGGATATTTTTCAGCCTCCTATCAGCTGGCTCCTTAAGTACGGCCCTATCCGTAGATGGTACCGCCACTTGTTCTGATAAGCGTGTGAGCGCCTTATCCACCCTGAGGGGTGTTTCCCACCGCGCCTTAACTTCTGGCGGGAAAGGGTATACCGCCAATAATTTTCTATCGGGGAAAACCCACGCATCATCACACACTTCATTTAATTTATCTGATTCAGGAAAAACTACAGGTAGTTTTTTCACCTCACACATAATACCCTTTTTTGTGGTACTTGGAGTATCAGAAATATGTAACACCTCCTTCATTGCCCTTAACGTGTGGCCCTAAAAGAAAATACGTTTGTTTCTTCACCGTCGACACTGAAATCAGTGTCCGTGTCTGGGTCTGTGTCGACCGACTGAGGTAAATGGGCACTTTACAGCCCCTGACGGTGTTTGAGACGCCTGGACAGATACTAATTTGTTCGCCGGCCCTCTCATGTCGTCAACCGGCTTGCAGCGTGTTGACATTGTCACGTAATTTCCATAAATAAGCCATCCATTCCGGTGTCGACTCCCTAGAGAGTGACATCACCATTACAGGCAATTTGCTCCGCCTCCTCACCAATATTTTCCTCATACATGTCGACACACACGTACCGACATACAGCACACACATAGGGAATGCTCTGATAGAGGACAGGAGCCACTAGCCCTTTGGGGAGACAGAGGGAGAGTTTGCCAGCACACACCAAAAGCGCTATAAATGTATATAAACAACCCTAGAAGGTGTTGTTTACTATATATGCGCTCTTAATATATAAATATCGCCAATTTATGCCCCCCTTCTCTTTGTTACCCTGTTTCTGTAGTGCAGTGCAGGGGAGAGTCCTGGGAGCCTTCCTCACCAGCGGAGCTGAGCAGGAAAATGGCGCTGAGTGCTGAGGAGAATAAGCTCCGCCCCTTTTCCGGCGGGCTTCTTCTCCCGGTTTTTAATAAACTGGCCTGGGTTAAAATACATACATATAGCCTTAATGGCTATATGTGATGTATTTATTTTGCCACTAAAGGTAATTATATTGCTGCCCAGGGCGCCCCCAGCAGCGCCCTGCACCCTCCGTGACTGAGTCAGTGAGCCGTGTGACAACAATGGCGCACAGCTGCAGTGCTGTGCGCTACCTTCATGAAGACTGTGGAGTCTTCTGCCGCCTGTTTTCCGGACCTCCGTTCTGCCGTCTCTTCAGCGTCTGTAAGGGGGATCGGCGGCGCGGCTCCGGGATGAACCCCAGGCTGACCTGTGTTCCGACTCCCTCTGGAGCTAAGTGTCCAGTAGCCTAAGACTCCAATCCATCCTGCACGCAGGTGAGTTGGAAATCTCTCCCCAAAGTCCCTCGATGCAGTGATCCTGTTGCCAGCAGGAATCACTGAGATTGAAACCTAAAAAAAAACTTTTCTAAACAGCTCTTTAGGAGAGCCACCTAGATTGCACCCTCTCGGACGGGCACAAAAACCTAACTGAGGCTTGGAGGAGGGTCATAGGGGGAGGAGCCAGTACACACCATGTGATCCTAAAAGCTTGCTTTTGTGCCCTGTCTCCTGCGGAGCCGCTATCCCCATGGTCCTGACGGAGTCCCCAGCATCCACTAGGACGTTAGAGAAATAATATTATAAAAAGTAAAAAAAAAAAAAAAAGATTTTACTCACCGGTAAATCTATTTCTCGTAGTCCGTAGTGGATGCTGGGGACTCCGTAAGGACCATGGGGAATAGACGGGCTCCGCGAGACTGGGCACTCTAAGAAAGATTTAGTACTACTGGTGTGCACTGGCTCCTCCCTCTATGTCCCTCCTCCAGACCTCAGTTAAGGAAACTGTGCCCGGAAGAGCTGACATTACAAGGAAAGGATTTTGGAACCCAGGGTAAGAATCATACCAGCCACACCAATCACACCATATAACTTGTGATAAACTTACCCAGTTAACAGTATGAACAAACAACAGAGCATCAACCAATGGATGCCAACATAACATAACCCTTTATTAAGCAATAACTATATACACGTATTGCAGAAAGTCCCCACTTGGGACGGGCGCCCAGCATCCACTACGGACTACGAGAAATAGATTTACCGGTAAGTAAAATCCTATTTTCTCTAACGTCCTAGTGGATGCTGGGGACTCCGTAAGGACCATGGGGATTATACCAAAGCACCCAAACGGGCGGGAGAGTGCGGATGACTCTGCAGAACCGAATGAGCAAACTCAAGGTCCTCCTCAGCCAGGGTATCAAACTTGTAGAACTTTGCAAATGTGTTTGAACCCGACCAAGTAGCTGCTCGGCAAAGCTGTAATGCCGAGACCCCTCGGGCAGCCGCCCAAGAAGAGCCCACCTATCTTGTGGAATGAGCCTTTACTGATTTTGGATGCGGCAATCCAGCCGCAGAATGAGCCTGCTGAATCGTGTTACAGATCCAGCGAGCAATAGTTTGCTTTGAAGCAGGAGCACCCAGCTTGTTGGATGCATACAGGATAAACAGCGACTCAGTTTTCCTGACTCTAGCCGTTCTGGCTACATAAACCTTCAAAGCCCTGACTACATCTAGTAACTTGGAATCATCCAAGTCACGAGTAGCCACAGGCACCACAATAGGTTGGTTCATATGAAAAGATGACATCACCTTTGGCAGAAATTGTGGACGAGTCCTCAATTCCGCTCTGTCCATATGAAAAACCAGATAGGGCTTTTATGTGACAAAGCCGATAATTCTGACACGCCTCGCCGAGGCCAAGGCTAATAGCATGACCACCTTCCACGTGACATATTTTAACTCCACGGTTTTAAGTGGTTCAAACCAATGTGACTTCAGGAAACTTAACACAACGTTAAGATCCCAAGGTGCCACTGGGGGCACAAAAGGTGGCTGAATATGCAGCACTCCCTTTACAAATGTCTGAACTTCAGGCAGCGAAGCCAGTTCTTTTTGAAAGAAAATAGACAGGGACGAAATCTGGACCTTAATGGAACCAATTTCAGGCCCAACGACACCCCCGACTGTAGGAAGTGAAGGAAACGGCCCAGCTGGAATTCCTCCGTGGGGGCCTTCCTAGCCTCACACCAATATGGATCTGACCGAACCGTATGGTTTCGGGACTACATCATGGTCAAATAATAACCCCCTCCATGTTGAAGGAGGGGAACCTTGACCACCACCTGTTGAAGATACAATTTGTGAAAAGCAGTTAACGCTGTTTCCCTCTCGTGGGGGGAAGCCGGCAGGGCCGTCGGTGAGGAGGCATCTTCTCAAAGTCCAGCTTGTATCCCTGAGACACAATATCTATTGCCCAGGGATCTAACAGGGAGTGAACCCACTTGTGGCTGAACTTCCGAAGGCGTGCCCCCACCGGGCCTAGCTCCGCCTGTGGAGCCCCAGTGACATGCGGTGGATTTTTGTAGAGGCCGGGGTTTTTAGGACTTCTGTTCCTGGGAACTAGCTGTGTTGTGCAGCTTCTTTTCTCTGCCCCCGCCTCTGGCAATAAAGGACGCACCTCGGACTTTTTTGTGTTTTTTTTTTTTTTTTTAATTCGAAAGGCTGCATTTGATAATGTTGTGCTTTCCTAGACTGTGCAGGGTTAAAGGGCAAAATATCAGAATTACCAGCCATAGCTGTGGAGATCAGGTCCGAGAACCCTTCTCCACACAATCCTCAGCCTTCCATATGCCTCTTAAGTCTGCATCATCTGTCCATTGCATATTGTACAGGACACGTCAAGCAGAAATCGACATAGCTTTGACTGTAGGACCCAGTATACTCATGTCTCTATGGGCATGTTTTATATATACATATCTCTTAAGACAGCATCTTTTATATATATATATATATATATATATATATATCTCTCTATATATACATATATATATCTATATACATACTAGGGTCTCAATCTCTGCTGATAAGGTACCTGTCCACGCTGCCACAGCGCTATAAACCCATGCCGACACAATCGCCGGTCTGAGTAGTGTACCAGAATGTGCAGTTGTGCACGCTATCTGCAGGATCCCTGAGAATAGCTGTAACATCAGGGCTGCCTTTTGTGACACCCTAGGGGAAGATTCCCATCATATCCTGGCCCTAGTGGGGAAAGGATACTGCCTGAGAATTCTTTATGGGAAACTGCAGTCTCTTGTCTGGAGTTTCCCGCTCTTTTTTATCATGAGAGGAGGGAAATTTACCTCAGCTTTCTTCACCTTAAACATGTGTACCCTTGTGACAGGGACAGATGAGTCATCAGTGATATGCAAATCATCTTTTATTACAATAAACATATATTGAATACTTTTCTGCCATCTTGGCTGTAACTTTGCATTATCGTAGTCGACACTGGAGTCAACTCCGTGTCGATATCAGTGTCTATTATTTTGGATAGTGATCATTGAGAGACTCTGAAGGTCTCTGCGACATAGGGACAGACATGGGTAGATTTCCTGTCTGTTCTCTAATCTTTTGTGCAATAAATTCACCTTAGCACTTAATTACACATATCCAAACAGGTGTCGGCGTTGTCGACGGAGACACCCTCTCACACACATATTTGCTCCATCTCCTCCTTATGGGAGCCTTTTACCTCAGACATGTCGACACACACGTACCGACACACCACACACTCAGGGAATGCTCATTCGAAGACAATTCCCCCATAAGGCCCTTTGGAGAGACAGAGAGAGAGTATGCCAGCACACACCCCAGCGCTATTAACCCAGGAATAACACTGTAACTTAATGTTAACCCAGTAGCTGCTGTTTATATTGATTTTTGCGCCTAATTATGTGCCCCCCCTCTCTTTTTACCCTCTTCTACCGTGTAACTGCAGGGGAGAGACTGGGGAGCTTCCTCTCAGCGGTGCTGTGGAGAAAAAACATGGCGCTGGTTAGTGCTGAGGAAGAAGCCCCGCCCCCTCAGCGACGGGCTTCTGTCCCGCGATCTAACAGGGAGTGAACCCACTTGTGGCTGAACTTACGAAGGCGTGCCCCCAATGGGCCTAGCTCCGCCTGTGGAGCCCCAGCGACATGCGGTGGATTTTTGTAGAGGCCGGGGAGGACTTCTGTTCCTGGGAACTAGCTGTGTTGTGCAGCTTCTTTCCTCTGCCCCCGCCTCTGGCAAGAAAGGACGCACCTCGGACTTTCTTGTTTCTTTATTCGGAGGCCTGCATTTGATAATGTCGTGCTTTCCTAGGCTGTGCAGGAATATAAGGCAAAATATCAGAATTACCAGCTATAGCTGTGGAGACCAGGTCCGAGAACCCTTCTCCACACAATCCTCAGCCTTCCACATGCCTCTTAAGTCGGCATCATCTGTCCATTGCATCTTCTACAGGACACGTCAAGCAGAAATCGACATAGCTTTGACTCTAGGACCCAGTATACTCATGTCTCTTTGGGCATGTTTAATATATATATATATATATATATATATACATACCTATCACTTAAGACAGCATCTTTAATATATTCAGTCTGTAACTAAATCAAATAAAAACTTTTTATTTTTTTATTTTGCATACTTTGCTAATTGGATGATTTTAGGTGGGCTTGTATTTATTATATTATCCACTATCTAGCCTCCAGGGAGTTTGCCACCCACAATCACACTGAGCAGGATCAGTGAGCACTGAGCCGAGAGCCCTGTACCACAGGGGCTCCACCTCCTGCTGCATGAATCAGATTCATCCACTGAGTCACTGAGTCTACACAGTGTACAACTGTCTCAACTTACTGGCAGACTCAGGATGAATCATGAATGATTCATAACATGGATCAGGCACAGCAGCACAGCACTCACTGACTGGTGAGTCGTGACTGCTCCCTCCCCCCTCCCACTGGGTGTCACCTGGTATAGCCTCTGGCCAATCACAGCTAAAGACAGCAGAACACACTGACTGAAGTAGGGATGGACATCGAAAGCAAAACATCATATGATGGCAATGCTCCACCATTGAAACTTTCGATGCAATGGTTACTAACCATCACATCAAAAGTATTCGATGGTGAAAACTATTTATATGACTAGTTCATGCGCAAAAGCCTGCATTTTCGTTTACAATGTGGGAATTGGGATCGGGGGCAGGGCCAGACTCTGAGCAACATATTACTTTATCACTGGACATTGTGTGTATAATATACATATATAATATACATACACAATGCCCAATGATGAAGTAACATTGCCCCCTCAGTGCCAAATATACAATGCCCCCACTGTGCCAGATATACAATGCCCCCACAGTGCCAGAGATACATTGCCCCCACTGTGCCAGATATGCAATGCCCCCACAGTGCCAGATATGCAATGCCTCCACAGTGCCAGATATGCAATGCCCCCACTGTGCCAGATATGCAATGCCCCCACAGTGCCAGATATGCAATGCCCCCACAGTGCCAGAGATACATTGCCCCCACAGTGCCAGATATGCAATGCCCCCACAGTGCCAGATATGCAATGCCCCCACAGTGCCAGTTATACAATGCCCCCACAGTGCCAGATATACAATGCCCCCACAGCGCCAGATATGCAATGCCCCCACAGCGCCAGATACATTGCCCCCACTGTGCCAGATATGCAATGCCCCCACAGTGCCCGATATGCATTGCCCCCACAGTGCCAGATATACATTGCCCCCACAGTGCCAGATATACAATGCCCCCACTGTGCCAGATATACAATGCCTCACACAGTGCCAGAGATACATTGCCCCCACTGTGCCAGATATGCAATGCCCCCACAGTGCCAGATATGCAATGCCCCCACAGTGCCAGATATGCAATGCCCCCACAGCACCAGATATGCAATGCCCCCACAGCGCCAGATACATTGCCCCCACAGCGCCAGATACGCAATGCCCCCACAGTGTCAGATACACATTGCCCCCACAGTGCCAGATATACATTGCCCCCACAGTGCCAGATATACAATGCCCCCACTGTGTCAGATATACAATGCCCCCACAGTGCCAGAGATACATTGCCCCCACTGTGCCAGATATGCAATGCCCCCACTGTGTCAGATATACAATGCCCCCACAGTGCCAGAGATACATTGTCCCCACTGTGCCAGAGATACAATGCCCCCACCGTGTCAGATATACAATGCCCCCACAGTGCCAGAGATACATTGCCCCCACTGTGCCAGATATGCAATGCCCCCACTGTGTCAGATATGCAATGCCCCCACAGTGCCAGAGATACATTGTCCCCACTGTGCCAGATATACAATGCCCCCACAGTGCCAGATATACAATGCCCCCACAGTGCCAGATATACAATGCCCCCACAGTGCCAGATATGCAATGCCCCCAGTGCCAGATATACATTGCCCCCACAGTGCCAGATATACAATGCCCCCACTGTGTCAGATATACAATGCCCCCACAGTGCCAGATATACAATTCCCCCACTGTGTCAGATATACAATGCCCACCTGTGGCAGATATACATTGTCCCACTGTGCGCTCATTGCCCCCCACCCCTTACCGCTGGCTCTGTTTCTTCTATGTGAGGGGCGGAGAGCGCAGCATAGCGTCTCTCTTGCCCCTCAATTCTCTTTGATGCCCGGTCTCACTCTCCAACGGCGGCGGGGTCAATCTGAAATGATGCGCCGGTTCGTTAGCCAATCAGAGCTCGCGGACCGGCAGCCAATCAGGAGCCGCGGCTGCTGGTCCATGAGCTCTGATTGGCTAGTAAAAAGGTGCCTTATTAAGATTGACCGCGCCGCCGCCGCCGATGGAGAGTGAGACTGGGCATTCAAGAGAATTGAGGGACAGGAGAGGCACTGCGCTCTACTCCCCTCACACAGAACGAAGCCAGCGGAATGCAGTATTGTGAACGGCCCGGCGGTTCTTACAATAATGTGGATGGCAACTTGCTCAGTGCACAGTTTGCTTTGCTGTCTCACATGGGACCAATTCCGATGATTATAGTGTGGAGTTTGTATGTTCTTTCCATGGCTTTTGTGTTTTCTCTTGGGTTTTTCCCACAGTCCAAAACATACTCAAGCAAGGACTTTGTCCATAGCCCTCCTAAATTATTCCCCCGATCAGTGGTGGTGTATAGCTGGAGTGATATAAATATCAGTGAGGTCACTCTGTCTCCTCTGAATCCTCCTGAGCTCCGAGTGTCTGTGGCTTCTGCTGCTGCAGGGTAAGGTCTGGGATCTGATTGGCTCTCTGAGTCAGTGAGAGCCAATCAGAGCTTGCAGTGGGCCCTGTTGCCTAGCAGCAGCCTAGAGAGGGGAGGGGGTGAGGGGTCTGGCTGAGCAGGCTCATGTCTGAAACAGACAGCCTCCAACGGACTTAGGAAGTTTCCCTGATAGACACAGCAGCAAGGGGAGGCATAGCTATTTGGAATTAGAAAAAAACAAGCCACCATCGGAAGACCATCGAATGACTATCATTCGATGGTGGAAAAACATCGGGAGGCCACCATTAAATGCTAAAAACACTACCATCGAAACGAAAACATCGATGGTTCAGAAACATCGACCATCGATGTCCATCCCTAGACTGAAGGACACAGGACACAGTTTCCTCCCTCTGGCTGAGAGAAGCTGCTGCTGCTGCTGCTGTCTCGACTCATTAAACAGTGAGTGACTCGAATCATTCACACTTCCTGATGATTCGAGTCACTGTGTTGAGACAGAGAGTCAGTAGCCATCTCTAGTCTGAGGTAAAAGGCTCCCCTAAGGAGGAGATAGAGCAAATATGTGTGTGAGAGGGTGTCTCCGTCGACAACGCCGACACCTGTTTGGATAGGTGTAAGAGCTGAGGTGAATTTATTGCACAAAAGATTAGAGAACAGACAGGAAATCTACCCTTGTCTGTCCCTATGTCACAGAGACCTTCAGAGTCTCTCAATGCTCACTATCCAAAATTATAAACACTGATATAGACACGGAGTTTGACTCCAGTGTCGACTACGATAATGCAAAGTTACAGCCAAGTTGGCTGAAAGGTATTCAATATATGATTATTGTAATAAAAGATGATTTGCATGTCACTGATGACTCATCTGTCCCTGACACAAGGGTACACATGTTAAGGGGAAGAAAGCTGAGGTAAATTTCCCTCCTCTCATGAGGAAAAAGAGCGGGAAACTCCAGACAAGAGACTGCAGCTTCCCACAAAAAAATCTCAAGCAGTATCCTTTCCCCACTAGGGCCAGGATGTGATGGGAATCTTCCCCTAGGGTGTCCCGTTTGCCCAGAAGGTAGCACTAGCTATTCTCAGGAATCCTGCAGATAGCGTGCACATTCTAGTATACTACTCAGACCGGCGATTGTGTCGGCATGGGTTTATAGCGCTGTGGCAGCGTGGACAGGTACCTTATCAGCAGAGATTGAGACCCTAGGATGCATATAGATAGAGATATATATATATATATATATATATATATTTCTCTGACGTCCTAAGTGGATGCTGGGGACTCCGTAAGGACCATGGGGAATAGCGGCTCCGCAGGAGACAGGGCACAAAAGTAAAAGCTTTAGGATCAGGTGGTGTGCACTGGCTCCTCCCCCTATGACCCTCCTCCAAGCCTCAGTTAGGTTTTTGTGCCCGGCCGAGAAGGGTGCAATCTAGGTGGCTCTCCTAAAGAGCTGCTTAGAGTAAAAGTTTTATTAGGTTTTTTATTTTCAGTGAGTTCCTGCTGGCAACAGGCTCACTGCAACGCGGGACTTAGGGGAGAAGAAGTGAACTCACCTGCGTGCAGGATGGATTGGCTTCTTAGGCTACTGGACACTAGCTCCAGAGGGACGATCACAGGTACAGCCTGGATGGGTCACCGGAGCCGCGCCGCCGGCCCCCTTGCAGATGCTGAAGAAAGAAGAGGTCCAGAAATCGGCGGCTGAAGACTTCCCAGTCTTCTTAAGGTAGCGCACAGCACTGCAGCTGTGCGCCATTGCTCTCAGCACACTTCACACCAACGGTCACTGAGGGTGCAGGGCGCTGGGGGGGGCGCCCTGGGCAGCAATGAAAGTACCTATGCTGGCTAAAAATACATCACATATAGCCCCTGGGGCTATATGGATGTATTTAACCCCTGCCAGGAATCCAGAAAAACCGGGAGACGAGCCCGCTGAAAAGGGGGCGGGGCCTATCTCCTCAGCACACAGCGCCATTTTTCCCACACAGAGCTGCTGGTGGGAAGGCTCCCAGGCTCTCCCCTGCACTGCACTACAGAAACAGGGTTAAAACAGAGAGGGGGGGCGTTTTTGTGGCGATATTATAAATATTAAGATGCTATAAGGGAAAACACTTATATAAGGTTGTCCCTATATAATTATAGCGTTTTGGTGTGTGCTGGCAAACTCTCCCTCTGTCTCCCCAAAGGGCTAGTGGGGTCCTGTCCTCTATCAGAGCATTCCCTGTGTGTGTGCTGTGTGTCGGTACGTGTGTGTCGACATGTATGAGGACGATGTTGGTGTGGAGGCGGAGCAATTGCCTGTAATGGTGATGTCACTCCCTAGGGAGTCGACACCGGAATGGATGGCTTATTTATGGAATTACGTGATAATGTCAACACGCTGCAAGGTCGGTTGACGACATGAGACGGCCGGCAAACCAATTAGTACCTGTCCAGGCGTCTCAAACACCGTCAGGGGCTTTAAAACGCCCATTACCTCAGTCGGTCGACACAGACACGGACACTGACTCCAGTGTCGATGGTGAAGAAACAAACGTATTTTCCAGTAGGGCCACACGTTACATGATAAGGGCAATGAAGGAGGTGTTACATATTTCTGATACTACAAGTACCACAAAAAAGGGTATTATGTGGGGTGTGAAAAAACTACCTGTAGTTTTTCCTGAATCAGATAAATTAAATGAAGTGTGTGATGATGCGTGGGTTTCCCCCGATAGAAAATTATTGGCGTTATACCCTTTCCCGCCAGAACTTAGGGCGCGTTGGGAAACACCCCCTAGGGTGGATAAGGCACTCACACGCTTATCAAAACAAGTGGCGTTACCGTCTCCAGATACGGCCGCTCTCAAGGAGCCAGATGATAGGAGGCTGGAAAATATCCTAAAAAGTATATACACACATACTGGTGTTATACTGCGACCAGCGATCGCCTCAGCCTGGATGTGCAGCGCTGGGGTGGCTTGGTCGGATTCCCTGACTGAAAATATTGATACCCTTGACAGGGACAGTATTTTATTGACTATAGAGCATTTAAAGGATGCATTTCTATATATGCGAGATGCACAGAGGGATATTTGCACTCTGGCATCAAGAGTAAGTGCGATGTCCATTTCTGCCAGAAGATGTTTATGGACACGACAGTGGTCAGGTGATGCGGATTCCAAACGGCACATGGAAGTATTGCCGTATAAAGGGGAGGAGTTATTGGGGGTCGGTCCATCGGACCTGGTGGCCACGGCAACAGCTGGAAAATCCACCTTTTTTACCCCAAGTCACATTTCAGCAGAAAAAGACACCGTCTTTTCAGCCTCAGTCCTTTCGTCCCCATAAGGGCAAGCGGGCAAAAGGCCAGTCATATCTGCCCAGGGGTAGAGGAAAGGGAAAAAGACTGCAGCAGGCAGCCCCTTCCCAGGAACAGAAGCCCTCCACCGCTTCTGCCAAGTCCTCAGCATGACGCTGGGGCCTTACAAGCGGACTCAGGTGCGGTGAGGGGGTCGTCTCAAGAGTTTCAGCGCGCAGTGGGCTCACTCGCAAGTGGACCCCTGGATCCTACAGGTAGTATCCCAGGGGTACAGATTGGAAATTCGAGACGTCTCCCCCTCGCAGGTTCCTGAAGTCTGCTTTACCAACGTCTCCCTCCGACAGGGAGGCAGTATTGGAAGCAATTCACAAGCTGTATTCCCAGCAGGTGATAATCAAAGTACCCCTCCTACAACAAGGAAAAAGGTATTATTCCACACTATTTGTGGTACCGAAGCCAGACGGCTCGGTGAGACCTATTCTAAATCTGAAATCTTTGAACACTTACATACAAAGGTTCAAATCAAGATGGAGTCACTCAGAGCAGTGATAGCGAACCAGGAAGAAGGGGACTATATGGTGTCCCTGGACATCAAGGATGCTTACCTCCATGTCCCAATTTGCCCTTCTCACCAAGGGTACCTCAGGTTCGTGGTACAAAACTGTCACTATCAGTTTCAGACGCTGCCGTTTGGATTGTCCACGGCACCCCGGGTCTTTACCAAGGTAATGGCCGAAATGATGATTCTTCTTCGAAGAAAAGGCGTCTTAATTATTCCTTACTTGGACGATCTCCTGATAAGGGCAAAGTCCAGGGAACAGTTGGAGGTCGGAGTAGCACTATCCCGGGTACTGCTACAACAGCACGGGTGGTTTCTAAATATTCCAAAATCGCAGCTGATCCCGACGACACGTCTGCTGTTCCTAGGGATGATTCTGGACACAGTCCAGAAAAAGGTGTTTCTCCCGGAGGAGAAAGCCAGGGAGTTATCCGAGCTAGTCAGGAACCTCCTAAAACCAGGAAAAGTGTCAGTGCATCATTGCACAAGGGTCCTGGGAAAAATGGTGGCTTCTTACGAAGCGATTCCATTCGGCAGATTTCACGCAAGAACTTTTCAGTGGGATCTGCTGGACGAATGGTCCGGATCGCATCTTCAGATGCATCAGCGGATAACCCTGTCTCCAAGGACAAGGGTGTCTCTTCTGTGGTGGCTGCAGAGTGCTCATCTACTAGAGGGCCGCAGATTCGGCATTCAGGACTGGGTCCTGGTGACCACGGATGCCAGCCTGAGAGGCTGGGGAGCAGTCACACAGGGAAGAAATTTCCAGGGAGTGTGGTCAAGTCTGGAGACTTCTCTCCACATAAATATACTGGAGCTAAGGGCAATTTACAATGCTCTGAGCCTAGGAAGACCTCTGCTTCAAAGTCAACCGGTGCTGATCCAGTCGGACAACATCACGGCAGTCGCCCACGTAAACAGACAGGGCGGCACAAGAAGCAGGAGGGCAATGGCAGCAAGGATTTTTCGCTGGGCGAAAAATCATGTGATAACACTGTCAGCAGTGTTCATTCCGGGAGTGGACAACTGGGAAGCAGACTTCCTCAGCAGGCACGACCTCCACCCGGGAGAGTGGGGACTTCATCTGGAAGTTTTCCACATGATTGTGAACCGTTGGGAAAGACCAACGGTGGACATGATGGCGTCCCGTCTGAACAAAAAACTGAACAGGTATTGCGCCAGGTCAAGAGACCCTCAGGCAATAGCTGTGGACGCTCTGGTAACACTGTGGGTGTACCAGTCGGTGTATGTGTTCCCTCCTCTGCCTCTCATACCCAAGGTACTGAGAATTATAAGACGTAGAGGAGTAAGAACTATACTCGTGGCTCCGGATTGGCCAAGAAGGACTTGGTACCCGGAACTTCAAGAGATACTAAGAAGGGACTTGCTTCAGCAAGGACCATGTCTGTTCCAAGACTTACCGCGGCTGCGTTTGACGGCATGGCGGTTGAACGCCGGATCCTAAGGGAAAAAGGCATTCCGGAAGAGGTCATCCCTACCCTGGTCAGAGCCAGGAAGGAGGTGACCGCACAACATTATCACCGCATTTGGCGAAAATATGTTGCGTGGTGTGAGGCCAGGAAGGCCTCCACGGAGGAATTTCAACTCGGTCGATTCCTGCATTTCCTGCAAACAGGAGTGTCTATGGGCCTCAAATTGGGGTCCATTAAGGTTCAAATTTCGGCCCTGTCGATTTTCTTCCAGAAAGAATTGGCTTCAGTTCCTGAAGTCCAGACGTTTGTCAAGGGAGTACTGCATATACAACCCCCTTTTGTGCCTCCAGTGGCACCGTGGGATCTCAGCGTAGTTCTGGGATTCCTCAAATCACATTGGTTTGAACCGCTCAAATCTGTGGATTTAAAATATCTCACATGGAAAGTGACCATGCTGTTGGCCCTGGCCTCGGCCAGGCGAGTGTCAGAATTGGCGGCTTTGTCTCACAAAAGCCCATATCTGATTTTCCATTCGGACAGGGCAGAACTGCGGACTCGTCCCCAGTTTCTCCCTAAGGTGGTGTCAGCGTTTCACCTGAACCAACCTATTGTGGTGCCTGCGGCTACTAGGGACTTGGAGGACTCCAAGTTGCTAGACGTTGTCAGGGCCCTGAAAATATATGTTTCCAGGACGGCTGGAGTCAGGAAAACTGACTCGCTGTTATCCTGTATGCACCCAACAAACTGGGTGCTCCTGCTTCTAAGCAGACGATTGCTCGTTGGATTGGTAGTACAATTCAGCTTGCACATTCTGTGGCAGGCCTGCCACAGCCAAAATCTGTAAATGCCCATTCCACAAGGAAGGTGGGCTCATCTTGGGCGGCTGCCCAAGGGGTCTCGGCTTTACAACTTTGCCGAGCTGCTACTTGGTCAGGGGCAAACACGTTTGCAAAATTCTGCAAATTTGATACCCTGGCTGAGGAGGACCTGGAGTTCTCTCATTCGGTGCTGCAGAGTCATCCGCACTCTCCCGCCCGTTTGGGAGCTTTGGTATAATCCCCATGGTCCTTACGGAGTCCCCAGCATCCACTTAGGACGTCAGAGAAAATAAGAATTTACTTACCGATAATTCTATTTCTCGTAGTCCGTAGTGGATGCTGGGCGCCCATCCCAAGTGCGGATTGTCTGCAATACTTGTACATAGTTATTGTTACAAAAATCGGGTTATTATTGTTGTGAGCCATCTTTTCAGAGCCTCCGCTGTTATCATGCTGTTAACTGGGTTCAGATCACAGGTTGTACAGTGTGATTGGTGTGGCTGGTATGAGTCTTACCCGGGATTCAAGATCCTTCCTTATTGTGTACGCTCGTCCGGGCACAGTATCCTAACTGAGGCTTGGAGGAGGGTCATAGGGGGAGGAGCCAGTGCACACCACCTGATCCTAAAGCTTTTACTTTTGTGCCCTGTCTCCTGCGGAGCCGCTATTCCCCATGGTCCTTACGGAGTCCCCAGCATCCACTACGGACTACGAAAAATAGAATTATCGGTAAGTAAATTCTTATTATATATAGAGAGAAATATATATATATTAAAGATGCTGTCTTAAGTGATAGGTATATATATATATATATATATATATATATATATTTTAAACATGCCCAAAGAGACATGAGTATACTGGGTCCTAGATCCTAGAGTCAAAGCTATGTCGATTTCTGCTTGACGTGTCCTGTAGAAGATGCAATGGACAGATGATGCCGACTTAAGAGGCATGTGGAAGGCTGAGGATTGTGTGGAGAAGGGTTCTCGGACCTGGTCTCCACAGCTATAGCTGGTAATTCTGATATTTTGCCTTATATTCCTGCACAGCCTAGGAAAGCACGACATTATCAAATGCAGGCCTCCGAATAAAGAAACAAGAAAGTCCGAGGTGCGTCCTTTCTTGCCAGAGGCGGGGGCAGAGGAAAGAAGCTGCACAACACAGCTAGTTCCCAGGAACAGAAGTCCTCCCCGGCCTCTACAAAAATCCACCGCATGTCGCTGGGGCTCCACAGGCGGAGCTAGGCCCATTGGGGGCACGCCTTCGTAAGTTCAGCCACAAGTGGGTTCACTCCCTGTTAGATCGCGGGACAGAAGCCCGTCGCTGAGGGGGCGGGGCTTCTTCCTCAGCACTAACCAGCGCCATGTTTTTTCTCCACAGCACCGCTGAGAGGAAGCTCCCCAGTCTCTCCCCTGCAGTTACACGGTAGAAGAGGGTAAAAAGAGAGGGGGGGCACATAATTAGGCGCAAAAATCAATATAAACAGCAGCTACTGGGTTAACATTAAGTTACAGTGTTATTCCTGGGTTAATAGCGCTGGGGTGTGTGCTGGCATACTCTCTCTCTGTCTCTCCAAAGGGCCTTATGGGGGAATTGTCTTCGAATGAGCATTCCCTGAGTGTGTGGTGTGTCGGTACGTGTGTGTCGACATGTCTGAGGTAAAAGGCTCCCATAAGGAGGAGATGGAGCAAATATGTGTGTGAGAGGGTGTCTCCGTCGACAACGCCGACACCTGTTTGGATATGTGTAATTAAGTGCTAAGGTGAATTTATTGCACAAAAGATTAGAGAACAGACAGGAAATCTACCCATGTCTGTCCCTATGTCGCAGAGACCTTCAGAGTCTCTCAATGATCACTATCCAAAATAATAGACACTGATATCGA
The DNA here is from genome assembly GCF_028390025.1 of Pseudophryne corroboree. NCBI lineage: Eukaryota > Metazoa > Chordata > Amphibia > Anura > Myobatrachidae > Pseudophryne > Pseudophryne corroboree. Next base: position 89,432,837 of record NC_086451.1, read on the forward strand.
CACGGAGTTGACTCCAGTGTCGACTACGATAATGCAAAGTTACAGCCAAGATGGCAGAAAAGTATTCAATATATGTTTATTGTAATAAAAGATGATTTGCATATCACTGATGACTCATCTGTCCCTGTCACAAGGGTACACATGTTTAAGGTGAAGAAAGCTGAGGTAAATTTCCCTCCTCTCATGATAAAAAAGAGCGGGAAACTCCAGACAAGAGACTGCAGTTTCCCATAAAGAATTCTCAGGCAGTATCCTTTCCCCACTAGGGCCAGGATATGATGGGAATCTTCCCCTAGGGTGTCACAAAAGGCAGCCCTGATGTTACAGCTATTCTCAGGGATCCTGCAGATAGCGTGCACAACTGCACATTCTGGTACACTACTCAGACCGGCGATTGTGTCGGCATGGGTTTATAGCGCTGTGGCAGCGTGGACAGGTACCTTATCAGCAGAGATTGAGACCCTAGTATGTATATAGATATATATATGTATATATATATAGATATATATATATATATATATATATATAAAAGATGCTGTCTTAAGAGATATGTATATATAAAACATGCCCATAGAGACATGAGTATACTGGGTCCTACAGTCAAAGCTATGTCGATTTCTGCTTGACGTGTCTTGTACAATATGCAATGGACAGATGATGCCGACTTAAGAGGCATATGGAAGGCTGAGGATTGTGTGGAGAAGGGTTCTCGGACCTGGTCTCCACAGCTATGGCTGGTAATTCTGATATTTTGCCCTTTAACCCTGCACAGCCTAGGAAAGCACAACATTATCAAATGCAGCCTTTCGAATAAAAAAATAAAATAAAAACAAGAAAGTCCGAGGTGCGTCCTTTCTTGCCAGAGGCGGGGGCAGAGAAAAGAAGCTGCACAACACAGCTAGTTCCCAGGAACAGAAGTCCTAAAAACCCCGGCCTCTACAAAAATCCACCGCATGTCACTGGGGCTCCACAGGCGGAGCTAGGCCCGGTGGGGGCACGCCTTCGGAAGTTCAGCCACAAGTGGGTTCACTCCCTGTTAGATCCCTGGGCAATAGATATTGTGTCTCAGGGATACAAGCTGGACTTTGAGAAGATGCCTCCTCACCGACGGCCCTGCCGGCTTCCCCCCACGAGAGGGAAACAGTGTTAACTGCAATTCACAAATTGTATCTTCAACAGGTGGTGGTCAAGGTTCCCCTCCTTCAACAAGGAGGGGGTTATTATTTGACCATGATGTAGTCCCGAAACCATACGGTTCGGTCAGATCCATATTGGTGTGAGGCTAGGAAGGCCCCCACGGAGGAATTCCAGCTGGGCCGTTTCCTTCACTTCCTACAGACGGGGGTGTCGTTGGGCCTGAAATTGGGTTCCATTAAGGTCCAGATTTCGTCCCTGTCTATTTTCTTTAAAAAAGAACTGGCTTCGCTGCCTGAAGTTCAGACATTTGTAAAGGGAGTGCTGCATATTCAGCCACCTTTTGTGCCCCCAGTGGCACCTTGGGATCTTAACGTGGTGTTAAGTTTCCTGAAGTCACATTGGTTTGAACCACTTAAAACCGTGGAGTTAAAATATGTCACGTGGAAGGTGGTCATGCTATTAGCCTTGGCCTCGGCGAGGCGTGTGTCAGAATTATCGGCTTTGTCACATAAAAGCCCTATCTGGTTTTTCATATATCCAGAGCGGAATTGAGGACTCGTCCACAATTTCTGCCAAAGGTGGTATCATCTTTTCATATGAACCAACCTATTGTGGTGCCTGTGGCTACTCGTGACTTGGAGGATTCCGAGTTACTAGATGTAGTCAGGGCTTTGAAGGTTTATGTAGCCAGAACGGCTAGAGTCAGGAAAACTGAGTCGCTGTTTATCCTGTATGCATCCAACAAGCTGGGTGCTCCTGCTTCAAAGCAAACCATTGCTCGCTGGATCTGTAACACGATTCAGCAGGCTCATTTTGCGGCTGGATTGCCGCATCCAAAATCAGTAAAGGCTCATTCCACAAGATAGGTGGGCTCTTCTTGGGCGGCTGCCCGAGGGGTCTCGGCATTACAGCTTTGCCGAGCAGCTACTTGGTCGGGTTCAAACACATTTGCAAAGTTCTACAAGTTTGATACCCTGGCTGAGGAGGACCTTGAGTTTGCTCATTCGGTGCTGCAGAGTCATCCGCACTCTCCCACCCGTTTGGGTGCTTTGGTATAATCCCCATGGTCCTTACGGAGTCCCCAGCATCCACTAGGACGTTAGAGAAAATAGGATTTACTTACCGGTAAATCTATTTCTCGTAGTCCGTAGTGGATGCTGGGCGCCCGTCCCAAGTGGGGACTTCTTCTGCAACACTTGTATATAGTTATTGCTTATATAAGGGTTCTTTTATGGTTGCATCAGGTTTGTCTGATGCTCTGTTGTTGTTCATACTGTTAACTGGGTATGGTTATCACGAGTTATACGGTGTGATTGGTGTGGCTGGTATGAGTCTTACCCTGGATTCCAAAATCCTTTCCTTGTATTGTCAGCTCTTCCGGGCACAGTTTCCTTAACTGAGGTCTGGAGGAGGGACATAGAGGGAGGAGCCAGTGCACACCAGTAGTCCTAATTCTTTCTTAGAGTGCCCTGTCTATTCCCCATGGTCCTTACGGAGTCCCCAGCATCCACTACGGACTACGAGAAATAGATTTACCGGCAGGGGCGTATCCAGAAAAAAATTACAGGGGGGGCACCATTAGGGACGTGGCTTCGTTGGAATGGGCGTGGCTTCGTTGGAATGGGCGTGGTATTGCAGGAAAAGACTACCTTATACCCCAGTTTTGCAACCTGCACGCCCAGACGTTGGCCACCACAGGAAAGAAAAATAATCCTGATTCATGCCCCTTACATTATTTGTTATTTTTCCTCCTTATAGTAATGCCCAGTATACATTATTCCACATACTGCAATGGCCCTTAGACATTATTCCACACACAATAATGCACATGACACAATATGCACACACTGTAATGCCCCAGACACATTATGCCACACACCGTAATGCCTGTGACACATTATGACAGGAATCGCAATGCCCGTTATACATTATGCTACACACTGCACTGCCCCTGATACATTATAGCACATACAATGTCTGTGACACATTATGCCACACACTGCAATGACCTTGAGACATTATACCACAATGCCCGTGATATAGTATACCATACACCGTAATGCCTGTGACACATACCGCAATGCCCGTTATACCCTATGCCACACACCGTAATGCCCGTTATATATTATGCCACACTGCAATGACCCCGAGACATTATACCACATACCACAATGCCCGTGATGTAGTATACCACACACCGTAATGCCTGACACATTATGACACACACCGCAATGTCCGTGATACATTATGCCACACACTGCAATGACCCTGAGACATTAAACCACATATCACAATGCCAGCGATATAGTATACCATACACCGTAATGCCTGTGACACATTATGACACACACCGCAATGTCCGTGATACATTATGCCACACACCATAATGCCCATTACACATTAAGTCCTACAGTAAGGCTTCTAATTACTTTTCAAATACCTGCTCGTTGTCAGGGGTTTCATGCACTGGGTGTCATGCTCGTTGCCAGGGGTTTCATGCTCTTGGTTCCATGCACGGTGCCAGGGGTTTTCATGCTCAGGGTGTCATGCTCGTTGCCAGGGGTTTCATGCACTGGGTGTCATGCTCGTTGCCAGGGGTTTCATGCACTGGGTGTCATGCTCGTTGCCAGGAGTTTCATGCACTGGGTGTCATGCTCGTTGCTAGGAGGTAGTCCTTGTTGCTAGGGCTGTGCTCCCAGTGCCACATATGTCCCCAGTGCCAGATATTCCCCCACGGTGCCAGGTACTCACATGCCCCCAGTGCCAAATATAGCCCCCCCCATGTGCCAGGTACACATATACCCCCAGTGCCAGATATTCCCAGACAGTGCCACATATGCCCCCAGTGCCAGATATCTCCCCCCCAGTGCTTTATATGCCCCCAGTGCCACATATGCCCCAGTGCCAGATATTCCCCCCCCAGTGCCACATATGCCCCCAGTGCCAGACAATGCCCCAGTGCCAGATATCCCTCCCCTGCCAGTTATTCCCCCCAGTGCCAGATATTCCCCCCAGTGCCACATATCCCCCCCCAGTGCCACATATGTCCCCAGTGCCAGATATCTCCCCCCAGTGCTTTATATGCCCCCCAGTGCCACATATGCCCCAGTGCCACATATGCCCCAGTGCCAGATATCCCCCCCCCCCCCCGTGCCACATATGCCCCCAGTGCCAGATATCCCTCCCCTGCCAGTTATTCCCCCCAGTGCCAGATATTCCCCCCAGTGCCACATATCCCCCCCCCCCCAGTGCCACATATGCCCCAAGTGCCAGATATTCCCCCCAGTGCCGGATATTCTCCCCCCCCCCCTGCCAAATATGCCCCCAGTGCCAGATATGCCCCCCAGTGCCAGATATTCCCCCCCAGTGCCAGATGTTCTCCCCCCCCCCCTCCCTGCCAAATATGCCCACAGTGCCAGATATAACCCCCCAGTGCGTCCCCCCCCTTCCTCCGCCGCCGCCGATGCTCCCCCCGCTCCCCTGCTGTTAGGAGGGACACGGAGGGCACAGTGCGCGCCTCTCCTGTGTCCCTCCTGTGTCTCCGGCGGCCGCGGGTCACTGTAATAAAGGAAGTGCTCACGAACGGCACTTCCTTTATGAGACCAGCGGCCGCCGGAGACACAGGAGGGACACAGGAGAGGCGCGCACTGTGCCCTCCGTGTCCCTCCTAACAGCAGGGGACGAAACGAGACCGCAGACTGACATGCGGACGCTAGTCCGCATGTCAGTCTGCACTAAAAATGACAGGGGGGGCACGTGCCTTGGTGCCCCCCCCCTAAATCCGCCACTGCCCGTGATATAGTATACCATACACCGTAATGCCTGTGACACATACCGCAATGCCCGTTATACCCTATGCCACACACCGTAATGCCCGTTATATATTATGCCACACTGCAATGACCCCGAGACATTATACCACATACCACAATGCCCGTGATGTAGTATACCACACACCGTAATGCCTGACACATTATGACACACACCGCAATGTCCGTGATACATTATGCCACACACTGCAATGACCCTGAGACATTAAACCACATATCACAATGCCAGCGATATAGTATACCATACACCGTAATGCCTGTGACACATTATGACACACACCGCAATGTCCGTGATACATTATGCCACACACCGTAATGCCCATTACACATTAAGTCCTACAGTAAGGCTTCTAATTACTTTTCAAATACCTGCTCGTTGTCAGGGGTTTCATGCACTGGGTGTCATGCTCGTTGCCAGGGGTTTCATGCTCTTGGTTCCATGCACGGTGCCAGGGGTTTTCATGCTCAGGGTGTCATGCTCGTTGCCAGGGGTTTCATGCACTGGGTGTCATGCTCGTTGCCAGGGGTTTCATGCACTGGGTGTCATGCTCGTTGCCAGGAGTTTCATGCACTGGGTGTCATGCTCGTTGCTAGGAGGTAGTCCTTGTTGCTAGGGCTGTGCTCCCAGTGCCACATATGTCCCCAGTGCCAGATATTCCCCCACGGTGCCAGGTACTCACATGCCCCCAGTGCCAAATATAGCCCCCCCCCCATGTGCCAGGTACACATATACCCCCAGTGCCAGATATTCCCAGACAGTGCCACATATGCCCCCAGTGCCAGATATCTCCCCCCCAGTGCTTTATATGCCCCCAGTGCCACATATGCCCCAGTGCCAGATATTCCCCCCCCAGTGCCACATATGCCCCCAGTGCCAGACAATGCCCCAGTGCCAGATATCCCTCCCCTGCCAGTTATTCCCCCCAGTGCCAGATATTCCCCCCAGTGCCACATATCCCCCCCCCAGTGCCACATATGTCCCCAGTGCCAGATATCTCCCCCCAGTGCTTTATATGCCCCCAGTGCCACATATGCCCCAGTGCCACATATGCCCCAGTGCCAGATATCCCCCCCCCCGTGCCACATATGCCCCCAGTGCCAGATATCCCTCCCCTGCCAGTTATTCCCCCCAGTGCCAGATATTCCCTCCAGTGCCACATATCCCCCCCCCCAGTGCCACATATGCCCCAAGTGCCAGATATTCCCCCCAGTGCCGGATATTCTCCCCCCCCCCCCTGCCAAATATGCCCCCAGTGCCAGATATGCCCCCCAGTGCCAGATATTCCCCCCAGTGCCAGATGTTCTCCCCCCCCCCCCTCCCTGCCAAATATGCCCACAGTGCCAGATATAACCCCCCAGTGCGTCCCCCCCCTTCCTCCGCCGCCGCCGATGCTCCCCCCCGCTCCCCTGCTGTTAGGAGGGACACGGAGGGCACAGTGCGCGCCTCTCCTGTGTCCCTCCTGTGTCTCCGGCGGCCGCGGGTCACTGTAATAAAGGAAGTGCTCACGAACGGCACTTCCTTTATGAGACCAGCGGCCGCCGGAGACACAGGAGGGACACAGGAGAGGCGCGCACTGTGCCCTCCGTGTCCCTCCTAACAGCAGGGAACGAAACGAGACCGCAGACTGACATGCGGACGCTAGTCCGCATGTCAGTCTGCACTAAAAATGACAGGGGGGGCACGTGCCTTGGTGCACCCCCCCTAAATCCGCCACTGTTTACCGGTAAGTAATATCCTATTTTTTCAGGGACGGAGACAGCTGTGTCTCCATCTCTATACGAACCGCTACCGCGTCCGCGATCACAGAAGCTCCTACTACTGCTGCAGGGAGCTCTCATCGGAATAGCTCAGCCTCTGCCCAGAGGAGTGTGGAAATTGCGTATTTCTTGGTATGTGTGTGTTAATGTTTGCAATGTATGTGTATGTGAGTTTCTTATGTTAATATATATTTCTCTAACGTCCTAGTGGATGCTGGGGACTCCGTAAGGACCATGGGGAATAGACGGGCTCCGCAGGAGACTGGGCACTCTAAAGAAAGATTTAGTACTACCTGGTGTGCACTGGCTCCTCCCTCTATGCCCCTCCGCCAGACCTCAGTTAGAATCTGTGCCCGGCCAGAGCTGGGTGCTTTTAGTGGGCTCTCCTGAGCTTGCTAATAAGAAAGTATTTTAGTTAGGTTTTTTATTTTCAGAGAGCTTCTGCTGGCAACAGACTCTCTGCTATGAGGGACTGAGGGGAGAGAAGCAAACCTACTAACTGCGGCTAGGTTGCGCTTCTTAGGCTACTGGACACCATTAGCTCCAGAGGGATCAAACACAGAACCTGACCTTGTCGTCCGTTCCCGGAGCCGCGCCGCCGTCCCCCTCGCAGAGCCAGAAGACAGAAGCCGGCAGAAGCAAGAAGACATCGAAATCGGCGGCAGAAGACTCCTGTCTTCACATGAGGTAGCGCACAGCACTGCAGCTGTGCGCCATTGCTCCCACATTACACCCACACACTCCGGTCACTGTAGGGTGCAGGGCGCAGGGGGGGGGGGGGGGGGGGGGGGCGTCCTGGGCAGCAATTAAGTACCTCCTGGCAAAAGCAGCATATATACAGTTGGACACTGTTATATGCATGAGCCCCCGCCATTAATTTTACACAAAATCGCGGGAGAAGCCCGCCGCTGAGGGGGCGGGGCCTTCTTCCCCAGCACTCACCAGCGCCATTTTCTCTCCACAGATCAGCTGAGAGGAAGCTCCCCAGACTCTCCCCTGCATGATAGAGAGGGTATAAAAGAGAGGGGGGGGGGGGGGCACATAAATTTGGCGTAAAAATAATATATACAGCAGCTACTGGGTTAACACTAAGTTACTGTGTGATTCCTGGGTCATATAGCGCTGGGGTGTGTGCTGGCATACTCTCTCTCTCTGTCTCTCCAATGGGCATTGTGGGGGAACTGTCTTCAAATAGAGCATCCCCTGTGTGTGTGGTGTGTCGGTACGTGTGTGTCGACATGTCTGAGGTAAAAGGCTCCCCTAAGGAGGAGATAGAGCAAATATGTGTGTGAGAGGGTGTCTCCGTCGACAACGCCGACACCTGTTTGGATATGTGTAAGAGCTGAGGTGAATTTATTGCACAAAAGATTAGAGAACAGACAGGAAATCTACCCATGTCTGTCCCTATGTCGCAGAGACCTTCAGAGTCTCTCAATGATCACTATCCAAAATAATAGACACTGATATCGACACGGAGTTGACTCCAGTGTCGACTACGATAATGCAAAGTTACAGCCAAGATGGCAGAAAAGTATTCAATATATGTTTATTGTAATAAAAGATGATTTGCATATCACTGATGACTCATCTGTCCCTGTCACAAGGGTACACATGTTTAAGGTGAAGAAAGCTGAGGTAAATTTCCCTCCTCTCATGATAAAAAAGAGCGGGAAACTCCAGACAAGAGACTGCAGTTTCCCATAAAGAATTCTCAGGCAGTATCCTTTCCCCACTAGGGCCAGGATATGATGGGAATCTTCCCCTAGGGTGTCACAAAAGGCAGCCCTGATGTTACAGCTATTCTCAGGGATCCTGCAGATAGCGTGCACAACTGCACATTCTGGTATACTACTCAGACCGGCGATTGTGTCGGCATGGGTTTATAGCGCTGTGGCAGCGTGGACAGGTACCTTATCAGCAGAGATTGAGACCCTAGTATATAAATATATATATATGTATTTATAGATATATATATAGATATATATATATAGATATATATATATATATATAAAAGATACTGTCTTAAGAGATATGTATATATAAAACATGCCCATAGAGACATGAGTATACTGGGTCCTACAGTCAAAGCTATGTCGATTTCTGCTTGACGTGTCCTGTACAATATGCAATGGACAGATGATGCCGACTTAAGAGGCATATGGAAGGCTGAGGATTGTGTGGAGAAGGGTTCTCGGACCTGGTCTCCACAGCTATGGCTGGTAATTCTGATTTCTCTGACGTCCTTGTGGATGCTGGGACTCCGTCAGGACCATGGGGAATAGCGGCTCCGCAGGAGACTGGGCACAAAAGTTAAAGCTTTAGGACTACCCGGTGTGCACTGGCTCCTCCCCCTATGACCCTCCTCCAAGCCTCAGTTAGATTTTTGTGCCCGAACGAGAAGGGTGCACTCTAGGTGGCTCTCCTGAGCTGTTTAGAAAAAAGTTAAAGTTAGGTTTTTTATTTTCAGTGAGTCCTGCTGGCAACAGGCTCACTGCATCGTGGGACTAAGGGGAGAAGAAGCGAACTCACCTGCGTGCAGAGTGGATTGGGCTTCTTAGGCTACTGGACATTAGCTCCAGAGGGATCAATCACAGGCCCAGCCATGGATGGGTCCCGGAGCCGCGCCGCCGGCCCCCTTACAGAGCCAGAAGACAGAAGAGGTCCAGAAATCGGCGGCAGAAGATGTCCTATCTTCAATTAAGGTAGCGCACAGCACCGCAGCTGTGCGCCATTGCTCTCAGCACACTTCACACTCCGGTCACTGAGGGTGCAGGGCGCTGGGGGGGGGGGCCCTGAGACGCAATAAAAACACCTTGTATGGCTAAAAATACATCACATATAGCTCCTGGGCTATATGGATGTATTTAACCACTGCCAGCAGTTTTTCCTTAAAAAAGCGGGAGAAAGGCCGCCGAGAAGGGGGCGGAGCCTATCTCCTCAGCACACAAGCGCCATTTTCCCTCACAGCTCCGCTGGAAGGACGTCTCCCTGACTCTCCCCTGCAGTCCTGCACTACAGAAACAGGGTAAAAAAGAGAGGGGGGGGGGCACTAATTTGGTATAAAAACTATACAGCAGCTATATAGGGAGAAACACTTATATAAGGTTGTCCCTATACATTATATATAGCGCCCTGGTGTGTGCTGGCAAACTCTCCCTCTGTCTCCCCAAAGGGCTAGTGGGGTCCTGTCCTCTATCAGAGCATTCCCTGTGTGTGTGCTGTGTGTCGGTACGTTTGTGTCGACATGTATGAGGAGGAAAATGGTGTGGAGGCGGAGCAATTGCCTGTACTAGTGATGTCACCCCCTAGGGAGTCGACACCTGACTGGATGGTCTTATTCAAGGAATTACGTGATAGCGTCAGCACTTTGCAAAAGACTGTTGACGACATGAGACAGCCGGCAAATCAGTTAGTACCTGTCCAGGCGTCTCAAACACCGTCAGGGGCTCTAAAGCGCCCATTACCTCAGTCGGTCGACACAGACACAGACACGGACACTGACTCCAGTGTCGACGGTGAGGAAACAAACGTGATTTCCAGTAGGGCCACACGTTACATGATTACGGCAATGAAGGAGGTTTTGAACATTTCTGATACTGCAAGTACCACAAAAAAGGGTATTATGTGGGGTGTGAAAAAAACTACCCGTAGTTATTCCTGAATCAGATGAATTAAATGAGGTGTGTGATGAAGCGTGGGTTTCCCCCGATAGAAAACTGATAATTTCAAAAAAATTATTGGCATTATACCCTTTCCCGCCAGAGGTTAGGGCGCGTTGGGAAACACCCCCTAGGGTAGATAAAGCGCTCACACGCTTATCAAAACAAGTGGCGTTACCGTCTCCTGATACGGCCGCCCTCAAGGAACCGGCTGATAGGAAGCTGGAAAATATCCAAAAAAGTATATACACACATACTGGTGTTATACTGCGACCGGCAATCGCCTCAGCCTGGATGCGCAGTGCTGGGGTGGCTTGGTCAGATTCCCTGACTGAAAATATTGATACCCTGGACAGGGACAGTATATTATTGACTATAGAGCATTTAAAGGATGCATTTCTATATATGCGAGATGCACAGAGGGATATTTGCCCTCTGGCATCAAGAGTAAGTGCGCTATCCATTTCTGCCAGAAGAGGGTTATGGACGCTACAGTGGTCAGGTGATGCGGATTCCAAACGGCATATGGAAGTATTGCCGTATAAAGGGGAGGAGTTATTTGGGGTTGGTCTATCGGACCTGGTGGCCACGGCAACGGCTGGGAAATCCACCTTTCTCTAACGTCCTAGTGGATGCTGGGACTTCCTTAAGGACCATGGGGATTAGCGGCTCCGCAGGAGACTGGGCACATCTAAAGAAAGCTTTAGGACTAGCTGGTGTGCACTGGCTCCTCCCCCTATGACCCTCCTCCAAGCCTCAGTTAGATTTCTGTGCCCGAACGAGAAGGGTGCAAACTAGGTGGCTCTCCTGAGCTGCTTAGTGAAAAGTTAGTTTTAGGTTTTTTATTTTCAGTGAGTCCTGCTGGCAACAGGCTCACTGCATCGTGGGACTAAGGGGAGAAGAAGCGAACTCACCTGCGTGCAGAGTGGATTGGGCTTCTTGGCTACTGGACATTAGCTCCAGAGGGACGATCACAGGTTCAGCCTGGATGGGTCCCGGAGCCGCGCCGCCGGCCCCCTTACAGAGCCAGAAGAGCGAAGAGGTCCGGAGAAAGCGGCAGCAGAAGACGTTCCGGTCTTCAGATAAGGTAGCGCACAGCACTGCAGCTGTGCGCCATTGCTCTCAGCACACTTCACACTCCGGTCACTGAGGGTGCAGGGCGCTGGGTGGGGGCGCCCTGAGACGCAATGAAAACACCTTAGATGGCAAAATATGCATCACATATAGCTCCTGGGCTATATGGATGCATTTACCCATGCCAAAAATATACAGAAAAACGGGAGATAAGGCCGCCGCTAAGGGGGCGGAGCCTATCTCCTCAGCACACTGGCGCCATTTTCCCTCACAGCTCAGTTGGAGGGAAGCTCCCTGTCTCTCCCCTGCAGTCACTACACTACAGAAAGGGTTAAAAAAAGAGAGGGGGGCACAAATTAGGCGCAGTATAAAACAATACAGCAGCTATAAGGGGAAAAACACTTGTATAAGGTTATCCCTGTATATATATAGCGCTCTGGTGTGTGCTGGCAAACTCTCCCTCTGTCTCCCCAAAGGGCTAGTGGGGTCCTGTCCTCTATCAGAGCATTCCCTGTGTGTGTGCTGTGTGTCGGTACGTTTGTGTCGACATGTATGAGGAGAAAAATGATGTGGAGACGGAGCAGAGTGTCTGTAACGGTGATGTCACCCCCTAGGGGGTCGACACCTGAGTGGATGAACTGTTGGAAGGAATTACGTGACAGTGTCAGCTCTGTATAAAAGACAGTGGTTGACATGAGACAGCCGGCTACTCAGCTTGTGCCTGTCCAGACGTCTCATAGGCCGTCAGGGGCTCTAAAGCGCCCGTTACCTCAGATGGCAGATATAGACGCCGACGCGGATACTGAATCCAGTGTCGACGGCGTAGAGAAAAATGTGAATTCCAGTAGGGCCACACGTTACATGATTGAGGCAATGAAAAATGTTTTTACACATTTCTGATAATACGAGTACCACCAAAAAGGGGTATTATGTTCGGTGAGGAAAAACTACCTGTAGTTTTCCTGAATCTGAGAGATTAAATGAGGTGTGTGATGATGCGTGGTTTTCCCCCGATAACAACTGATAATTTCTAAAATGTTATTGGCATTATATCCTTTCCCGCCAGAGGTTAGGGTGCGTTGGGAAACACCCCCTAGGGTGGATGAAGCGCTCACACACTTGTAAGGGCTCTACCCTCTCCTGAGATGGCCGCCCTTAAGGATCCTGCTGATAGAAAGCAGGAGGGTATCTTAAAATGTATTTACACACATACTGGTGTTATACTGCGACCAGCAATCGCCTCAGCCTGGATGTGCAGTGCTGGGTTGGCATGGTCGGTTTCCCTGACTGAACTTTTTGCCTATAGAGCATTTAAAAGATGCATTTCTATATATGCGTGATGCACAGCGGAATATTTGCCGACTGGCATCAAGTCTAAGTGCGTGTCCATTTCTACCAGTAGAGGGTTATGGACAAGTCAGTGGTCAGGTGATGCGTATTCCAAACGGCATTTGGAAGTATGGCCTTATTAGAGGAGTTATTTGGGGTCGGTCTGTCAGACCTGGTGGCCACGGCAACAGCTGGGAAATCCACGTTTGTACCCCAGGTCGCCTCTCAAGATGAGAAGATGCCGTATTATCAGGCGCAGTCTTTTCATGGACAAGGGGGCAAAATAAGGGTTCCTCATTTCTGCCCCGTGACAGAGGGAGAGGAAAAAAGGCTGCAGAAATCAGCCAGTTCCCAGGAACAGAAACCCTCTCCCGCCTCTGCCAAGCCCTCAGTATGACGCTGGGGCTTTACAAGCAGAATCAGGCACGGTGGGGGGGCCGTCTCAGTGAATTTCAGCGCGCAGTGGGCTCACTCGCAAGTAGACCCCTGGATCCTTCTGGTGATTCTCAGGGGTACAAATTAGAATTCGAGACGTCTCCCCCTCGCCGTTTCCTAAGGTCGGCTTTACCGATGTCTCCTTCTGACAGGGAGATAGTTTTAGAATCCATTCACAAGCTGTATTCCCAGCAGGTGATAATCAAGGTACCCCTCCTGCAACAGGGAACGGGGTATTATTCCACACTGTTGTGGTACCGAAGCCGGACGGCTCGGTGAGATCGATTATAAATCTAAAATTTTTGAACACTTACATACAGAGGTTCAAATTCAACATGGAGTCACTCAGAGCAGTGATTGCGAACCTGGTAGAAGGGGACTACATGATGTCTCGGGACATCAAGGATGCTTACCTTCATATAAAATTTTTTTACTCTTCTCATCAAGGGTACCTCAGGTTTATGGTACAGAACTGTCACTATTAGTTCAGACGCGGCCGTATGGATGGTCCACGGCACCCCAGGTCTTTACCAAGGTAATGGCCGAAATGATGATTCTCCTTCGAAAAGAAGGCGTCTTAATTATCCCTTACTTGGACGATCTCCTGATAAGGGCAAGGTCAAGGGAACAGTTAGAGGTCGGAGTAGCACTATCTCAGGTAGTGCTACGTCAGCACGGGTGGATTCTAAATATCCCATAATCACAGCTGATTCCAACAACACGTCTACTGTTCCTAGGGATGATTCTGGACACAGTCCAGAAAAAGGTGTTCTCCCGGAGGAGAAGGCCAGGGAGTTATCCGAGCTAGTCCGGAACCTCTTAAAACCAGGCCAGGTGTCAGTGCATCAATGCACGAGAGTCCTAAGAAAAATGGTGGCTTCGTACGAAGCGATTCCATTCGGAAGATTCCATGCAAGATCTTTTCAGTGGGATCTGGCTGGACAAATGGTCCGGATCGCATCTTCAGATGCATCAGCGGATAACCCTATCTCCAAGGACAAGGGTGTCTCTCCTGTGGTGGTTACAGAGTGCTCATCTTCTAGAGGGCCGCAGATTCGGCATTCAGGATTGGATGCTGGTGACCACGGATGCCAGCCTGAGAGGCTGGGGAGCAGTCACACAAGGAAGAAATTTCCAGGGCTTGTGGTCAAGCATGGAAACGTCTCTTCACATAAATATCCTGGAACTAAGGGCCATTTACAATGCCCTGAGTCAAACAAGGCCTCTGCTTCAGGGTCAACCAGTATTGATCCAGTCGGACAACATCACGGCTGTCGCCCACGTAAACAGTCAGGGCGGCACAAGAAGCAGGAGGGCAATGGCAGAAGCTGCAAGGATTCTCCGCTGGGCGAAAAATCATGTGATAACACTGTCAGCAGTGTTCATTCCGGGAGTGGACAACTGGGAAGCAGACTTCCTGAGCAGACACGACCTCCACCCGGGGGAGTGGGGACTTCACCCAGAAGTCTTCCAAGTGATTGTAAACCGTTGGGAAGAACCAAAGGTAGACATGATGGCGTCCAGTCTCAACAAAAAACTGGACAGATATTGCGCCAGGTCAAGGGACCCTCAGGCAATAGCGGTGGACGCTCTGGTAACACCGTGGTTGTACCAGTCGGTGTACGTGTTCCCTCCTCTGCCTCTCATACCCAAAGTACTGAGATTCATAAGAAGGAGAGGAGTAAGAATTATACTCGTGGTTCCGGATTGGCCAAGAAGAACTTGGTACCCGGAACTGTAAGAGATGCTCACGGAGGACCCGTGGCCTCTACCTCTAAGAAAGGACCTGCTCCAGCAGGGACCTTGTCTGTTCCAAGACTTACCGCGGCTGCGTTTGACGACATGGCGGTTGAACGCCGGATCCTGAAGGAAAAAGGCATTCCGGATGAAGTCATCCCTATCCTGATCAAAGCCAGGAAGGATGTAACCGCAAAGCATTATCACCGCATTTGGCGAAAATATGTTGCGTGGTGTGAGGCCAAGAAGGCCCCTACAGAGGAAGTTCAACTGGGTCGTTTTCCTACATTTCCTACAAGCAGGACTGTCTATGGGCCTAAAATTAGGATCCATTAAGGTTAAAATTTCGGCCCTGTCGATATTCTTCCAGAAAGAACTGGCTTCAGTGCCTGAAGTTCAGACGTTGTCAAGGGGGTACTGCATATACAGCCTCTTGTTGTGCCACCAGTGGCACTTTGGGATCTCAATGTAGTTTTGGGGTTCCTAAAATCACATTGGTTTGAACCATTCACCACTGTGGAATTAAGATATCTCACATGGAAGGTGGTCATGCTATAGCCCTGGCCTCAGCCAGGCGTGTTTCAGAATTGGCGGCTTTATCATATAAAAGCCCTTACCTAATTTTTCATTCAGACAGGGCAGATTTGAGGACTCGTCCTCAATTTCTCCCTAAGGTGGTTTCAGCGTTTCACATGAACCAACATATTGTGGTACCTGCGGCTACTAGGGACTTGGAGGACTCCAAGTTGCTTGACGTAGTCAGGGCCCTGAAAATATATGTTTCCAGGACGGCTGGAGTCAGGAAATCTGACTCGCTGTTTATCCTGTATGCACCCAACAAGCTGGGTGCTCCTGCTTCTAAGCAGACGATTGCTCGTTGGATTTGTAGTACAATTCAGCTTGCACATGCTGTGGCAGGCCTGCCACAGTCAAAATCTGTTAAAGCCCATTCCACAAGGAAAGTGGGCTCATCTTGGGCGGCTGCCCGAGGGGTCTCGGCATTACAACTTTGCCGAGCAGCTACTTGGTCAGGGGCAAACACGTTTGCAAAATTTTACAAATTCGATACCCTGGCTGAGGAGGACCTGGAGTTCTCTCATTCGGTGCTGCAGAGTCATCCGCACTCTCCCGCCCGTTTGGGAGCTTTGGTATAATCCCCATGGTCCTTAAGGAAGTCCCAGCATCCACTAGGACGTTAGAGAAAATAAGAATTTACTTACCGATAATTCTATTTCTCGTAGTCCGTAGTGGATGCTGGGCGCCCATCCCAAGTGCGGATTGTCTGCAATACTTGTATATAGTTATTGTTACAAAAAAATCGGGTTGTTTATTGTTGTGAGCCATCTTTTCAGAGGCTCCTACGTTTATCATACTGTTAACTGGGTTCAGATCACAGGTTGTACGGTGTGATTGGTGTGGCTGGTATGAGTCTTACCCGGGATTCAAAATCCTTCCTTATTATGTACGCTCGTCCGGGCACAGTATCCTAACTGAGGCTTGGAGGAGGGTCATAGGGGGAGGAGCCAGTGCACACCAGCTAGTCCTAAAGCTTTCTTTAGATGTGCCCAGTCTCCTGCGGAGCCGCTAATCCCCATGGTCCTTAAGGAAGTCCCAGCATCCACTACGGACTACGAGAAATAGAATTATCGGTAAGTAAATTCTTATTTTTTGCTCCAGGTACCCTCTCAGCAGAAAAAGACATCGTCTTTTCAGGCTCAGTCCTTTCGTTCCCATAAGGGCAAGCGGGCAAAAGGCCACTCTTTTCTGCCCCAGGGCAGAGGAAGGGGAAAAAGACTGTATCAGGCAGCCTCTTCCCAGGAACAGAAGCCCTCCCCCGCTCCTGCCAAGTCCTCAGCATGACGCTGGGGCCTTACAAGCGGACTCAGGCACGGTGGGGGGCCGTCTCAAGAATTTCAGCGCGCAGTGGGCTCACTCGCAAGTGGACCCCTGGATCCTGCAGGTAGTATCTCAGGGGTACAAATTGGAATTCGAGACGTCTCCCCCTCGCCGGTTCCTGAAGTCTGCATTACCAACGTCTCCCTCCGACAGGGAGGCGGTATTGGAAGCCATTCACAAGCTGTATTCCCAGCAGGTGATAATCAAGGTACCCCTCCTGCAACAGGGAAAGGGGTATTATTCCACGCTATTTGTGGTACCGAAGCCGGACGGCTCGGTGAGACCGATTTTAAATCTGAAATCCTTGAACACTTACATACAAAGGTTCAAAATCAAGATGGAGTCACTCAGAGCAGTGATAGCGAACCTGGAAGAAGGGGACTATATGGTGTCTCTGGACATCAAGGATGCTTACCTCCATGTCCCAATTTACCCTTCTCACCAAGGGTACCTCAGGTTTGTGGTACAGAACTGTCATTATCAGTTTCAGACGCTGCCGTTTGGATTGTCCACGGCACCCCGTGTCTTTACCAAGGTAATGGCCGAAATGATGATTCTTCTTCGAAGAAAAGGCGTCTTAATTATCCCTTACTTGGACGATCTCCTGATAAGGGCAAGGTCCAGAGAACAGTTAGAGGTCGGAGTAGCACTATCTCAAGTAGTGCTACGACAGCACGGGTGGATTCTAAACATTCCAAAATCGCAGCTGATTCCGACGACACGTCTGCTGTTCCTAGGGATGATTCTGGACACAGTCCAGAAAAAGGTGTTTCTCCCGGAGGAGAAAGCCAGGGAGTTATCCGAGCTAGTCAGGAACCTCCTAAAACCAGGCCGAGTGTCAGTGCATCAATGCACAAGAGTCCTGGGAAAAATGGTGGCTTCTTACGAAGCGATTCCATTCGGCAGATTCCACGCAAGAACCTTTCAGTGGGATCTGCTGGACAAATGGTCCGGATCGCATCTTCAGATGCATCGGCGGATAACCCTGTCTCCAAGGACAAGGGTGTCTCTCCTGTGATGGTTGCAGAGTGCTCATCTTCTAGAAGGCCGCAGATTCGGCATTCAGGACTGGGTCCTGGTGACCACGGATGCCAGCTTGAGAGGCTGGGGAGCAGTCACACAGGGAAGAAATTTCCAGGGCTTGTGGTCAAGCATGGAAACGTCATTTCACAGCAGACTTTCTCAGCACATGATGGCGTCCCGCCTCAACAAGAAGCTAGACAGGTATTGCGCCAGGTCAAGGGACCCTCAGGCAATAGCGGTGGACGCTCTGGTAACACCGTGGGTGTACCAGTCAGTGTATGTGTTCCCTCCTCTGCCTCTTATACCCAAGGTACTGAGGATTATAAGACGGAGAGGAGTAAGAACTATACTCGTGGCTCCGGATTGGCCAAGAAGGACTTGGTACCCGGAACTTCAAGAGATGCTCACGGAGGATCCGTGGCCTCTACCTCTAAGAAGGGACCTGCTTCAGCAAGGACCCTGTCTATTCCAAGACTTACCGCGGCTGCGTTTGACGGCATGGCGGTTGAATGCCGGATCCTGAAGGAAAAAGGCATTCCTGATGAAGTCATCCCTACCCTGATCAAAGCCAGGAAGGATGTAACCGCACAACATTATCACCGTATTTGGCGAAGATATGTTGCGTGGTGCGAGGCCAGGAAGGCCCCAACAGAGGAATTTCAACTAGGTCGTTTCCTGCATTTCCTGCAAACAGGACTGTCCATGGGCCTAAACTTAGGGTCCATGAAGGTTCAAATTTCAGCCTTGTCGATTTTCTTCCAGAAAGAATTGGCTTCAGTTCCTGAAGTCCAGACTTTTGTCAAGGGGGTACTGCATATACAGCCTCCCTTTGTGCCTCCAGTGGCACCCTGGGATCTCAATGTGGTTTTGGGATTCCTAAAATCACATTGGTTCGAACCACTGGCCACAGTGGATTTAAAATATCTCACATGGAAAGTGGTAATGCTGTTGGCTCTGGCTTCAGCCAGGCGCGTCTCAGAATTGGCAGCTTTATCCTATAAAAGCCCTTACCTGATATTTCATTCGGATAGGGCGGAATTGAGGACTCGTCCTCAATTTCTTCCTAAGGTGGTTTCAGCGTTTCACCTAAACCAACCTATTGTGGTGCCTGCGGCTACTAGGGACTTGGAGGACTCCAAGTTGCTGGATGTAGTCAGGGCCCTGAAAATATATGTTTTCAGGATGGCTGGAGTCAGGAAATCTGACTCACTGTTTGTCTTGTATGCACCCAACAAGCTGGGTGCTCCTGCTTCTAAGCAGACTATTGCTCGTTGGATTTGTAGTACAATTCAGCTTGCACATTCTGTGGCAGGCCTGCCACAGCCAAAATCTGTAAATGCCCATTCCACCAGGAAGGTGGGCTCATCTTGGGCGGCTGCCCGAGGGGTCTCGGCGTTACAACTTTGCCGAGCAGCTGCGTGGTCAGGGGAGAACACGTTTGTAAAATTCTACAAATTTGATACCCTGGCTAAGGAGGACCTGGAGTTCTCTCATTCGGTGCTGCAGAGTCATCCGCACTCTCCCGCCCGTTTGGGAGCTTTGGTATAATCCCCATGGTCCTGACGGAGTCCCAGCATCCACAAGGACGTCAGAGAAAATAAGAATTTACTTACCGATAATTCTATTTCTCGTAGTCCGTAGTGGATGCTGGGCGCCCATCCCAAGTGCGGATTGTCTGCAATACTTGTACATAGTTATTGTTGCCAAAAATTCAGGTTTTGTTGTAGTGAGCCATCTGTTCTAGAGGCTCCTCATGTTATCATACTGTTAACTGGGTCTAGATCACAAGTTTTACGGTGTGATTGGTGTGGCTGGTATGAGTCTTACCCGGGATTCAAAAATCCTTCCTTATTGTGTACGCTCGTCCGGGCACAGTATCTTAACTGAGGCTTGGAGGAGGGTCATAGGGGGAGGAGCCAGTGCACACCGGGTAGTCCTAAAGCTTTAACTTTTGTGCCCAGTCTCCTGCGGAGCCGCTATTCCCCATGGTCCTGACGGAGTCCCAGCATCCACTACGGACTACGAGAAATAGAATTATCGGTAAGTAAATTCTTTTTATTTTGCCCTTTAACCCTGCACAGCCTAGGAAAGCACAACATTATCAAATGCAGCCTTTCGAATAAAAAAAATAAGAATTTACTTACCGATAATTCTATTTCTCGTAGTCCGTAGTGGATGCTGGGGACTCCGTAAGGACCATGGGGAATAGCGGCTCCGCAGGAGACTGGGCACATCTAAAGAAAGCTTTAGGACTATCTGGTGTGCACTGGCTCCTCCCCCTATGACCCTCCTCCAAGCCTCAGTTAGGATACTGTGCCCGGACGAGCGTACACAATAAGGAAGGATTTTAAATCCCGGGTAAGACTCATACCAGCCACACCAATCACACTGTACAACTTGTGATCTAAACCCAGTTAACAGCATGATAACAGAGGAGCCTCTAGAAAAGATGGCTCACTACAGCAATAACCCGAATTTTTTGGTAACAATAACTATGTACCAGTATTGCAGACAATCCGCACTTGGGATGGGCGCCCAGCATCCACTACGGACTACGAGAAATAGAATTATCGGTAAGTAAATTATTTTCTCTATCGTCCTAGTGGATGCTGGGGTTCCTGAAAGGACCATGGGGAATAGCGGCTCCGCAGGAGACAGGGCACAAAAGTAAAGCTTTCCGATCAGGTGGTGTGCACTGGCTCCTCCCCCTATGACCCTCCTCCAAGCCAGTTAGATTTTTGTGCCCGGCCGAGAAGGGTGCAATTCTAGGTGGCTCTCCTAAAGAGCTGCTTAGAGAAAGTTTAGCTTAGGTTTTTTATTTTACAGTGAGTCCTGCTGGCAACAGGATCACTGCAACGAGGGACAGAGGGGAGAAGAAGTGAACTCACCTGCGTGCAGGATGGATTGGCTTCTTGGCTACTGGACATCAGCTCCAGAGGGACGATCACAGGTACAGCCTGGATGGTCACCGGAGCCGCGCCGCCGGCCCCCTTGCAGATGCTGAAGTAAGAAGAGGTCCAGAATCGGCGGCTGAAGACCCTTGCAGTCTTCTAAAGGTAGCGCACAGCACTGCAGCTGTGCGCCATTTTCCTCTCAGCACACTTCACACGCAGTCACTGAGGGTGCA
Organism: Pseudophryne corroboree; assembly: GCF_028390025.1. Taxonomy (NCBI): domain Eukaryota; kingdom Metazoa; phylum Chordata; class Amphibia; order Anura; family Myobatrachidae; genus Pseudophryne; species Pseudophryne corroboree. The sequence goes on from NC_086451.1 coordinate 89,453,842, forward strand.
GGGCGCTGGGGGGGGGCGCCCTGGGAGGCAAATGTAAACCTATATACTGGCTAAAAATACCTCACATATAGCCCCCAGAGGCTATATGGAGATATTTAACCCCTGCCAAACTTCACTAAAGAGCGGGAGACGAGGCCGCCGGAAAAGGGGCGGGGCCTATCTCCTCAGCACACAGCGCCATTTTCTCTCACAGAAAGGCTGGAGAGAAGGCTCCCAGGCTCTCCCCTGCACTGCACTACAGAAACAGGGTTTAAACAGAGAGGGGGGGCACTAATTGGCGATATAAATATCTATATAAAGATGCTATTAGGGAGAAACACTTATATAAGGTTGTCCCTATATAAAATTATAGCGTTTTTGGTGTGTGCTGGCAAACTCTCCCTCTGTCTCTCCAAAGGGCTAGTGGGTCCTGTCCTCTATCAGAGCATTCCCTGTGTGTGTGCTGTGTGTCGGTACGTGTGTGTCGACATGTAGGAGGACGATGTTGGTGAGGAGGCGGAGCAATTGCCTGTAATGGTGATGTCACTCTCTAGGGAGTCGACACCGGAATGGATGGCTTATTTAGGGAATTACGTGATAATGTCAACACGCTGCAAGGTCGGTTGACGACATGAGACGGCCGACAAACAATTAGTACCGGTCCAGACGTCTCAAAAACACCGTCAGGGGTTTTAAAACGCCCGTTTACTTTAGTCGGTCGACACAGACACAGACAGGGACACTGAATCCAGTGTCGACGGTGAATAAACAAACGTATTCCTTATTAGGGCCACACGTTAAAGGCAATGAAGGAGGTGTTACATATTTCTGATACTACAAGTACCACAAAAGAGGGTATTATGTGGGATGTGAAAAAACTACCATAGTTTTTCCTGAATCAGATAAATTAAATAAAGTGTGTGATGATGCGTGGGTTCCCCCCGATAGAAAATTATGGGCGGTATACCCTTTCCCGCCAGAAGTTAGGGCGCGTTGGGAAACACCCCTTAGGGTGGATAAGGCGCTCACACGCTTATCAAAACAAGTGGCGGTACCGTCTATAGATAGGGCCGTCCTCAAGGACCAGCTGACGGGAGGCTGGAAAATATCATAAAAAGTATATACACACATACTGGTGTTATACTGCGACCAGCGATCGCCTCAGCCTGGATGTGCAGAGCTGGGGTGGCTTGGTCGGATTCCCTGACTAAAAATATTGATACCCTTGACAGGGACAGTATTTTATTGACTATAGAGCATTTAAAGGATGCATTTCTATATATGCGAGATGCACAGAGGGATATTTGCACTCTGGCATCAAGAGTAAGTGCGATGTCCATATCTGCCAGAAGATGTTTATGGACACGACAGTGGTCAGGTGATGCAGATTCCAAACGGCACAAAGGTGTATTGCCGTATAAAGGAAGAGGAGTTATTTGGGGTCGGTCCATCGGACCTGGTGGCCACGGCAACTGCTGGAAAATCCACCGTTTTTACCCTAAGTCACATCTCTGCAGAAAAAGACACCGTCTTTTCAGCCTCAATCCTTTCGTCCCTATAAGATCATATCTGCCCAGGGATAGAGGAAAGGGAAGAAGACTGCAGCAGGCAGCCCATTCCCAGGAACAGAAGCGTTCCACCGCTTCTGACAAGTTCTCAGCATGGCGCTGAGACCGTACAGGACCCCTGGATCCTACAAGTAGTATCCCAGGGGTACAGATTGGAATGTCGAGACGTTTCCCCTTCGCAGGCTCCTGAAGTCTGCTTTACCAAGGTCTCCCTCCGACAAGGAGGCAGTATGGGAAAAAATTCACAAGCTGTATTCCCAGCAGGTGATAATTAAATTACCCCTCCTACTACAAGAAAGGGGTATTATTCCACACTATATTGTGGTACTGAAGCCAGAAGGCTAGGTGAGACTTATTCTAAAAAAATTTTTTGAACACTTACAAAGGTTCAAATCAAGATGGAGTCACTCAGAGCAGTGATAACGAACCGGGAAGAAGGGGACTATATAGTGTCCCGGGACATCAGGGATGCTTACCTCTATGTCCCAAATTTGCCCTTCTCACTAAGGGTACCTCAGGTTCGTGGTGCAGAACTGTCACTATCAGTTTCAGACGCTGCCGTTTGGATTGTCCACGGCACCCCGGGTCTTTACCAAGGTAATGGCCGAAATGATGATTCTTCTTCGAAGAAAAGGCGTCTTAATTATCCCTTACTTGGACGATCTCCTGATAAGGGCATAGTCCAGGGAACAGTTGGAGGTCGGAGTAGCACTATCTCGGATACTGCTACAACAGCACGGGTGGATTCTAAATATTCCAAAATCGCAGCTGATCCCGACGACACGTCTGCTGTGCCTAGGGATGATTCTGGACACAGTCCAGAAAAAGGTGTTTCTCCCGGAAGAGAAAGCCAGGGAGTTATCCGAGCTAGTCAGGAACCTCCTAAAAACAGTGCATCATTGCACAAGGGTCCTGGTAAAAATGGTGGCTTCCTACGAAGCAATTCCATTCGGCAGATTTCACGCAAGAACTTTTCAGTGGGATCTGCAATACTTGTATATAGTTATTGTTACAAAAAAATCGGGTTGTTTATTGTTGTGAGCCATCTTTTCAGAGGCTCCTACGTTTATCATACTGTTAACTGGGTTCAGATCACAGGTTGTACGGTGTGATTGGTGTGGCTGGTATGAGTCTTACCCGGGATTCAAAATCCTTCCTTATTATGTACGCTCGTCCGGGCACAGTATCCTAACTGAGGCTTGGAGGAGGGTCATAGGGGGAGGAGCCAGTGCACACCAGCTAGTCCTAAAGCTTTCTTTAGATGTGCCCAGTCTCCTGCGGAGCCGCTAATCCCCATGGTCCTTAAGGAAGTCCCAGCATCCACTACGGACTACGAGAAATAGAATTATCGGTAAGTAAATTCTTATTTTTTGCTCCAGGTACCCTCTCAGCAGAAAAAGACATCGTCTTTTCAGGCTCAGTCCTTTCGTTCCCATAAGGGCAAGCGGGCAAAAGGCCACTCTTTTCTGCCCCAGGGCAGAGGAAGGGGAAAAAGACTGTATCAGGCAGCCTCTTCCCAGGAACAGAAGCCCTCCCCCGCTCCTGCCAAGTCCTCAGCATGACGCTGGGGCCTTACAAGCGGACTCAGGCACGGTGGGGGGCCGTCTCAAGAATTTCAGCGCGCAGTGGGCTCACTCGCAAGTGGACCCCTGGATCCTGCAGGTAGTATCTCAGGGGTACAAATTGGAATTCGAGACGTCTCCCCCTCGCCGGTTCCTGAAGTCTGCATTACCAACGTCTCCCTCCGACAGGGAGGCGGTATTGGAAGCCATTCACAAGCTGTATTCCCAGCAGGTGATAATCAAGGTACCCCTCCTGCAACAGGGAAAGGGATATTATTCCACGCTATTTGTGGTACCGAAGCCGGACGGCTCGGTGAGACCGATTTTAAATCTGAAATCCTTGAACACTTACATACAAAGGTTCAAAATCAAGATGGAGTCACTCAGAGCAGTGATAGCGAACCTGGAAGAAGGGGACTATATGGTGTCTCTGGACATCAAGGATGCTTACCTCCATGTCCCAATTTACCCTTCTCACCAAGGGTACCTCAGGTTTGTGGTACAGAACTGTCATTATCAGTTTCAGACGCTGCCGTTTGGATTGTCCACGGCACCCCGTGTCTTTACCAAGGTAATGGCCGAAATGATGATTCTTCTTCGAAGAAAAGGCGTCTTAATTATCCCTTACTTGGACGATCTCCTGATAAGGGCAAGGTCCAGAGAACAGTTAGAGGTCGGAGTAGCACTATCTCAAGTAGTGCTACGACAGCACGGGTGGATTCTAAACATTCCAAAATCGCAGCTGATTCCGACGACACGTCTGCTGTTCCTAGGGATGATTCTGGACACAGTCCAGAAAAAGGTGTTTCTCCCGGAGGAGAAAGCCAGGGAGTTATCCGAGCTAGTCAGGAACCTCCTAAAACCAGGCCGAGTGTCAGTGCATCAATGCACAAGAGTCCTGGGAAAAATGGTGGCTTCTTACGAAGCGATTCCATTCGGCAGATTCCACGCAAGAACCTTTCAGTGGGATCTGCTGGACAAATGGTCCGGATCGCATCTTCAGATGCATCGGCGGATAACCCTGTCTCCAAGGACAAGGGTGTCTCTCCTGTGATGGTTGCAGAGTGCTCATCTTCTAGAAGGCCGCAGATTCGGCATTCAGGACTGGGTCCTGGTGACCACGGATGCCAGCTTGAGAGGCTGGGGAGCAGTCACACAGGGAAGAAATTTCCAGGGCTTGTGGTCAAGCATGGAAACGTCATTTCACAGCAGACTTTCTCAGCACATGATGGCGTCCCGCCTCAACAAGAAGCTAGACAGGTATTGCGCCAGGTCAAGGGACCCTCAGGCAATAGCGGTGGACGCTCTGGTAACACCGTGGGTGTACCAGTCAGTGTATGTGTTCCCTCCTCTGCCTCTTATACCCAAGGTACTGAGGATTATAAGACGGAGAGGAGTAAGAACTATACTCGTGGCTCCGGATTGGCCAAGAAGGACTTGGTACCCGGAACTTCAAGAGATGCTCACGGAGGATCCGTGGCCTCTACCTCTAAGAAGGGACCTGCTTCAGCAAGGACCCTGTCTATTCCAAGACTTACCGCGGCTGCGTTTGACGGCATGGCGGTTGAATGCCGGATCCTGAAGGAAAAAGGCATTCCTGATGAAGTCATCCCTACCCTGATCAAAGCCAGGAAGGATGTAACCGCACAACATTATCACCGTATTTGGCGAAGATATGTTGCGTGGTGCGAGGCCAGGAAGGCCCCAACAGAGGAATTTCAACTAGGTCGTTTCCTGCATTTCCTGCAAACAGGACTGTCCATGGGCCTAAACTTAGGGTCCATGAAGGTTCAAATTTCAGCCTTGTCGATTTTCTTCCAGAAAGAATTGGCTTCAGTTCCTGAAGTCCAGACTTTTGTCAAGGGGGTACTGCATATACAGCCTCCCTTTGTGCCTCCAGTGGCACCCTGGGATCTCAATGTGGTTTTGGGATTCCTAAAATCACATTGGTTCGAACCACTGGCCACAGTGGATTTAAAATATCTCACATGGAAAGTGGTAATGCTGTTGGCTCTGGCTTCAGCCAGGCGCGTCTCAGAATTGGCAGCTTTATCCTATAAAAGCCCTTACCTGATATTTCATTCGGATAGGGCGGAATTGAGGACTCGTCCTCAATTTCTTCCTAAGGTGGTTTCAGCGTTTCACCTAAACCAACCTATTGTGGTGCCTGCGGCTACTAGGGACTTGGAGGACTCCAAGTTGCTGGATGTAGTCAGGGCCCTGAAAATATATGTTTTCAGGATGGCTGGAGTCAGGAAATCTGACTCACTGTTTGTCTTGTATGCACCCAACAAGCTGGGTGCTCCTGCTTCTAAGCAGACTATTGCTCGTTGGATTTGTAGTACAATTCAGCTTGCACATTCTGTGGCAGGCCTGCCACAGCCAAAATCTGTAAATGCCCATTCCACCAGGAAGGTGGGCTCATCTTGGGCGGCTGCCCGAGGGGTCTCGGCGTTACAACTTTGCCGAGCAGCTGCGTGGTCAGGGGAGAACACGTTTGTAAAATTCTACAAATTTGATACCCTGGCTAAGGAGGACCTGGAGTTCTCTCATTCGGTGCTGCAGAGTCATCCGCACTCTCCCGCCCGTTTGGGAGCTTTGGTATAATCCCCATGGTCCTGACGGAGTCCCAGCATCCACAAGGACGTCAGAGAAAATAAGAATTTACTTACCGATAATTCTATTTCTCGTAGTCCGTAGTGGATGCTGGGCGCCCATCCCAAGTGCGGATTGTCTGCAATACTTGTACATAGTTATTGTTGCCAAAAATTCAGGTTTTGTTGTAGTGAGCCATCTGTTCTAGAGGCTCCTCATGTTATCATACTGTTAACTGGGTCTAGATCACAAGTTTTACGGTGTGATTGGTGTGGCTGGTATGAGTCTTACCCGGGATTCAAAAATCCTTCCTTATTGTGTACGCTCGTCCGGGCACAGTATCTTAACTGAGGCTTGGAGGAGGGTCATAGGGGGAGGAGCCAGTGCACACCGGGTAGTCCTAAAGCTTTAACTTTTGTGCCCAGTCTCCTGCGGAGCCGCTATTCCCCATGGTCCTGACGGAGTCCCAGCATCCACTACGGACTACGAGAAATAGAATTATCGGTAAGTAAATTCTTTTTATTTTGCCCTTTAACCCTGCACAGCCTAGGAAAGCACAACATTATCAAATGCAGCCTTTCGAATAAAAAAAATAAGAATTTACTTACCGATAATTCTATTTCTCGTAGTCCGTAGTGGATGCTGGGGACTCCGTAAGGACCATGGGGAATAGCGGCTCCGCAGGAGACTGGGCACATCTAAAGAAAGCTTTAGGACTATCTGGTGTGCACTGGCTCCTCCCCCTATGACCCTCCTCCAAGCCTCAGTTAGGATACTGTGCCCGGACGAGCGTACACAATAAGGAAGGATTTTAAATCCCGGGTAAGACTCATACCAGCCACACCAATCACACTGTACAACTTGTGATCTAAACCCAGTTAACAGCATGATAACAGAGGAGCCTCTAGAAAAGATGGCTCACTACAGCAATAACCCGAATTTTTTGGTAACAATAACTATGTACCAGTATTGCAGACAATCCGCACTTGGGATGGGCGCCCAGCATCCACTACGGACTACGAGAAATAGAATTATCGGTAAGTAAATTATTTTCTCTATCGTCCTAGTGGATGCTGGGGTTCCTGAAAGGACCATGGGGAATAGCGGCTCCGCAGGAGACAGGGCACAAAAGTAAAGCTTTCCGATCAGGTGGTGTGCACTGGCTCCTCCCCCTATGACCCTCCTCCAAGCCAGTTAGATTTTTGTGCCCGGCCGAGAAGGGTGCAATTCTAGGTGGCTCTCCTAAAGAGCTGCTTAGAGAAAGTTTAGCTTAGGTTTTTTATTTTACAGTGAGTCCTGCTGGCAACAGGATCACTGCAACGAGGGACAGAGGGGAGAAGAAGTGAACTCACCTGCGTGCAGGATGGATTGGCTTCTTGGCTACTGGACATCAGCTCCAGAGGGACGATCACAGGTACAGCCTGGATGGTCACCGGAGCCGCGCCGCCGGCCCCCTTGCAGATGCTGAAGTAAGAAGAGGTCCAGAATCGGCGGCTGAAGACCCTTGCAGTCTTCTAAAGGTAGCGCACAGCACTGCAGCTGTGCGCCATTTTCCTCTCAGCACACTTCACACGCAGTCACTGAGGGTGCAGGGCGCTGGGGGGGGGCGCCCTGGGAGGCAAATGTAAACCTATATACTGGCTAAAAATACCTCACATATAGCCCCCAGAGGCTATATGGAGATATTTAACCCCTGCCAAACTTCACTAAAGAGCGGGAGACGAGGCCGCCGGAAAAGGGGCGGGGCCTATCTCCTCAGCACACAGCGCCATTTTCTCTCACAGAAAGGCTGGAGAGAAGGCTCCCAGGCTCTCCCCTGCACTGCACTACAGAAACAGGGTTTAAACAGAGAGGGGGGGCACTAATTGGCGATATAAATATCTATATAAAGATGCTATTAGGGAGAAACACTTATATAAGGTTGTCCCTATATAAAATTATAGCGTTTTTGGTGTGTGCTGGCAAACTCTCCCTCTGTCTCTCCAAAGGGCTAGTGGGTCCTGTCCTCTATCAGAGCATTCCCTGTGTGTGTGCTGTGTGTCGGTACGTGTGTGTCGACATGTAGGAGGACGATGTTGGTGAGGAGGCGGAGCAATTGCCTGTAATGGTGATGTCACTCTCTAGGGAGTCGACACCGGAATGGATGGCTTATTTAGGGAATTACGTGATAATGTCAACACGCTGCAAGGTCGGTTGACGACATGAGACGGCCGACAAACAATTAGTACCGGTCCAGACGTCTCAAAAACACCGTCAGGGGTTTTAAAACGCCCGTTTACTTTAGTCGGTCGACACAGACACAGACAGGGACACTGAATCCAGTGTCGACGGTGAATAAACAAACGTATTCCTTATTAGGGCCACACGTTAAAGGCAATGAAGGAGGTGTTACATATTTCTGATACTACAAGTACCACAAAAGAGGGTATTATGTGGGATGTGAAAAAACTACCATAGTTTTTCCTGAATCAGATAAATTAAATAAAGTGTGTGATGATGCGTGGGTTCCCCCCGATAGAAAATTATGGGCGGTATACCCTTTCCCGCCAGAAGTTAGGGCGCGTTGGGAAACACCCCTTAGGGTGGATAAGGCGCTCACACGCTTATCAAAACAAGTGGCGGTACCGTCTATAGATAGGGCCGTCCTCAAGGACCAGCTGACGGGAGGCTGGAAAATATCATAAAAAGTATATACACACATACTGGTGTTATACTGCGACCAGCGATCGCCTCAGCCTGGATGTGCAGAGCTGGGGTGGCTTGGTCGGATTCCCTGACTAAAAATATTGATACCCTTGACAGGGACAGTATTTTATTGACTATAGAGCATTTAAAGGATGCATTTCTATATATGCGAGATGCACAGAGGGATATTTGCACTCTGGCATCAAGAGTAAGTGCGATGTCCATATCTGCCAGAAGATGTTTATGGACACGACAGTGGTCAGGTGATGCAGATTCCAAACGGCACAAAGGTGTATTGCCGTATAAAGGAAGAGGAGTTATTTGGGGTCGGTCCATCGGACCTGGTGGCCACGGCAACTGCTGGAAAATCCACCGTTTTTACCCTAAGTCACATCTCTGCAGAAAAAGACACCGTCTTTTCAGCCTCAATCCTTTCGTCCCTATAAGATCATATCTGCCCAGGGATAGAGGAAAGGGAAGAAGACTGCAGCAGGCAGCCCATTCCCAGGAACAGAAGCGTTCCACCGCTTCTGACAAGTTCTCAGCATGGCGCTGAGACCGTACAGGACCCCTGGATCCTACAAGTAGTATCCCAGGGGTACAGATTGGAATGTCGAGACGTTTCCCCTTCGCAGGCTCCTGAAGTCTGCTTTACCAAGGTCTCCCTCCGACAAGGAGGCAGTATGGGAAAAAATTCACAAGCTGTATTCCCAGCAGGTGATAATTAAATTACCCCTCCTACTACAAGAAAGGGGTATTATTCCACACTATATTGTGGTACTGAAGCCAGAAGGCTAGGTGAGACTTATTCTAAAAAAATTTTTTGAACACTTACAAAGGTTCAAATCAAGATGGAGTCACTCAGAGCAGTGATAACGAACCGGGAAGAAGGGGACTATATAGTGTCCCGGGACATCAGGGATGCTTACCTCTATGTCCCAAATTTGCCCTTCTCACTAAGGGTACCTCAGGTTCGTGGTGCAGAACTGTCACTATCAGTTTCAGACGCTGCCGTTTGGATTGTCCACGGCACCCCGGGTCTTTACCAAGGTAATGGCCGAAATGATGATTCTTCTTCGAAGAAAAGGCGTCTTAATTATCCCTTACTTGGACGATCTCCTGATAAGGGCATAGTCCAGGGAACAGTTGGAGGTCGGAGTAGCACTATCTCGGATACTGCTACAACAGCACGGGTGGATTCTAAATATTCCAAAATCGCAGCTGATCCCGACGACACGTCTGCTGTGCCTAGGGATGATTCTGGACACAGTCCAGAAAAAGGTGTTTCTCCCGGAAGAGAAAGCCAGGGAGTTATCCGAGCTAGTCAGGAACCTCCTAAAAACAGTGCATCATTGCACAAGGGTCCTGGTAAAAATGGTGGCTTCCTACGAAGCAATTCCATTCGGCAGATTTCACGCAAGAACTTTTCAGTGGGATCTGCAATACTTGTATATAGTTATTGTTACAAAAAAATCGGGTTGTTTATTGTTGTGAGCCATCTTTTCAGAGGCTCCTACGTTTATCATACTGTTAACTGGGTTCAGATCACAGGTTGTACGGTGTGATTGGTGTGGCTGGTATGAGTCTTACCCGGGATTCAAAATCCTTCCTTATTATGTACGCTCGTCCGGGCACAGTATCCTAACTGAGGCTTGGAGGAGGGTCATAGGGGGAGGAGCCAGTGCACACCAGCTAGTCCTAAAGCTTTCTTTAGATGTGCCCAGTCTCCTGCGGAGCCGCTAATCCCCATGGTCCTTAAGGAAGTCCCAGCATCCACTACGGACTACGAGAAATAGAATTATCGGTAAGTAAATTCTTATTTTTTGCTCCAGGTACCCTCTCAGCAGAAAAAGACATCGTCTTTTCAGGCTCAGTCCTTTCGTTCCCATAAGGGCAAGCGGGCAAAAGGCCACTCTTTTCTGCCCCAGGGCAGAGGAAGGGGAAAAAGACTGTATCAGGCAGCCTCTTCCCAGGAACAGAAGCCCTCCCCCGCTCCTGCCAAGTCCTCAGCATGACGCTGGGGCCTTACAAGCGGACTCAGGCACGGTGGGGGGCCGTCTCAAGAATTTCAGCGCGCAGTGGGCTCACTCGCAAGTGGACCCCTGGATCCTGCAGGTAGTATCTCAGGGGTACAAATTGGAATTCGAGACGTCTCCCCCTCGCCGGTTCCTGAAGTCTGCATTACCAACGTCTCCCTCCGACAGGGAGGCGGTATTGGAAGCCATTCACAAGCTGTATTCCCAGCAGGTGATAATCAAGGTACCCCTCCTGCAACAGGGAAAGGGGTATTATTCCACGCTATTTGTGGTACCGAAGCCGGACGGCTCGGTGAGACCGATTTTAAATCTGAAATCCTTGAACACTTACATACAAAGGTTCAAAATCAAGATGGAGTCACTCAGAGCAGTGATAGCGAACCTGGAAGAAGGGGACTATATGGTGTCTCTGGACATCAAGGATGCTTACCTCCATGTCCCAATTTACCCTTCTCACCAAGGGTACCTCAGGTTTGTGGTACAGAACTGTCATTATCAGTTTCAGACGCTGCCGTTTGGATTGTCCACGGCACCCCGTGTCTTTACCAAGGTAATGGCCGAAATGATGATTCTTCTTCGAAGAAAAGGCGTCTTAATTATCCCTTACTTGGACGATCTCCTGATAAGGGCAAGGTCCAGAGAACAGTTAGAGGTCGGAGTAGCACTATCTCAAGTAGTGCTACGACAGCACGGGTGGATTCTAAACATTCCAAAATCGCAGCTGATTCCGACGACACGTCTGCTGTTCCTAGGGATGATTCTGGACACAGTCCAGAAAAAGGTGTTTCTCCCGGAGGAGAAAGCCAGGGAGTTATCCGAGCTAGTCAGGAACCTCCTAAAACCAGGCCGAGTGTCAGTGCATCAATGCACAAGAGTCCTGGGAAAAATGGTGGCTTCTTACGAAGCGATTCCATTCGGCAGATTCCACGCAAGAACCTTTCAGTGGGATCTGCTGGACAAATGGTCCGGATCGCATCTTCAGATGCATCGGCGGATAACCCTGTCTCCAAGGACAAGGGTGTCTCTCCTGTGATGGTTGCAGAGTGCTCATCTTCTAGAAGGCCGCAGATTCGGCATTCAGGACTGGGTCCTGGTGACCACGGATGCCAGCTTGAGAGGCTGGGGAGCAGTCACACAGGGAAGAAATTTCCAGGGCTTGTGGTCAAGCATGGAAACGTCATTTCACAGCAGACTTTCTCAGCACATGATGGCGTCCCGCCTCAACAAGAAGCTAGACAGGTATTGCGCCAGGTCAAGGGACCCTCAGGCAATAGCGGTGGACGCTCTGGTAACACCGTGGGTGTACCAGTCAGTGTATGTGTTCCCTCCTCTGCCTCTTATACCCAAGGTACTGAGGATTATAAGACGGAGAGGAGTAAGAACTATACTCGTGGCTCCGGATTGGCCAAGAAGGACTTGGTACCCGGAACTTCAAGAGATGCTCACGGAGGATCCGTGGCCTCTACCTCTAAGAAGGGACCTGCTTCAGCAAGGACCCTGTCTATTCCAAGACTTACCGCGGCTGCGTTTGACGGCATGGCGGTTGAATGCCGGATCCTGAAGGAAAAAGGCATTCCTGATGAAGTCATCCCTACCCTGATCAAAGCCAGGAAGGATGTAACCGCACAACATTATCACCGTATTTGGCGAAGATATGTTGCGTGGTGCGAGGCCAGGAAGGCCCCAACAGAGGAATTTCAACTAGGTCGTTTCCTGCATTTCCTGCAAACAGGACTGTCCATGGGCCTAAACTTAGGGTCCATGAAGGTTCAAATTTCAGCCTTGTCGATTTTCTTCCAGAAAGAATTGGCTTCAGTTCCTGAAGTCCAGACTTTTGTCAAGGGGGTACTGCATATACAGCCTCCCTTTGTGCCTCCAGTGGCACCCTGGGATCTCAATGTGGTTTTGGGATTCCTAAAATCACATTGGTTCGAACCACTGGCCACAGTGGATTTAAAATATCTCACATGGAAAGTGGTAATGCTGTTGGCTCTGGCTTCAGCCAGGCGCGTCTCAGAATTGGCAGCTTTATCCTATAAAAGCCCTTACCTGATATTTCATTCGGATAGGGCGGAATTGAGGACTCGTCCTCAATTTCTTCCTAAGGTGGTTTCAGCGTTTCACCTAAACCAACCTATTGTGGTGCCTGCGGCTACTAGGGACTTGGAGGACTCCAAGTTGCTGGATGTAGTCAGGGCCCTGAAAATATATGTTTTCAGGATGGCTGGAGTCAGGAAATCTGACTCACTGTTTGTCTTGTATGCACCCAACAAGCTGGGTGCTCCTGCTTCTAAGCAGACTATTGCTCGTTGGATTTGTAGTACAATTCAGCTTGCACATTCTGTGGCAGGCCTGCCACAGCCAAAATCTGTAAATGCCCATTCCACCAGGAAGGTGGGCTCATCTTGGGCGGCTGCCCGAGGGGTCTCGGCGTTACAACTTTGCCGAGCAGCTGCGTGGTCAGGGGAGAACACGTTTGTAAAATTCTACAAATTTGATACCCTGGCTAAGGAGGACCTGGAGTTCTCTCATTCGGTGCTGCAGAGTCATCCGCACTCTCCCGCCCGTTTGGGAGCTTTGGTATAATCCCCATGGTCCTGACGGAGTCCCAGCATCCACAAGGACGTCAGAGAAAATAAGAATTTACTTACCGATAATTCTATTTCTCGTAGTCCGTAGTGGATGCTGGGCGCCCATCCCAAGTGCGGATTGTCTGCAATACTTGTACATAGTTATTGTTGCCAAAAATTCAGGTTTTGTTGTAGTGAGCCATCTGTTCTAGAGGCTCCTCATGTTATCATACTGTTAACTGGGTCTAGATCACAAGTTTTACGGTGTGATTGGTGTGGCTGGTATGAGTCTTACCCGGGATTCAAAAATCCTTCCTTATTGTGTACGCTCGTCCGGGCACAGTATCTTAACTGAGGCTTGGAGGAGGGTCATAGGGGGAGGAGCCAGTGCACACCGGGTAGTCCTAAAGCTTTAACTTTTGTGCCCAGTCTCCTGCGGAGCCGCTATTCCCCATGGTCCTGACGGAGTCCCAGCATCCACTACGGACTACGAGAAATAGAATTATCGGTAAGTAAATTCTTTTTATTTTGCCCTTTAACCCTGCACAGCCTAGGAAAGCACAACATTATCAAATGCAGCCTTTCGAATAAAAAAAATAAGAATTTACTTACCGATAATTCTATTTCTCGTAGTCCGTAGTGGATGCTGGGGACTCCGTAAGGACCATGGGGAATAGCGGCTCCGCAGGAGACTGGGCACATCTAAAGAAAGCTTTAGGACTATCTGGTGTGCACTGGCTCCTCCCCCTATGACCCTCCTCCAAGCCTCAGTTAGGATACTGTGCCCGGACGAGCGTACACAATAAGGAAGGATTTTAAATCCCGGGTAAGACTCATACCAGCCACACCAATCACACTGTACAACTTGTGATCTGAACCCAGTTAACAGCATGATAACAGAGGAGCCTCTAGAAAAGATGGCTCACTACAGCAATAACCCGAATTTTTTGGTAACAATAACTATGTACCAGTATTGCAGACAATCCGCACTTGGGATGGGCGCCCAGCATCCACTACGGACTACGAGAAATAGAATTATCGGTAAGTAAATTATTTTCTCTATCGTCCTAGTGGATGCTGGGGTTCCTGAAAGGACCATGGGGAATAGCGGCTCCGCAGGAGACAGGGCACAAAAGTAAAGCTTTCCGATCAGGTGGTGTGCACTGGCTCCTCCCCCTATGACCCTCCTCCAAGCCAGTTAGATTTTTGTGCCCGGCCGAGAAGGGTGCAATTCTAGGTGGCTCTCCTAAAGAGCTGCTTAGAGAAAGTTTAGCTTAGGTTTTTTATTTTACAGTGAGTCCTGCTGGCAACAGGATCACTGCAACGAGGGACAGAGGGGAGAAGAAGTGAACTCACCTGCGTGCAGGATGGATTGGCTTCTTGGCTACTGGACATCAGCTCCAGAGGGACGATCACAGGTACAGCCTGGATGGTCACCGGAGCCGCGCCGCCGGCCCCCTTGCAGATGCTGAAGTAAGAAGAGGTCCAGAATCGGCGGCTGAAGACCCTTGCAGTCTTCTAAAGGTAGCGCACAGCACTGCAGCTGTGCGCCATTTTCCTCTCAGCACACTTCACACGCAGTCACTGAGGGTGCAGGGCGCTGGGGGGGGGCGCCCTGGGAGGCAAATGTAAACCTATATACTGGCTAAAAATACCTCACATATAGCCCCCAGAGGCTATATGGAGATATTTAACCCCTGCCAAACTTCACTAAAGAGCGGGAGACGAGGCCGCCGGAAAAGGGGCGGGGCCTATCTCCTCAGCACACAGCGCCATTTTCTCTCACAGAAAGGCTGGAGAGAAGGCTCCCAGGCTCTCCCCTGCACTGCACTACAGAAACAGGGTTTAAACAGAGAGGGGGGGCACTAATTGGCGATATAAATATCTATATAAAGATGCTATTAGGGAGAAACACTTATATAAGGTTGTCCCTATATAAAATTATAGCGTTTTTGGTGTGTGCTGGCAAACTCTCCCTCTGTCTCTCCAAAGGGCTAGTGGGTCCTGTCCTCTATCACAGCATTCCCTGTGTGTGTGCTGTGTGTCGGTACGTGTGTGTCGACATGTAGGAGGACGATGTTGGTGAGGAGGCGGAGCAATTGCCTGTAATGGTGATGTCACTCTCTAGGGAGTCGACACCGGAATGGATGGCTTATTTAGGGAATTACGTGATAATGTCAACACGCTGCAAGGTCGGTTGACGACATGAGACGGCCGACAAACAATTAGTACCGGTCCAGACGTCTCAAAAACACCATCAGGGGTTTTAAAACGCCCGTTTACTTTAGTCGGTCGACACAGACACAGACAGGGACACTGAATCCAGTGTCGACGGTGAATAAACAAACGTATTCCTTATTAGGGCCACACGTTAAAGGCAATGAAGGAGGTGTTACATATTTCTGATACTACAAGTACCACAAAAGAGGGTATTATGTGGGATGTGAAAAAACTACCATAGTTTTTCCTGAATCAGATAAATTAAATAAAGTGTGTGATGATGCGTGGGTTCCCCCCGATAGAAAATTATGGGCGGTATACCCTTTCCCGCCAGAAGTTAGGGCGCGTTGGGAAACACCCCTTAGGGTGGATAAGGCGCTCACACGCTTATCAAAACAAGTGGCGGTACCGTCTATAGATAGGGCCGTCCTCAAGGACCAGCTGACGGGAGGCTGGAAAATATCATAAAAAGTATATACACACATACTGGTGTTATACTGCGACCAGCGATCGCCTCAGCCTGGATGTGCAGAGCTGGGGTGGCTTGGTCGGATTCCCTGACTAAAAATATTGATACCCTTGACAGGGACAGTATTTTATTGACTATAGAGCATTTAAAGGATGCATTTCTATATATGCGAGATGCACAGAGGGATATTTGCACTCTGGCATCAAGAGTAAGTGCGATGTCCATATCTGCCAGAAGATGTTTATGGACACGACAGTGGTCAGGTGATGCAGATTCCAAACGGCACAAAGGTGTATTGCCGTATAAAGGAAGAGGAGTTATTTGGGGTCGGTCCATCGGACCTGGTGGCCACGGCAACTGCTGGAAAATCCACCGTTTTTACCCTAAGTCACATCTCTGCAGAAAAAGACACCGTCTTTTCAGCCTCAATCCTTTCGTCCCTATAAGATCATATCTGCCCAGGGATAGAGGAAAGGGAAGAAGACTGCAGCAGGCAGCCCATTCCCAGGAACAGAAGCGTTCCACCGCTTCTGACAAGTTCTCAGCATGGCGCTGAGACCGTACAGGACCCCTGGATCCTACAAGTAGTATCCCAGGGGTACAGATTGGAATGTCGAGACGTTTCCCCTTCGCAGGCTCCTGAAGTCTGCTTTACCAAGGTCTCCCTCCGACAAGGAGGCAGTATGGGAAAAAATTCACAAGCTGTATTCCCAGCAGGTGATAATTAAATTACCCCTCCTACTACAAGAAAGGGGTATTATTCCACACTATATTGTGGTACTGAAGCCAGAAGGCTAGGTGAGACTTATTCTAAAAAATTTTTTGAACACTTACAAAGGTTCAAATCAAGATGGAGTCACTCAGAGCAGTGATAACGAACCGGGAAGAAGGGGACTATATAGTGTCCCGGGACATCAGGGATGCTTACCTCTATGTCCCAAATTTGCCCTTCTCACTAAGGGTACCTCAGGTTCGTGGTGCAGAACTGTCACTATCAGTTTCAGACGCTGCCGTTTGGATTGTCCACGGCACCCCGGGTCTTTACCAAGGTAATGGCCGAAATGATGATTCTTCTTCGAAGAAAAGGCGTCTTAATTATCCCTTACTTGGACGATCTCCTGATAAGGGCATAGTCCAGGGAACAGTTGGAGGTCGGAGTAGCACTATCTCGGATACTGCTACAACAGCACGGGTGGATTCTAAATATTCCAAAATCGCAGCTGATCCCGACGACACGTCTGCTGTGCCTAGGGATGATTCTGGACACAGTCCAGAAAAAGGTGTTTCTCCCGGAAGAGAAAGCCAGGGAGTTATCCGAGCTAGTCAGGAACCTCCTAAAAACAGTGCATCATTGCACAAGGGTCCTGGTAAAAATGGTGGCTTCCTACGAAGCAATTCCATTCGGCAGATTTCACGCAAGAACTTTTCAGTGGGATCTGCTGGACAAATGGTCCGGATCGCATCTTCAGATGCATCAGCGGATAACCCTATATCCAAGGACAAGGGTGTCTCTCCTGTGATGGTTATAGAGTGCTCATCTTCTAGAGGGCCGCAGATTCGGCATTCAGGATTGGATGCTGGTGACCACGGAGCCCAGCCCGAGAGGCTGGGGAGCAGTCACACAAGGAAAAAATTTCCAGGGAGTGTGATCAAGTCTGGAGACTTTTCTCCACATAAATATACTGGAGCTAAGGGTAAATTTATAATGCTCTAAGCTTAGCAAGACCTCTGCTTCAAGGTTAGCCGGTATTGATCCAGTGGGAAAAACATCACGGCAGTCGCCCACGTAAACAGACAGGGCGACACAAGAAGCAGGAGGGCAATGGCAAAAACTGCAAGGACTTTTCGCTGGGCGGAAAATCATGTGATAGCACTGTCAGCAGTGTTTCATCCCGGGAATGGAAACTGGGAAGCAGACTTCCTCAGCAGGCACGACCTCCACCCGGGAGAGTGGAAACTTCATCGGGAAGTTTTTTCCACATGATTGTAAACCGTTGGGAAATACCAAAGGTGGACATGATGGCGTCCCGTCTGAACAAAAAACGGGACAGGTATTGCGCCAGGTCAAGAGACCCTCAGGCAATAGCTGTGGACGTTCTGGTAACACCGTGGGTGTACCAGTCGGTGTATGTGTTCCCTCCTCTGCTTCTCATACCTAAGGTGCTGAGAATTATAAGACGTAGAGGAGTAAGAACTATACTCATGGCTCCGGATTGGCCAAGAAGGACTTGGTACCCGGAACTTCAAGAGATGCTTACAGAGGTCTTATGGCCTCTGCCGCTAAGAAGGGACTTGCTTCAGCAAGTACCATGTCTGTTCCAAGACTTACCGCAGCTGCGTTTGTCGGCATGGCGGTGGAAAGCCGGATCCTAAGGGAAAAAGGCATTCCGGAAGAGGTCATTCCTACCCTGGTCAAAGCCAGAAAGGAGGTGACCGCACAACATTATCACCACATGTGGCGAAAATATGTTGCGTGGTGTGAGGCCAGGAAGGCCCCACAAAGAAATTTCAACTCGGTCGTTTCCTGCATTTCCTGCAAACAGGAGTGTCTATGGGCCTCAAATTGGGGTCCATTAAGGTTCAAATTTCGGCCCTGTCGATTTTCTTCCAGAAAGAATTGGCTTCAGTTCCTGAAGTCCAGAAGTTTGTCAAGGGAGTATTGCATATACAACCCCCTTTTGTGCCTCCAGTGGCACTGTGGGATCTCAACGTAGTTCTGGGATTCCTCAAATCACATTGGTTTAAAACCAGTCAAATCGGTGGATTTGAAGCATCTCACATGAAAAGTGACCATGCTCTTGGCCCTGGCCTGGACCAGGCGAGTGTCAAATTGGTGGTTTTTTTCTCAAAAAAGCCCATATCTGTTTGTCCATTCGGACAGGGCAGAGCTGCGGACTCGTCCCCAGTTCTCTCCCTAAGGTGGTGTCAGTGTTTCACCTGAACCAGCTTATTGTGGTGCCTTGCACCTACTAGGGACTTGGAGGACTCCAAGTTGCTAGATGTTGTCAGGGCCCTGAAAATATGTTCCAGGACGGCTGGAGTCAGGAAAACTGACTTGCTGTTATCCTGTATGCACCCAACAAACTGGGTGCTCTTGCTTCTAAGCAGACTATTGCTAGTTGGATGTGTAATACAATTCAGCTTGCACATTCTGTGGCAGGCCTGCCACAGCCAAAATATGTAAATGCCCATTCCACAAGGAAGGTGGGCTCATCTTGGGCGGCTGCCCGAGGGGTCTCGGCTTTACAACTTTGCCGAGCAGCTACTTGGTCAGGGGCAAACACGTTTGCTAAATTCTACAAATTTGATACCCTGGCTAAGGAGGACCTGGAGTTCTCTCATTCGGTGCTGCAGAGTCATCCGCACTCTCCCGCCCGTTTGGGAGCTTTGGTATAATCCCCATGGTCCTTTCAGGAACCCCAGCATCCACTAGGACGATAGAGAAAATAAGAATTTACTTACCGATAATTCTATTTCTCGGAGTCCGTAGTGGATGCTGGGCGCCCATCCCAAGTGCGGATTATCTGCAATACTTGTACATAGTTACAAAAATCGGGTTATTATTGTTGTGAGCCATCTTTTCAGAGGCTCCGCTGTTATCATACTGTTAACTGGGTTTAGATCACAAGTTGTACGGTGTGATTGGTGTGGCTGGTATGAGTCTTACCCGGGATTCAAAATTCCTCCCTTATTGTGTACGCTCGTCCGGGCACAGTACCTAACTGGCTTGGAGGAGGGTCATAGGGGGAGGAGCCAGTGCACACCACCTGATCGGAAAGCTTTACTTTTGTGCCCTGTCTCCTGCGGAGCCGCTATTCCCCATGGTCCTTTCAGGAACCCCAGCATCCACTACGGACTCCGAGAAATAGAATTATCGGTAAGTAAATTCTTATTATTTTCTCTAACGTCCTAAGTGGATGCTGGGGACTCCGTAAGGACCATGGGGATTATACCAAAGCTCCCAAACGGGCGGGAGAGTGCGGATGACTCTGCAGCACCAAATGAGAGAACTCCAGGTCCTCCTCAGCCAGGGTATCAATTTTGTAGAATTTACAAACGTATTTTCTCCTGACCAAGTAGCTGCTCGGCAAAGTTGTAAAGCCGAGACCCCTCGGGCAGCCGCCGAAGATGAGCCCACCTTCCTTGTGGAGTGGGCATTTACAGATTTTTTGGCTGTGACAGGCCTGCCACAGAATGTGCAAGCTGAATTGTACTACAAATCCAACGAGCAATGGTCTGCTCAGAAGCAGGAGCACCCAGCTTGTTGGGTGCATACCGGATAAACAGCGAGTCAGATTTCCTGACTCCAGCCGTCCTGGAAACATATATTTTCAGGGCCCTGACAACGTCTAGCAACTTGGAGTCCTCCAAGTCCCTAGTAG
Source organism: Pseudophryne corroboree (assembly GCF_028390025.1). Taxonomy (NCBI): domain Eukaryota; kingdom Metazoa; phylum Chordata; class Amphibia; order Anura; family Myobatrachidae; genus Pseudophryne; species Pseudophryne corroboree. The sequence continues at coordinate 89,473,908 of NC_086451.1, forward strand.
CCGCAGGCACCACAATAGGTTGGTTCAGGTGAACGCTGAAACCACCTTAGGGAGAAACTGAGGACGAATCCTCAATTCCGCCCTGTCCGAATGGAAAATCAGATAAGGGCTTTTACAGGATAAAGCCGCCAATTCTGACACGCGCCTGGCCCAGGCCAGGGCCAACAGCATGACCACTTTCCATGTGAGATATTTTAACTCCACAGATTTAAGTGGGTCAAACCAATGTGACTTTTGGAACCCAAACTACATTGAGATCCCAAAGTGCCACTGGAGGCACAAAAGGAGGCTGTATATGCAGTACCCCTTTTACAAACATCTGAACTTCAGGGACTGAAGCTAGTTCTTTTTGGAAGAAAATTGACAGAGCCGAAATTTGAACCTTAATGGACCCCAATTTCAGGCCCATAGACACTCCTGTTTGCAGGAAATGTAGGAATCGACCCAGTTGAATTTCCTCCGTCGGGCCTTACTGGCCTCGCACCACGCAACATAATGTCGCCAAATGCGGTGATAATGTTTTGCGGTTACATCCTTCCTGGCTATGATCAGGATAGGGATGACTTCATCCGGAATACCTTTTTTCCTTCAGGATCCGGCGTTCAACCGCCATGCCGTCAAATGCAGCCGCGGTAAGTCTTGGAACAGACAGGGTCCTTGCTGGAGCAGGTCCCTTCTTAGAGGTAGAGGCCACGGATCCTCCGTGAGCATCTCTTGAAGTTCCGGTTTCCAAGTCCTTCTTGGCCAATCAGGAGCCACGAATATAGTGCTTACTCCTCTCCATCTTATCCATCTTAGTACCTTGGGTATGAGAGGCAGAGGAGGGAACACATACACTGACTGGTACACCCACGGTGTTACCAGAGCGTCTACAGCTATTGCCTGAGGGTCCCTTGACCTGGCGCAATACCTGTCGAGTTTTTCCCAACGGTTTATAATCATGTGGAAGACTTCTGGGTGAAGTCTCCACTCTCCCGGGTGGAGGCCGTGCTGAGGAGATCTGCTTCCCAGTTGTCCACTCCCGGAATAAATACTGCTGACAGTGCTATCACATGATTTTCCGCCCAGCGAAGAATCCTTGCAGCTTCTGCCATTGCCCTCCTGCTTCTTGTGCCACCCTGTCTGTTTACGTGGGTGACTGCCGTGATGTTGTCCGACTGGATCAACACCGGCTGACCTTGAAGCAGAGGTCTTGCTAAGCTTAGGGCATTGTAAATGGCCCTTAGCTTCAGGATATTTATGTGAAGTGATGTCTCCAGGCTTGACCATAAGCCCTGGATATTCCTTCCCTGTGTGACTGCTCCCCAGCCTCGCAGGCTGGCATCCGTGGTCACCAGGACCCAGTCCTGAATGCCGAATCTGCGGCCCTCTAGAAGATGAGCACTCTGCAACCACCACAGGAGGAATACCCCTGTCCTTGGTGACAGGGTTATCCGCTGATGCATCTGAAGATGCGACCCGGACCATTTGTCCAGCAGGTCCCACTGGAAAGTTCTTGCGTGGAATCTGTCGAATGGGATTGCTTCGTAGGAAGCCACCATTTTTACCCAGAACCCTTGTGCATTGATGCACTGAGACTTGGCTCGGTTTTAGGAGGTTCCTGACTAGCTCGGATAACTCCCTGGCTTTCTCCTCCGGGAGAAACACCTTTTTCTGGACTGTGTCCAGGATCATCCCTAGGAACAGAAGACAAGTCGTCGGAACCAGCTGCGATTTTGGAATATTGAGAATCCAATCGTGCTGCCGCAACACTACCTGAGATAGTGCTACACCGACCTCCAACTGTTCCCTGGATCTTACCCTTATCAGGGAATCGTCCAAGTAAGGGATAACTAAAATTCCCTTCCTTCGAAGGAATATCATCATTTCGGCCATTACCTTGGTAAAGACCAGGGGTGCCGTGGACCATCCATACGGCAGCGTCTGAACTGATAGTGACAGTTCTGTACCATAAACCTGAGGTACCCTTGGTGAGAAGGGTAAATTTTGACATGAAGGTAAGCATCCTTGATGTCCCGAGACATCATGTAGTCCCCTTCTTCCAGGTTCGCCCTCACTGCTCTGAGTGACTCAATCTTGAATTTGAACCTCTGTATGTAAGTGTTCAAAGATTTTAGATTTAGAATCGGTCTCACCGAGCCGTCTGGCTTTGGTACCACAACAGTGTGGAATAATACCCCGTTCCCTGTTGCAGGAGGGGTACCTTGATTATCACCTGCTGGAAATACAGCTTGTGAATGGCTTCCAAAACTGTCTCCGTTCAGAAGGAGACATCGGTAAAGCCGACTTTAGGAAACGGCGAGGGGGAGACGTCTCGAATTCTAATTTGTACCCCTGAGATATCACCTGAAGGATTCAGGGGTCTACTTGCGAGTGAGCCCACTGCGCGCTGAAATTCCTTGAGACGGGCCCCCCACCGTGCCTGATTCTGCTTGTAAAGCCCCAGCGTCATACTGAGGGCTTGGCAGAGGCGGGAGAGGGTTTCTGTTCCTGGGAACTGGCTGATTTCTGCAGCCTTTTTCCTCTCCCTCTGTCACGGGGCAGAAATGAGGAACCTTTTTGCCCCTTGTCCACGAAAAGACTGCGCCTGATAATACGGCGTCTTCTCATGTTGAGAGGCGACCTGGGGTACAAACGTGGATTTCCCAGCTGTTGCCGTGGCCACCAGGTTTGAAAGACCGACCCCAAATAACTCCTCCCCTTAATAAGGCAATACTTCCAAATGCCGTTTGGAATACGCATCACCTGACCACTGACGTGTCCATAACCCTCTACTGGTAGAAATGGACAACGCACTTAGACTTGATGCCAGTCGGCAAATATTCCGCTGTGCATCACGCATATATAGAAATGCATCTTTTAAATGCTCTATAGGCAAAAATATACTGTCCCTATCTAGGGTATCAATATTTTCAGTCAGGGAATCCGACCACGCCAACCCAGCACTGCACATCCAGGCTGAGGCTATTGCTGGTCGCAGTATAACACCAGTATGTGTGTAAATACATTTTAGGATACCCTCCTGCTTTCTATCAGCAGGATCCTTAAGGGCGGCCATCTCAGGAGAGGGTAGAGCCCTTACAAGCGTGAGTGCGCTTTATCCCCCCTAGGGGGTGTTTCCCAACGCACCCTAACCTCTGGCGGGAAAGGATATAATGCCAATAACATTTTAGAAATTATCAGTTGTTATCGGGGGAAACCCACGCATCATCACACACCTCATTTAATTTCTCAGATTCAGGAAAACTACAGGTAGTTTTTCCTCACCGAACATAATACCCCTTTTTGGTGGTACTCGTATTTCAGAAATGTGTAAAACATTTTTCATTGCCTCAATCATGTGCCCTACTGGAAGTCACATTTGTCTCTTCACCGTCGACACTGGAGTCAGTATCCGTGTCGGCGTCTATATCTGCCATCTGAGGTAACGGGCGCTTTAGAGCCCCTGACGGCCTATGAGACGTCTGGACAGGCACAAGCTGAGTAGCCGGCTGTCTCATGTCAACCACTGTCTTTTATACAGAGCTGACACTGTCACGTATTCCTTCCAACAGTTCATCCACTCAGGTGTCGACCCCCTAGGGGGTGACATCACTATTACAGGCAATCTGCTCCGTCTCCACATCATTTTTCTCCTCATACATGTCGACACAAACGTACCGACATACAGCACACACACAGGGAATGCTCTGATAGAGGACAGGACCCCACCAGCCCTTTGGGGAGACAGAGGGAGAGTTTGCCAGCACACACCAGAGCGCTATATATATACAGGGATAACCTTATATAAGTGTTTTTCCCCTTATAGCTGCTGTATCTTTAATACTGCGCTTAATTTGTGCCCCCCCTCTCTTTTTTAACCCTTTCTGTAGTGTAGTGACTGCAGGGGAGAGACAGGGAGCTTCCCTCCAACTGAGCTGTGAGGGAAAATGGCGCCAGTGTGCTGAGGAGATAGGCTCCGCCCCCTTATCGGCTGCCTTATCTCCCGTTTTTCTATGTATTCTGGCAGGGGTTAAATGCATCCATATAGCCCAGGAGCTATATGTGATGCATTTTTTGCCATCCAAGGTGTTTTTTATTGCGTCTCAGGGCGCCCCCCCCCCAGCGCCCTGCACCCTCAGTGACCGGAGTGTGAAGTGTGCTGAGAGCAATGGCGCACAGCTGCAGTGCTGTGCGCTACCTTGTTGAAGACAGGACGTCTTCTGCCGCCGATTTTCCGGACCTCTTCTGCCTTCTGGCTCTGTAAGGGGGCCGGCGGCGCGGCTCTGGGACCCATCCAAGCTGGGCCTGTGATCGTCCCTCTGGAGCTAATGTCCAGTAGCCTAAGAAGCCCAATCCACTCTGCACGCAGGTGAGTTCGCTTCTTCTCCCCTTAGTCCCTCGATGCAGTGAGCCTGTTGCCAGCAGGTCTCACTGAAAATAATAAACCTAAACTAAAACTTTCACTAAGAAGCTCAGGAGAGCCCCTAGTGTGCACCCTTCTCGTTCGGGCACAGAGATCTAACTGAGGCTTGGAGGAGGGTCATAGGGGGAGGAGCCAGTGCACACCAGATAGTCCTAAAGCTTTCTTTAGATGTGCCCAGTCTCCTGCGGAGCCGCTATTCCCCATGGTCCTTACGGAGTCCCCAGCATCCACTTAGGACGTTAGAGAAAATAAAAAAAACACAAGAAAGTCCGAGGTGCGTCCTTTCTTGCCAGAGGCGGGGGTAGAGAAAAGAAGCTGCACAACACAGCTAGTTCCCAGGAACAGAAGTCCTAAAAACCCCGGCCTCTACAAAAATCCACCGCATGTCACTGGGGCTCCACAGGCGGAGCTAGGCCCGGTGGGGGCACGCCTTCGGAAGTTCAGCCACAAGTGGGTTCACTCCCTGTTAGATCCCTGGGCAATAGATATTGTGTCTCAGGGATACAAGCTGGACTTTGAGAAGATGCCTCCTCACCGACGGCCCTGCCGGCTTCCCCCCACGAGAGGGAAACAGTGTTAACTGCAATTCACAAATTGTATCTTCAACAGGTGGTGGTCAAGGTTCCCCTCCTTCAACAAGGAGGGGGTTATTATTTGACCATGATGTAGTCCCGAAACCATACGGTTCGGTCAGATCCATATTGGTGTGAGGCTAGGAAGGCCTCCACGGAGGAATTCCAGCTGGGCCGTTTCCTTCACTTCCTACAGACGGGGGTGTCGTTGGGCCTGAAATTGGGTTCCATTAAGGTCCAGATTTCGTCCCTGTCTATTTTCTTTAAAAAAGAACTGGCTTCGCTGCCTGAAGTTCAGACATTTGTAAAGGGAGTGCTGCATATTCAGCCACCTTTTGTGCCCCCAGTGGCACCTTGGGATCTTAACGTGGTGTTAAGTTTCCTGAAGTCACATTGGTTTGAACCACTTAAAACCGTGGAGTTAAAATATGTCACGTGGAAGGTGGTCACGCCTCGGCGAGGCGTGTGTCAGAATTATCGGCTTTGTCACATAAAAGCCCTATCTGGTTTTTCATATGGACAGAGCGGAATTGAGGACTCGTCCACAATTTCTGCCAAAGGTGGTGTCATCTTTTCATATGAACCAACCTATTGTGGTGCCTGTGGCTACTCGTGACTTGGAGGATTCCGAGTTACTAGATGTAGTCAGGGCTTTGAAGGTTTATGTAGCCAGAACGGCTAGAGTCAGGAAAACTGAGTCGCTGTTTATCCTGTATGCATCCAACAAGCTGGGTGCTCCTGCTTCAAAGCAAACCATTGCTCGCTGGATCTGTAACACGATTCAGCAGGCTCATCCTGCGGCTGGATTGCCGCATCCAAAATCAGTAAAGGCTCATTCCACAAGATAGGTGGGCTCTTCTTGGGCGGCTGCCCGAAGGGTCTCGGCATTACAGCTTTGCCGAGCAGCTACTTGGTCGGGTTCAAACACATTTGCAAAGTTCTACAAGTTTGATACCCGGGCTGAGGAGGACCTTGAGTTTGCTCATTCGGTGCTGCAGAGTCATCCGCACTCTCCCGCCCGTTTGGGTGCTTTGGTATAATCCCCATGGTCCTTACGGAGTCCCCAGCATCCACTAGGACGTTAGAGAAAATAGGATTTTACTTACCGGTAAATCTATTTCTCGTAGTCCGTAGTGGATGCTGGGCGCCCGTCCCAAGTGGGGACTTCTTCCGCAACACTTGTATATAGTTATTGCTTATATAAGGGTTCTTTTATGGTTGCATCAGGTTTGTCTGATGCTCTGTTGTTGTTCATACTGTTAACTGGGTATGGTTATCACGAGTTATACGGTGTGATTGGTGTGGCTGGTATGAGTCTTACCCTGGATTCCAAAATCCTTTCCTTGTATTGTCAGCTCTTCCGGGCACAGTTTCCTTAACTGTGGTCTGGAGGAGGGACATAGAGGGAGGAGCCAGTGCACACCAGTAGTCCTAATTCTTTCTTAGAGTGCCCTGTCTATTCCCCATGGTCCTTACGGAGTCCCCAGCATCCACTACGGACTACGAGAAATAGATTTACCGGTAAGTAATATCCTATTTTTTCAGGGACGGAGACAGCTGTGTCTCCATCTCTATACAAACCGCGACCGCTACTGCGTCCGCGATCACAGAAGCTCCTACTACTGCTGCAGGGAGCTCTCGTCGGAATAGCTCAGCTTCTGCCCAGAGGAGTGTGGAAATTGCGTATTTCTTGGTATGTGTGTGTTAATGTTTGCAATGTATGTGTATGTGAGTTTATTATGTTAATATATATTTCTCTAACGTCCTAGTGGATGCTGGGGACTCCGTAAGGACCATGGGGAATAGACGGGCTCCGCAGGAGACTGGGCACTCTAAAGAAAGATTTAGTACTACCTGGTGTGCACTGGCTCCTCCCTCTATGCCCCTCCGCCAGACCTCAGTTAGAATCTGTGCCCGGCCAGAGCTGGGTGCTTTTAGTGGGCTCTCCTGAGCTTGCTAATAAGAAAGTATTTTAGTTAGGTTTTTTATTTTCAGAGAGCTTCTGCTGGCAACAGACTCTCTGCTACGAGGGACTGAGGGGAGAGAAGCAAACCTACTAACTGCGGCTAGGTTGCGCTTCTTAGGCTACTGGACACCATTAGCTCCAGAGGGATCGAACACAGAACCTGACCTTGTCGTCCGTTCCCGGAGCCGCGCCGCCGTCCCCCTCGCAGAGCCAGAAGACAGAAGCCGGCAGAAGCAAGAAGACATCGAAATCGGCGGCAGAAGACTCCTGTCTTCACATGAGGTAGCGCACAGCACTGCAGCTGTGCGCCATTGCTCCCACATTACACCCACACACTCCGGTCACTGTAGGGTGCAGGGCGCAGGGGGGGGGCGCCCTGGGCAGCAATTAAGTACCTCCTGGCAAAAGCAGCATATATACAGTTGGACACTGTTATATGCATGAGCCCCCGCCATTAATTTTACACAAAATCGCGGGAGAAGCCCGCCGCTGAGGGGGCGGGGCCTTCTTCCTCAGCACTCACCAGCACCATTTTCTCTCCACAGATCAGCTGAGAGGAAGCTCCCCAGGCTCTCCCCTGCATGATAGAGAGGGTGTAAAAGAGAGGGGGGGCACATAAATTTGGCGTAAAAATAATATATACAGCAGCTACTGGGTTAACACTAAGTTACTGTGTGATTCCTGGGTCATATAGCGCTGGGGTGTGTGCTGGCATACTCTCTCTCTCTGTCTCTCCAAAGGGCCTTGTGGGGGAACTGTCTTCAAATAGAGCATCCCCTGTGTGTGTGGTGTGTCGGTACGTGTGTGTCAACATGTCTGAGGTAAAAGGCTCCCCTAAGGAGGAGATAGAGCAAATATGTGTGTGAGAGGGTGTCTCCGTCGACAACGCCGACATCTGTTTGGATATGTGTAAGAGCTGAGGTGAATTTATTGCACAAAAGATTAGAGAACAGACAGGAAATCTACCCTTGTCTGTCCCTATGTCACAGAGACCTTCAGAGTCTCTCAATGCTCACTATCCAAAATTATAAACACTGATATCGACACGGAGTTTGACTCCAGTGTCGACTACGATAATGCAAAGTTACAGCCAAGTTGGCTGAAAGGTATTCAATATATGATTATTGTAATAAAAGAGGATTTGCATATCACTGATGACTCATCTGTCCCTGACACAAGGGTACACATGTTAAGGGGAAGAAAGCTGAGGTAAATTTCCCTCCTCTCATGAGGAAAAAGAGCGGGAAACTCCAGACAAGAGACTGCAGCTTCCCACAAAAAAATCTCAAGCAGTATCCTTTCCCCACTAGGGCCAGGATGTGATGGGAATCTTCCCCTAGGGTGTCCCGTTTGCCCAGAAGGTAGCACTAGCTATTCTCAGGAATCCTGCAGATAGCGTGCACATTCTAGTATACTACTCAGACCGGCGATTGTGTCGGCATGGGTTTATAGCGCTGTGGCAGCGTGGACAGGTACCTTATCAGCAGAGACTGAGACCCTAGGATGCATATAGATATATATATATAGATATATATATATATATGTATACCGTATATACTCGAGTATAAGTCGACCCGAATATAAGCCGAGGCACCTAATTCTACCACAAAAACCTGGGAAAACTTATTGACTCGAGTATAAGCCTAGGGTGGGAAATGCAGCTCTAGCCGTACACAGCCCTCAGTGCCAGATATGCCCTCATACTGCCAGATATGCCCTCATACTGCCAGATATGCCCTCATACTGCCAGATATGCCCCCACAGTGCCAGATATGCCCCCACAGTGCCAGATATGCCCCCACAGTGCCAGATATGCCCCCACAGTGCCAGATATGCCCCACAGTGCCTGATGTGCCAGATATGCCCTCATGCTGCCACATATGTCCCTCATGCTGCCACATATGTCCCTCATGCTGCCAGATATGTCCCCTCATGCTGCCAGATATGTCCCCTCATGCTGCCAGATATGTCCCCTCATGCTGCCAGATATGTCCCCTCATGCTGCCAGATACGTCCCCTCATGCTGCCACATATACCCCCTCATGCTGCCAGATATGCTCCCTCCCCAAGTGCCAGGTATGCCCCACAGTGTTGTTACTTACCCCTCCGTCGATCCCGCGCTGTCTTCTGGAGGGACACGAAGCGCACAGCACGCGCCTCTCCTGTGTCCCTCCTGCATCTTCGGCGGCCGCGGCAGGTCTATTAAAGGAAGTGCCGGTTCGTGATCAGAGGTCACGAACGGGTACTTCCTGTAATAGAACCGCCGCTGCTGCCGCCGGAGATGCAGGAGGGACACAGGAGAGCCGCGCGCTGTGCGCTTCGTGTCCCTCCTTCACACTGCTCTGCCTCTGCCTGTCACTGACTCGAGTATAAGCCGAGGTGGCTTTTTCAGCACAAAAAAAAGTGCTGAAAAAGTCGGCTTATACTCGAGTATATACGGTATATTTAGAAATATATATATATTAAAGATGCTGTCTTAAGTGATAGGTATGTATATATATATATTTTTATATATATATATATATATATATATATATTAAACATGCCCAAAGAGACATGAGTATACTGGGTCCTAGAGTCAAAGCTATGTCGATTTCTGCTTGACGTGTCCTGTAGAAGATGCAATGGACAGATGATGCCGACGTAAGAGGCATGTGGAAGGCTGAGGATTGTGAGGAGAAGGGTTCTCGGACCTGGTCTCCACAGCTATAGCTGGTAATTCTGATATTGTGCCTTATATTCCTGCACAGCCTAGGAAAGCACGACATTATCAAATGCAGCCCTCCGAATAAAGAAACAAGAAAGTCCGAGGTGCGTCCTTTCTTGCCAGAGGCGGGGGCAGAGGAAAGAAGCTGCACAACACAGCTAGTTCCCAGGAACAGAAGTCCTCCCCGGCCTCTACAAAAATCCACCGCATGTTGCTGGGGCTCCACAGACGGAGCTAGGCCTGGTGGGGGCACGCCTTCGTAAGTTCAGCCACAAGTGGGTTCACTCCCTGTTAGATCGCGGGACAGAAGCCCGTCGCTGAGGGGGCGGGGCTTCTTCCTCAGCACTAACCAGCGCCATGTTTTTTCTCCACAGCACCGCTGAGAGGAAGCTCCCCAGTCTCTCCCCTGCAGTTACACGGTAGAAGAGGGTAAAAAGAGAGGGGGGGCACATAATTAGGCGCAAAAATCAATATAAACAGCAACTACTGGGTTAACATTAAGTTACTGTGTTATTCCTGGGTTAATAGCGCTGGGGTGTGTGCAGGCATACTCTCTCTCTATCTCTCCAAAGGGCCTTATGGGGGAATTGTCTTCGAATGAGCATTCCCTGAGTGTGTGGTGTGTCGGTACGTGTGTGTCGACATGTCTGAGGTAAAAGGCTCCCATAAGGAGGAGATGGAGCAAATATGTGTGTGAGAGGGTGTCTCCGTCGACAACGCAGACACCTGTTTGGATATGTGTAATTAAGTGCTAAGGTGAATTTATTGCACAAAAGATTAGAGAACAGACAGGAAATCTACCCATGTCTGTCCCTATGTCGCAGAGACCTTCAGAGTCTCTCAATGATCACTATCCAAAATAATAGACACTGATATCGACACGGAGTTGACTCCAGTGTTGACTACGATAATGCAAAGTTACAGCCAAGATGGCAGAAAAGTATTCAATATATGTTTATTGTAATAAAAGATGATTTGCATATCACTGATGACTCATCTGTCCCTGTCACAAGGGTACACATGTTTAAGGTGAAGAAAGCTGAGGTAAATTTCCCTCCTCTCATGATAAAAAAAGAGCGGGAAACTCCAGACAAGAGACTGCAGTTTCCCATAAAGAATTCTCAGGCAGTATCCTTTCCCCACTAGGGCCAGGATATGATGGGAATCTTCCCCTAGGGTGTCACAAAAGGCAGCCCTGATGTTACAGCTATTCTCAGGGATCCTGCAGATAGCGTGCACAACTGCACATTCTGGTACACTACTCAGACCGGCGATTGTGTCGGCATGGGTTTATAGCGCTGTGGCAGCGTGGACAGGTACCTTATCAGCAGAGATTGAGACCCTAGTATATAGATATATATATGTATATATAGAGATATATATATATAAAAAAGATGCTGTCTTAAGAGATATGTATATATAAAGCATGCCCATAGAGACATGAGTATACTGGGTCCTACAGTCAAAGCTATGTCGATTTCTGCTTGACGTGTCCTGTACAATATGCAATGGATAGATGATGCCGACTTAAGAGGCATATGGAAGGCTGAGGATTGTGTGGAGAAGGGTTCTCGGACCTGGTCTCCACAGCTATGGCTGGTAATTCTGATATTTTGCCCTTTAACCCTGCACAGCCTAGGAAAGCACAACATTATCAAATGCAGCCTTTCGAATAAAAAAAAAAAAAAAACACAAGAAAGTCCGAGGTGCGTCCTTTCTTGCCAGAGGCGGGGGCAGAGAAAAGAAGCTGCACAACACAGCTAGATCCCAGGAACAGAAGTGCTAAAAACCCCGGCCTCTACAAAAATCCACCGCATGTCACTGGGGCTCCACAGGCGGAGCTAGGCCCGGTGGGGGCACGCCTTCGGAAGTTCAGCCACAAGTGGGTTCACTCCCTGTTAGATCCCTGGGCAATAGATATTGTGTCTCAGGGATACAAGCTGGACTTTGAGAAGATGCCTCCTCACCGACGGCCCTGCCGGCTTCCCCCCACGAGAGGGAAACAGTGTTAACTGCAATTCACAAATTGTATCTTCAACAGGTGGTGGTCAAGGTTCCCCTCCTTCAACAAGGAGGGGGTTATTATTTGACCATGATGTAGTCCCGAAACCATACGGTTCGGTCAGATCCATATTGGTGTGAGGCTAGGAAGGCCCCCACGGAGGAATTCCAGCTGGGCCGTTTCCTTCACTTCCTACAGACGGGGGTGTCGTTGGGCCTGAAATTGGGTTCCATTAAGGTCCAGATTTCGTCCCTGTCTATTTTCTTTAAAAAAGAACTGGCTTCGCTGCCTGAAGTTCAGACATTTGTAAAGGGAGTGCTGCATATTCAGCCACCTTTTGTGCCCCCAGTGGCACCTTGGGATCTTAACGTGGTGTTAAGTTTCCTGAAGTCACATTGGTTTGAACCACTTAAAACCGTGGAGTTAAAATATGTCACGTGGAAGGTGGTCTTGCTATTAGCCTTGGCCTCGGCGAGGCGTGTGTCAGAATTATCGGCTTTGTCACATAAAAGCCATATCTGGTTTTTCATATGGACAGAGCGGAATTGAGGACTCGTCCACAATTTCTGCCAAAGGTGCTGTCATCTTTTCATATGAACCAACCTATTGTGGTGCCTGTGGCTACTCGTGACTTGGAGGATTCCGAGTTACTAGATGTAGTCAGGGCTTTGAAGGTTTATGTAGCCAGAACGGCTAGAGTCAGGAAAACTGAGTCGCTGTTTATCCTGTATGCATCCAACAAGCTGGGTGCTCCTGCTTCAAAGCAAACCATTGCTCGCTGGATCTGTAACACGATTCAGCAGGCTCATCCTGCGGCTGGATTGCCGCATCCAAAATCAGTAAAGGCTCATTCCACAAGATAGGTGGGCTCTTCTTGGGCGGCTGCCCGAAGGGTCTCGGCATTACAGCTTTGCCGAGCAGCTACTTGGTCGGGTTCAAACACATTTGCAAAGTTCTACAAGTTTGATACCCGGGCTGAGGAGGACCTTGAGTTTGCTCATTCGGTGCTGCAGAGTCATCCGCACTCTCCCGCCCGTTTGGGTGCTTTGGTATAATCCCCATGGTCCTTACGGAGTCCCCAGCATCCACTAGGACGTTAGAGAAAATAGGATTTTACTTACCGGTAAATCTATTTCTCGTAGTCCGTAGTGGATGCTGGGCGCCCGTCCCAAGTGGGGACTTCTTCCGCAACACTTGTATATAGTTATTGCTTATATAAGGGTTCTTTTATGGTTGCATCAGGTTTGTCTGATGCTCTGTTGTTGTTCATACTGTTAACTGGGTATGGTTATCACGAGTTATACGGTGTGATTGGTGTGGCTGGTATGAGTCTTACCCTGGATTCCAAAATCCTTTCCTTGTATTGTCAGCTCTTCCGGGCACAGTTTCCTTAACTGTGGTCTGGAGGAGGGACATAGAGGGAGGAGCCAGTGCACACCAGTAGTCCTAATTCTTTCTTAGAGTGCCCTGTCTATTCCCCATGGTCCTTACGGAGTCCCCAGCATCCACTACGGACTACGAGAAATAGATTTACCGGTAAGTAATATCCTATTTTTTCAGGGACGGAGACAGCTGTGTCTCCATCTCTATACAAACCGCGACCGCTACTGCGTCCGCGATCACAGAAGCTCCTACTACTGCTGCAGGGAGCTCTCGTCGGAATAGCTCAGCTTCTGCCCAGAGGAGTGTGGAAATTGCGTATTTCTTGGTATATGTGTGTGTTAATGTTTGCAATGTATGTGTATGTGAGTTTATTATGTTAATATATATTTCTCTAACGTCCTAGTGGATGCTGGGGACTCCGTAAGGACCATGGGGAATAGACGGGCTCCGCAGGAGACTGGGCACTCTAAAGAAAGATTTAGTACTACCTGGTGTGCACTGGCTCCTCCCTCTATGCCCCTCCGCCAGACCTCAGTTAGAATCTGTGCCCGGCCAGAGCTGGGTGCTTTTAGTGGGCTCTCCTGAGCTTGCTAATAAGAAAGTATTTTAGTTAGGTTTTTTATTTTCAGAGAGCTTCTGCTGGCAACAGACTCTCTGCTACGAGGGACTGAGGGGAGAGAAGCAAACCTACTAACTGCGGCTAGGTTGCGCTTCTTAGGCTACTGGACACCATTAGCTCCAGAGGGATCGAACACAGAACCTGACCTTGTCGTCCGTTCCCGGAGCCGCGCCGCCGTCCCCCTCGCAGAGCCAGAAGACAGAAGCCGGCAGAAGCAAGAAGACATCGAAATCGGCGGCAGAAGACTCCTGTCTTCACATGAGGTAGCGCACAGCACTGCAGCTGTGCGCCATTGCTCCCACATTACACCCACACACTCCGGTCACTGTAGGGTGCAGGGCGCAGGGGGGGGGCGCCCTGGGCAGCAATTAAGTACCTCCTGGCAAAAGCAGCATATATACAGTTGGACACTGTTATATGCATGAGCCCCCGCCATTAATTTTACACAAAATCGCGGGAGAAGCCCGCCGCTGAGGGGGCGGGGCCTTCTTCCTCAGCACTCACCAGCACCATTTTCTCTCCACAGATCAGCTGAGAGGAAGCTCCCCAGGCTCTCCCCTGCATGATAGAGAGGGTGTAAAAGAGAGGGGGGGCACATAAATTTGGCGTAAAAATAATATATACAGCAGCTACTGGGTTAACACTAAGTTACTGTGTGATTCCTGGGTCATATAGCGCTGGGGTGTGTGCTGGCATACTCTCTCTCTCTGTCTCTCCAAAGGGCCTTGTGGGGGAACTGTCTTCAAATAGAGCATCCCCTGTGTGTGTGGTGTGTCGGTACGTGTGTGTCAACATGTCTGAGGTAAAAGGCTCCCCTAAGGAGGAGATAGAGCAAATATGTGTGTGAGAGGGTGTCTCCGTCGACAACGCCGACATCTGTTTGGATATGTGTAAGAGCTGAGGTGAATTTATTGCACAAAAGATTAGAGAACAGACAGGAAATCTACCCTTGTCTGTCCCTATGTCACAGAGACCTTCAGAGTCTCTCAATGCTCACTATCCAAAATTATAAACACTGATATCGACACGGAGTTTGACTCCAGTGTCGACTACGATAATGCAAAGTTACAGCCAAGTTGGCTGAAAGGTATTCAATATATGATTATTGTAATAAAAGAGGATTTGCATATCACTGATGACTCATCTGTCCCTGACACAAGGGTACACATGTTAAGGGGAAGAAAGCTGAGGTAAATTTCCCTCCTCTCATGAGGAAAAAGAGCGGGAAACTCCAGACAAGAGACTGCAGCTTCCCACAAAAAAATCTCAAGCAGTATCCTTTCCCCACTAGGGCCAGGATGTGATGGGAATCTTCCCCTAGGGTGTCCCGTTTGCCCAGAAGGTAGCACTAGCTATTCTCAGGAATCCTGCAGATAGCGTGCACATTCTAGTATACTACTCAGACCGGCGATTGTGTCGGCATGGGTTTATAGCGCTGTGGCAGCGTGGACAGGTACCTTATCAGCAGAGACTGAGACCCTAGGATGCATATAGATATATATATATAGATATATATATATATATGTATACATATACTCGAGTATAAGTCGACCCGAATATAAGCCGAGGCACCTAATTCTACCACAAAAACCTGGGAAAACTTATTGACTCGAGTATAAGCCTAGGGTGGGAAATGCAGCTCTAGCCGTACACAGCCCTCAGTGCCAGATATGCCCTCATACTGCCAGATATGCCCTCATACTGCCAGATATGCCCTCATACTGCCAGATATGCCCCCACAGTGCCAGATATGCCCCCACAGTGCCAGATATGCCCCCACAGTGCCAGATATGCCCCACAGTGCCTGATGTGCCAGATATGCCCTCATGCTGCCACATATGTCCCTCATGCTGCCACATATGTCCCTCATGCTGCCAGATATGTCCCCTCATGCTGCCAGATATGTCCCCTCATGCTGCCAGATATGTCCCCTCATGCTGCCAGATATGTCCCCTCATGCTGCCAGATACGTCCCCTCATGCTGCCACATATACCCCCTCATGCTGCCAGATATGCTCCCTCCCCAAGTGCCAGGTATGCCCCACAGTGTTGTTACTTACCCCTCCGTCGATCCCGCGCTGTCTTCTGGAGGGACACGAAGCGCACAGCACGCGCCTCTCCTGTGTCCCTCCTGCATCTTCGGCGGCCGCGGCAGGTCTATTAAAGGAAGTGCCGGTTCGTGATCAGAGGTCACGAACGGGTACTTCCTGTAATAGAACCGCCGCTGCTGCCGCCGGAGATGCAGGAGGGACACAGGAGAGCCGCGCGCTGTGCGCTTCGTGTCCCTCCTTCACACTGCTCTGCCTCTGCCTGTCACTGACTCGAGTATAAGCCGAGGTGGCTTTTTCAGCACAAAAAAAAGTGCTGAAAAAGTCGGCTTATACTCGAGTATATACGGTATATTTAGAAATATATATATATTAAAGATGCTGTCTTAAGTGATAGGTATGTATATATATATATTTTTATATATATATATATATATATATATATATATATATATTAAACATGCCCAAAGAGACATGAGTATACTGGGTCCTAGAGTCAAAGCTATGTCGATTTCTGCTTGACGTGTCCTGTAGAAGATGCAATGGACAGATGATGCCGACGTAAGAGGCATGTGGAAGGCTGAGGATTGTGTGGAGAAGGGTTCTCGGACCTGGTCTCCACAGCTATAGCTGGTAATTCTGATATTGTGCCTTATATTCCTGCACAGCCTAGGAAAGCACGACATTATCAAATGCAGCCCTCCGAATAAAGAAACAAGAAAGTCCGAGGTGCGTCCTTTCTTGCCAGAGGCGGGGGCAGAGGAAAGAAGCTGCACAACACAGCTAGTTCCCAGGAACAGAAGTCCTCCCCGGCCTCTACAAAAATCCACCGCATGTCGCTGGGGCTCCACAGACGGAGCTAGGCCTGGTGGGGGCACGCCTTCGTAAGTTCAGCCACAAGTGGGTTCACTCCCTGTTAGATCGCGGGACAGAAGCCCGTCGCTGAGGGGGCGGGGCTTCTTCCTCAGCACTAACCAGCGCCATGTTTTTTCTCCACAGCACCGCTGAGAGGAAGCTCCCCAGTCTCTCCCCTGCAGTTACACGGTAGAAGAGGGTAAAAAGAGAGGGGGGGCACATAATTAGGCGCAAAAATCAATATAAACAGCAACTACTGGGTTAACATTAAGTTACTGTGTTATTCCTGGGTTAATAGCGCTGGGGTGTGTGCAGGCATACTCTCTCTCTATCTCTCCAAAGGGCCTTATGGGGGAATTGTCTTCGAATGAGCATTCCCTGAGTGTGTGGTGTGTCGGTACGTGTGTGTCGACATGTCTGAGGTAAAAGGCTCTCATAAGGAGGAGATGGAGCAAATATGTGTGTGAGAGGGTGTCTCCGTCGACAACGCAGACGCCTGTTTGGATATGTGTAATTAAGTGCTAAGGTGAATTTATTGCACAAAAGATTAGAGAACAGACAGGAAATCTACCCATGTCTGTCCCTATGTCGCAGAGACCTTCAGAGTCTCTCAATGATCACTATCCAAAATAATAGACACTGATATCGACACGGAGTTGACTCCAGTGTTGACTACGATAATGCAAAGTTACAGCCAAGATGGCAGAAAAGTATTCAATATATGTTTATTGTAATAAAAGATGATTTGCATATCACTGATGACTCATCTGTCCCTGTCACAAGGGTACACATGTTTAAGGTGAAGAAAGCTGAGGTAAATTTCCCTCCTCTCATGATAAAAAAAGAGCGGGAAACTCCAGACAAGAGACTGCAGTTTCCCATAAAGAATTCTCAGGCAGTATCCTTTCCCCACTAGGGCCAGGATATGATGGGAATCTTCCCCTAGGGTGTCACAAAAGGCAGCCCTGATGTTACAGCTATTCTCAGGGATCCTGCAGATAGCGTGCACAACTGCACATTCTGGTACACTACTCAGACCGGCGATTGTGTCGGCATGGGTTTATAGCGCTGTGGCAGCGTGGACAGGTACCTTATCAGCAGAGATTGAGACCCTAGTATATAGATATATATATGTATATATAGAGATATATATATATAAAAAAGATGCTGTCTTAAGAGATATGTATATATAAAGCATGCCCATAGAGACATGAGTATACTGGGTCCTACAGTCAAAGCTATGTCGATTTCTGCTTGACGTGTCCTGTACAATATGCAATGGATAGATGATGCCGACTTAAGAGGCATATGGAAGGCTGAGGATTGTGTGGAGAAGGGTTCTCGGACCTGGTCTCCACAGCTATGGCTGGTAATTCTGATATTTTGCCCTTTAACCCTGCACAGCCTAGGAAAGCACAACATTATCAAATGCAGCCTTTCGAATAAAAAATAAAAAAAACACAAGAAAGTCCGAGGTGCGTCCTTTCTTGCCAGAGGCGGGGGCAGAGAAAAGAAGCTGCACAACACAGCTAGATCCCAGGAACAGAAGTGCTAAAAACCCCGGCCTCTACAAAAATCCACCGCATGTCACTGGGGCTCCACAGGCGGAGCTAGGCCCGGTGGGGGCACGCCTTCGGAAGTTCAGCCACAAGTGGGTTCACTCCCTGTTAGATCCCTGGGCAATAGATATTGTGTCTCAGGGATACAAGCTGGACTTTGAGAAGATGCCTCCTCACCGACGGCCCTGCCGGCTTCCCCCCACGAGAGGGAAACAGTGTTAACTGCAATTCACAAATTGTATCTTCAACAGGTGGTGGTCAAGGTTCCCCTCCTTCAACAAGGAGGGGGTTATTATTTGACCATGATGTAGTCCCGAAACCATACGGTTCGGTCAGATCCATATTGGTGTGAGGCTAGGAAGGCCCCCACGGAGGAATTCCAGCTGGGCCGTTTCCTTCACTTCCTACAGACGGGGGTGTCGTTGGGCCTGAAATTGGGTTCCATTAAGGTCCAGATTTCGTCCCTGTCTATTTTCTTTAAAAAAGAACTGGCTTCGCTGCCTGAAGTTCAGACATTTGTAAAGGGAGTGCTGCATATTCAGCCACCTTTTGTGCCCCCAGTGGCACCTTGGGATCTTAACGTGGTGTTAAGTTTCCTGAAGTCACATTGGTTTGAACCACTTAAAACCGTGGAGTTAAAATATGTCACGTGGAAGGTGGTCTTGCTATTAGCCTTGGCCTCGGCGAGGCGTGTGTCAGAATTATCGGCTTTGTCACATAAAAGCCATATCTGGTTTTTCATATGGACAGAGCGGAATTGAGGACTCGTCCACAATTTCTGCCAAAGGTGCTGTCATCTTTTCATATGAACCAACCTATTGTGGTGCCTGTGGCTACTCGTGACTTGGAGGATTCCGAGTTACTAGATGTAGTCAGGGCTTTGAAGGTTTATGTAGCCAGAACGGCTAGAGTTAGGAAAACTGAGTCGCTGTTTATCCTGTATGCATCCAACAAGCTGGGTGCTCCTGCTTCAAAGCAAACCATTGCTCGCTGGATCTGTAACACGATTCAGCAGGCTCATTCTGCGGCTGGATTGCCGCATCCAAAATCAGTAAAGGCTCATTCCACAAGATAGGTGGGCTCTTCTTGGGCGGCTGCCCGAGGGGTCTCGGCATTACAGGTTTGCCGAGCAGCTACTTGGTCGGGTTCAAACACATTTGCAAAGTTCTACAAGTTTGATACCCTGGCTGAGGAGGACCTTGAGTTTGCTCATTCGGGGCTGCAGAGTCATCCGCACTTTCCCGCCCGTTTGGGTGCTTTGGTATAATCCCCATGGTCCTTACGGAGTCCCCAGCATCCACTAGGACGTTAGAGAAAATAGGATTTTACTTACCGGTAAATCTATTTCTCGTAGTCCGTAGTGGATGCTGGGCGCCCGTCCCAAGTGGGGACTTCTTCTGCAACACTTGTATATAGTTATTGCTTATATAAGGGTTCTTTTATGGTTGCATCAGGTTTGTCTGATGCTCTGTTGTTGTTCATACTGTTAACTGGGTATGGTTATCACGAGTTATACGGTGTGATTGGTGTGGCTGGTATGAGTCTTACCCTGGATTCCAAAATCCTTTCCTTGTATTGTCAGCTCTTCCGGGCACAGTTTCCTTAACTGAGGTCTGGAGGAGGGACATAGAGGGAGGAGCCAGTGCACACCAGTAGTCCTAATTCTTTCTTAGAGTGCCCTGTCTATTCCCCATGGTCCTTACGGAGTCCCCAGCATCCACTACGGACTACGAGAAATAGATTTACCGGTAAGTAATATCCTATTTTTTCAGGGACGGAGACAGCTGTGTCTCCATCTCTATACAAACCGCGACCGCTACCGCGATCACAGAAGCTCCTACTACTACTGCAGGGAGCTCTCGTCGGAATAGCTCAGCCTCTGCCCAGAGGAGTGTGGAAATTGCCTATTTCTTGGTATGTGTGTGTTAATGTTTGCAATGTATGTGTATGTGAGTTTCTTATGTTAATATATATTTCTCTAACGTCCTAGTGGATGCTGGGGACTCCGTAAGGACCATGGGGAATAGACGGGCTCCGCAGGAGACTGGGCACTCTAAAGAAAGATTTAGTACTACCTGGTGTGCACTGGCTCCTCCCTCAATGCCCCTCCGCCAGACCTCAGTTAGAATCTGTGCCCGGCCAGAGCTGGGTGCTTTTAGTGGGCTCTCCTGAGCTTGCTAATAAGAAAGTATTTTAGTTAGGTTTTTTATTTTTAGAGAGCTTCTGCTGGCAACAGACACTCTGCTACGAGGGACTGAGGGGAGAGAAGCAAACCTACTAACTGCGGCTAGGTTGCGCTTCTTAGGCTACTGGACACCATTAGCTCCAGAGGGATCGAACACAGAACCTGACCTTGTCGTCCGTTCCCGGAGCCGCGCCGCCGCCCCCCTTGCAGAGCCAGAAGACAGAAGCCGGCAGAAGCAAGAAGACATCGAAATCGGCGGCAGAAGACTCCTGTCTTCACATGAGGTAGCGCACAGCACTGCAGCTGTGCGCCATTGCTCCCACATTACACCCACACACTCCGGTCACTGTAGGGTGCAGGGCGCAGGGGGGGGGGGCGCCCTGGGAAGCAATTAAGTACCTCCTGGCAAAAGCAGCATATATACAGTTGGACACTGTTATATGCATGAGCCCCCGCCATTAATTTTACACAAAATCGCGGGAGAAGCCCGCCGCTGAGGGGGCGGGGCCTTCTTCCTCAGCACTCACCAGCGCAATTTTCTCTCCACAGATCAGCTGAGAGGAAGCTCCCCAGGCTCTCCCCTGCATGATAGAGAGGGTGTAAAAGAGAGGGGGGGCACATAAATTCTGCGTAAAAATAATATATACAGCAGCTACTGGGTTAACACTAAGTTACTGTGTGATTCCTGGGTCATATAGCGCTGGGGTGTGTGCTGGCATACTCTCTCTCTCTGTCTCTCCAAAGGGCCTTGTGGGGGAACTGTCTTCAAATAGAGCATCCTCTGTGTGTGTGGTGTGTCGGTACGTGTGTGTCGACATGTCTGAGGTAAAAGGCTCCCCTAAGGAGGAGATAGAGCAAATATGTGTGTGAGAGGGTGTCTCCGTCGACAACGCCGACACCTGTTTGGATATGTGTAAGAGCTGAGGTGAATTTATTGCACAAAAGATTAGAGAACAGACAGGAAATCTACCCTTGTCTGTCCCTATGTCACAGAGACCTTCAGAGTCTCTCAATGCTCACTATCCAAAATTATAAACACTGATATCGACACGGAGTTTGACTCCAGTGTCGACTACGATAATGCAAAGTTACAGCCAAGTTGGCTGAAAGGTATTCAATATATGATTATTGTAATAAAAGATGATTTGCATATCACTGATGACTCATCTGTCCCTGACACAATGGTACACATGTTAAGGGGAAGAAAGCTGAGGTAAATTTCCCTCCTCTCATGAGGAAAAAGAGCGGGAAACTCCAGACAAGAGACTGCAGCTTCCCACAAAAAAATCTCAAGCAGTATCCTTTCCCCACTAGGGCCAGGATGTGATGGGAATCTTCCCCTAGGGCAGTTATTTTCAACCTTTTTTTACTCGCGGCACACCGAACAATATTTTAAAATTGCCAAGGCACACCATCCGTTCCCCACAGAAAAAAACACACACACACACATTGGCCCTCACAGTAAAAAAAAAAAAATCCACACATACATTGACCTACACAGAAAAAACAATCACATTGCTCCCCACATAAATCATGTTGCTCCCTACATAAATCCTATTGCTCCACACATAAATCAATCACATTTCTCTCCCCACATAAATCCTATTGCTCCCCACATGAATTATTCACATTTTTCCCCCCATAAATCCATAAATTCTTATTCTCCCCACATAAATCCAATTGAAAACCTTTTGTTCCACACAGGAGAAATAAAATAACAAATATTATCAGCTGTCCTCCTCCTTGTCCCTCAGTGGCGGGGCTTGTTCATAGTGGAGTTCTGCGAATACTGAGCTATGATATCAAACCGTTTTCAAGGCATAAGTCATGGCCGCAGCACGACTGATCCTCTCAGAAGAGCCTGTGCCAACAGTTCACTCTGAAGGTGCAGGAAGCTGCTCTGGCTCCGCGGCACACCTTGCAACTGGTTGCGGCACACTAGTGTGCCACGGCACACTGGTTGAAAAAGCCTGCCCTAGGGTGTCCCGTTTGCCCAGAAGGTAGCACTAGCTATTCTCAGGAATCCTGCAGATAGCGTGCACATTCTAGTATACTACTCAGACCGGCGATTGTGTCGGCATGGGTTTATAGCGCTGTGGCAGCGTGGACAGGTACCTTATCAGCAGAGACTGAGACCCTAGGATGCATATAGATATATATATATATATATATATATTAAAGATGCTGTCTTAAGTGATAGGTATGTATATATATATATATATATATATATATTAAACATGCCCAAAGAGACATGAGTATACTGGGTCCTAGAGTCAAAGCTATGTCGATTTCTGCTTGACGTGTCCTGTAGAAGATGCAATGGACAGATGATGCCGACTTAAGAGGCATGTGGAAGGCTGAGGATTGTGTGGAGAAGGGTTCTCGGACCTGGTCTCCACAGCTATAGCTGGTAATTCTGATATTTTGCCTTATATTCCTGCACAGCCTAGGAAAGCACGACATTATCAAATGCAGTCCTCCGAATAAAGAAACAAGAAAGTCCGAGGTGCGTCCTTTCTTGCCAGAGGCGGGGGCAGAGGAAAGAAGCTGCACAACACAGCTAGTTCCCAGGAACAGAAGTCCTCCCCGGCCTCTACAAAAATCCACCGCATGTCGCTGGGGCTCCACAGGCGGAGCTAGGCTCGGTGGGGGCACGCCTTCGTAAGTTCAGCCACAAGTGGGTTCACTCCCTGTTAGATCGCGGGACAGAAGCCCGTCGCTGAGGGGGCGGGGCTTCTTCCTCAGCACTAACCAGCGCCATGTTTTTTCTCCACAGCACCGCTGAGAGGAAGCTCCCCAGTCTCTCCCCTGCAGTTACACAGTAGCAGAGGGTAAAAAGAGAGGGGGGGCACATAATTAGGCGCAAAAATCAATATAAACAGCAACTACTGGGTTAACATTAAGTTACTGTGTTATTCCTGGGTTAATAGCGCTGGGGTGTGTGCTGGCATACTCTCTCTCTATCTCTCCAAAGGACCTTATGGGGGAATAGTCTTCAAATGAGCATTCCCTGAGTGTGTGGTGTGTCGGTACGTGTGTGTCGACATGTCTGAGGTAAAAGGCGGAGATGGAGCAAATATGTGTGTGAGAGGGTGTCTCCGTCGACAACGCAGACACCTGTTTGGATATGTGTAATTAAGTGCTAAGGTGAATTTATTGCACAAAAGATTAGAGAACAGACAGGAAATCTACCCATGTCTGTCCCTATGTCGCAGAGACCTTCAGAGTCTCTCAATGATCACTATCCAAAATAATAGACACTGATATCGACACAGAGTTGACTCCAGTGTCGACTACGATAATGCAAAGTTACAGCCAAGATGGCAGAAAAGTATTCAATATATGTTTATTGTAATAAAAGATGATTTGCATATCACTGATGACTCATCTGTCCCTGTCACAAGGGTACACATGTTTAAGGTGAAGAAAGCTGAGGTAAATTTCCCTCCTCTCATGATAAAAAAGAGCGGGAAACTCCAGACAAGAGACTGCAGTTTCCCATAAAGAATTCTCAGGCAGTATCCTTTCCCCACTAGGGCCAGGATATGATGGGAATCTTCCCCTAGGGTGTCACAAAAGGCAGCCCTGATGTTACAGCTATTCTCAGGGATCCTGCAGATAGCGTGCACAACTGCACATTCTGGTACACTACTCAGACCGGCGATTGTGTCGGCATGGGTTTATAGCGCTGTGGCAGCGTGGACAGGTACCTTATCAGCAGAGATTGAGACCCTAGTATATAGATAGATATATATATATATATATATAAAAGATGCTGTCTTAAGAGATATGTATATATAAAGCATGCCCATAGAGACATGAGTATACTGGGTCCTACAGTCAAAGCTATGTCGATTTCTGCTTGACGTGTCCTGTACAATATGCAATGGACAGATGATGCCGACTTAAGAGGCATATGGAAGGCTGAGGATTGTGTGGAGAAGGGTTCTCGGACCTGGTCTCCACAGCTATGGCTGGTAATTCTGATATTTTGCCCTTTAACCCTGCACAGCCTAGGAAAGCACAACATTATCAAATGCAGCCTTTCGAATAAAAAAAAAAAACACAAGAAAGTCCGAGGTGCGTCCTTTCTTGCCAGAGGCGGGGGCAGAGAAAAGAAGCTGCACAACACAGCTAGTTCCCAGGAACAGAAGTGCTAAAAACCCCGGCCTCTACAAAAATCCACTGCATGTCACTGGGGCTCCACAGGCGGAGCTAGGCCCGGTGGGGGCACGCCTTCGGAAGTTCAGCCACAAGTGGGTTCACTCCCTGTTAGATCCCTGGGCAATAGATATTGTGTCTCAGGGATACAAGCTGGACTTTGAGAAGATGCCTCCTCACCGACGGCCCTGCCGGCTTCCCCCCACGAGAGGGAAACAGTGTTAACTGCAATTCACAAATTGTATCTTCAACAGGTGGTGGTCAAGGTTCCCCTCCTTCAACAAGGAGGGGGTTATTATTTGACCATGATGTAGTCCCGAAACCATACGGTTCGGTCAGATCCATATTGGTGTGAGGCTAGGAAGGCCCCCACGGAGGAATTCCAGCTGGGCCGTTTCCTTCACTTCCTACAGACGGGGGTGTCGTTGGGCCTGAAATTGGGTTCCATTAAGGTCCAGATTTCGTCCCTGTCTATTTTCTTTAAAAAAGAACTGGCTTCGCTGCCTGAAGTTCAGACATTTGTAAAGGGAGTGCTGCATATTCAGCCACCTTTTGTGCCCCCAGTGGCACCTTGGGATCTTAACGTGGTGTTAAGTTTCCTGAAGTCACATTGGTTTGAACCACTTAAAACCGTGGAGTTAAAATATGTCACGTGGAAGGTGGTCATGCTATTAGCCTTGGCCTCGGCGAGGCGTGTGTCAGAATTATCGGCTTTGTCACATAAAAGCCATATCTGGTTTTTCATATGGACAGAGCGGAATTGAGGACTCGTCCACAATTTCTGCCAAAGGTGCTGTCATCTTTTCATATGAACCAACCTATTGTGGTGCCTGTGGCTACTCGTGACTTGGAGGATTCCGAGTTACTAGATGTAGTCAGGGCTTTGAAGGTTTATGTAGCCAGAACAGCTAGAGTCAGGAAAACTGAGTCGCTGTTTATCCTGTATGCATCCAACAAGCTGGGTGCTCCTGCTTCAAAGCAAACCATTGCTCGCTGGATCTGTAACACGATTCAGCAGGCTCATTCTGCGGCTGGATTGCCGCATCCAAAATCAGTAAAGGCTCATTCCACAAGATAGGTGGGCTCTTCTTGGGCGGCTGCCCAAGGGGTCTCGGCATTACAGCTTTGCCGAGCAGCTACTTGGTCGGGTTCAAACACATTTGCAAAGTTCTACAAGTTTGATACCCTGGCTGAGGAGGACCTTGAGTTTGCTCATTCGGGGCTGCAGAGTCATCCGCACTCTCCCGCCCGTTTGGGTGCTTTGGTATAATCCCTATGGTCCTTACGGAGTCCCCAGCATCCACTAGGACGTTAGAGAAAATAGGATTTTACTTACCGGTAAATCTATTTCTCGTAGTCCGTAGTGGATGCTGGGCGCCCGTCCCAAGTGGGGACTTCTTCTGCAACACTTGTATATAGTTATTGCTTATATAAGGGTTCTTTTATGGTTGCATCAGGTTTGTCTGATGCTCTGTTGTTGTTCATACTGTTAACTGGGTATGGTTATCACGAGTTATACGGTGTGATTGGTGTGGCTGGTATGAGTCTTACCCTGGATTCCAAAATCCTTTCCTTGTATTGTCAGCTCTTCCGGGCACAGTTTCCTTAACTGAGGTCTGGAGGAGGGACATAGAGGGAGGAGCCAATGCACACCAGTAGTCCTAATTCTTTCTTAGAGTGCCCTGTCTATTCCCCATGGTCCTTACGGAGTCCCCAGCATCCACTACGGACTACGAGAAATAGATTTACCGGTAAGTAATATCCTATTTTTTCAGGGACGGAGACAGCTGTGTCTCCATCTCTATACAAACCGCGACCGCTACCGCGACCGCGATCACAGAAGCTCCTACTACTGCTGCAGGGAGCTCTCGTCGGAATAGCTCAGCCTCTGCCCAGAGGAGTGTGGAAATTGCCTATTTCTTGGTATGTGTGTGTTAATGTTTGCAATGTATGTGTATGTGAGTTTCTTATGTTAATATATATTTCTCTAACGTCCTAGTGGATGCTGGGGACTCCGTAAGGACCATGGGGAATAGATGGGCTCCGCAGGAGACTGGGCACTCTAAAGAAAGATTTAGTACTACCTGGTGTGCACTGGCTCCTCCCTCTATGACCCTCCGCCAGACCTCAGTTAGAATCTGTGCCCGGCCAGAGCTGGGTGCTTTTAGTGGGCTCTCCTGAGCTTGCTAATAAGAAAGTATTTTAGTTAGGTTTTTTATTTTCAGAGAGCTTCTGCTGGCAACAGACTCTCTGCTACGAGGGACTGAGGGGAAGAGAGAAGCAAACCTACTAACTGCGGCTAGGTTGCGCTTCTTAGGCTACTGGACACCATTAGCTCCAGAGGGATCGAACACAGAACCTGACCTTGTCGTCCGTTCCCGGAGCCGCGCCGCCGTCCCCCTCGCAGAGCCAGAAGACAGAAGCCGGCAGAAGCAAGAAGACATCGAAATCGGCGGCAGAAGACTCCTGTCTTCACATGAGGTAGCGCACAGCACTGCAGCTGTGCGCCATTGCTCCCACATTACACCCACACACTCCGGTCACTGTAGGGTGCAGGGCGCAGGGGGGGGGGGGGCGCCCTGGGCAGCAATTAAGTACCTCCTGGCAAAAGCAGCATATATACAGTTGGACACTGTTATATGCATGAGCCCCCGCCATTAATTTCTCTGACGTCCTAGTGGATGCTGGGAACTCCGAAAGGACCATGGGGAATAGCGGGCTCCGAAGGAGGCTGGGCACTCTAGAAAGATTCATGACTACCTGGTGTGCACTGGCTCCTCCCACTATGACCCTCCTCCAAGCCTCAGTTAGTTAGATCTTGTGCCCGGCCGAGGTTGGATGCACACTAGGGGCTCTCCTGAGCCTTTAGAAAGAAAGTATAGACTTAGGTTTTTTATTTTCAGTGAGACCTGCTGGCAACAGGCTCACTGCAGCGAGGGACTAAGGGGAGAAGAAGCGAACTCGCCTGCTTGCAGCCTGATTGGGCTTCTTAGGCTACTGGACACCATTAGCTCCAGAGGGATCGACCGCAGGCCCAGCCTTGATGTTCGGTCCCGGAGCCGCGCCGCCGTCCCCCTTACAGAGCCAGAAGCAAGAAGAGGTCCGGAAAATCGGCGGCATGAAGACTTCTGTCTTCACCAAGGTAGCGCACAGCACTGCAGCTGTGCGCCATTGCTCCTCATACACACTTCACACTCCGGAGGGTGCAGGGCGCTGGGGGGGGGCGCCCTGAGAAGCAATAAAAACACCTTGGCTGGCAAAACAATCACAATATATAGCCCCAGAGGCTATATATGTGATAAATACCCCTGCCAGAATCCATAAAAAAGCGGGAGAAAAGTCAGCGAAAAAGGGGCGGAGCTATCTCCCTCAGCACACTGGCGCCATTTTGTCTTCACAGTGCAGCTGGAAGAAAGCTCCCCAGGCTCTCCCCTGTAGTTTCCAGGCTCAAAGGGTTAAAAAGAGAGGGGGGGCACTAAATTTAGGCGCAATATTGTATATACAAGCAGCTATTGGGGAAAATTCACTCAGTTATAGTGTTAATTCCCACATTATATAGCGCTCTGGTGTGTGCTGGCATACTCTCTCTCTGTCTCCCCAAAGGGCTTTGTGGGGTCCTGTCCTCAGTCAGAGCATTCCCTGTGTGTGTGCGGTGTGTCGGTACGGCTGTGTCGACATGTTTGATGAGGAGACTTATATGGTGACGGAGCAGATGCCGATAAATGTGATGTCGCCCCCTGTGGGGCCGACACCAGAGTGGATGGTTAGGTAAAAGGTATTAACCGACAGTGTCAACTCCTTACATAAAAGGGTGGATGACGTAACAGCTGTGGGACAGCCAGCTTCTCAGCCCGCGCCTGCCCAGGCGTCTCAAAGGCCATCAGGGGCTCAAAAACGCCCGCTCACTCAGATGGCAGACACAGATGTCGACACGGGGTCTGAATCCAGTGTCGACAAAGTTAAGACATATACACAATCCACTAGGAACATCCGTGACTTGATCCCGGCAATAAAAAATGTGTTACACATTTCTGACATTAACCCAAGTACCTCTAAAAATGGGTTTTATGTTGGGGAGAAAAAGCAGGCAGTGTTTTGTTCCCCCTTCAGATGAATGAATGAAGTGTGTGAAAAGCGTGGGTTCCCCCGATAAGAAACTGGTAATTTCTAAAAAGTTACTGATGGCGTACCCTTTCCCGCCAGAGGATAAGTTACGCTGGGAGATATCCCCTAGGGTGGATAAGGCGCTCACACGGTCGTCAAAAAAGGTGGCACTGACGTTTTAGGAACGGCCACTTTGAAGGTACCTGTTGATATAAAGCAGGACACTATCCTGAAGTCTGTATTTACACACTCAGGTACTAGACTGAGACCTGCAGATAGTGCTGCTGCAGCGTGGTCGGTGACCGTCAAACATGAGAACATATTAAAGACGTCGTCTTATATATGAGGGATGCACAGAGGGATATTTTGCCGGCTGGCATCCAAAATGAATGTAATGTCCATTCTGTCAGGAGGATATTAGAGACCTGTCATTGGACAGGTGATGCTGACTTTAAAAGGCGCATAGAGATTCTGCCTTATAAGGGTGAGGAATTATTTGGGGATGGTCTCTGGGACCTCGTATCCACAGCCACAGCTGGGAAGAAATATTTTTACCTCAGGTTTCCTCACAGACTAAGAAAGCACTGTATTATCAGGTACAGTCCTTTCGGCTTCAGAAAAGCAAGCGGGTCAAAGGCGCTTCCTTTCTGTACAGAGACAAGGGAAGAGGGAAAAAGCTGCACCAGTCAGCCGGTTCCCAGAATCAAAATTCTTCTCTTGCTTCCTCTGAGTCCACAGCATGACGCGGGGGCTCCACAGGTGTAGCCAGGTACGGTGGGGGGCCGTCTCAAAAATTTCAGCGATCAGTGGGCTCGCTCACAGGTGGATCCCTGTTTCTTTCAAGTAGTAGTTCAGGGGTACAAGCTGGAATTCGAGATGTCTCCCTCCAGCCGTTTCCTAGAATATGCCTTGCCGACAACTCCCTCAGGCAGGGAGGCTGTACTAGAGGCAATTAATAAGCTGTATTCCCAGCAGGTAATACTCAAGGTGCCCCTACTTCAACAAGGACGGGGTTACTATTCCACACGGGTTGGGGTACCGAAACCGCATGGTTCGGTGTGACCCATTTTATATTTAAAATCCTTGAACACATACATAAAAAAATTCAAGTTCAAGAGGGAATCGCTCAGGGCGGTTATTGCAAGCCTGGACGAGGGGGATTACATGGTATCCCGGGACATCAAGGATGCTTACCTGCATGTCTCCATTTTCCATACTCGCCAGGAGTACCTCAGATGTGTGGTACAGGATTACCATTACCAAGTCCAGACACTGCCGTTGGGACTGTACAAGGCACCGAGGGTGTTTACCAAGGTAATGGCCGAAATGATGATACTCCTTCGAAAAAAGGGAGTTTTAATTATCCCGTACTTGGACAATCTCCTTATAAGGGCAAGGTCCAAGGAGCAGTTGCTAGTCGGGGTAGCACTATTTTGGAAAGTGCTACAACAGCAGGGTTGGAATCTAAACAGTCCAAAGTCATCTGTGGCAGGCCTGCCACAGCCAAAATCTGTAAATGCCCATTCCACAAGGAAGGTGGGCTCATCTTGGGCGGCTGCCCGAGGGGTCTCGGCTTTACAACTTTGCCGAGCAGCTACTTGGTCAGGGGCAAACACGTTTGCTAAATTCTACAAATTTGATACCCTGGCTGAGGAGGACCTTGAGTTCTCTCATTCGGTGCTGCAGAGTCATCCACACTCTCCCGCCCGTTTGGGAGCTTTGGTATAATCCCCATGGTCCTTTCGGAGTTCCCAGCATCCACTAGGACGTCAGAGAAAATAAGAATTTACTCACCGGTAATTCTATTTCTCTAACGTCCTAGTGGATGCTGGGGACTCCGTAAGGACCATGGGGAATAGATGGGCTCCGCAGGAGACTGGGCACTCTTAAAGAAAGATTAGGTACTATATCTGGTGTGCACTGGCTCTTCCCTCTATGCCCCTCCTCCAGACCTCAGTTAGAATCTGTGCCCGGCCAGAGCAGAGGCACCTAGTGGGCTCTCCTGAGCCTGCTAGAAAAGAAAGTATTTGTTAGGTTTTTTATTTTCAGTGAGCTCTGCTGGCAACAGACTCACTGCTACGAGGGACTGAGGGGAGAGAAGCCAACGTACCTGCTTGCAGCTAGGTTGTGCTTCTTAGGCTACTGGACACCATTAGCTCCAGAGGGATCGAACACAGGCACCTGTCCTCGGTCGTCCGTTCCCGGAGCCGCGCCGCCGTCCCCCTCGCAGAGCCAGAAGCACTGAAGTCCGGAGAAGACAGAAGACGTCGAAATCGGCGGCATGAAGACTCCGGTCTTCACATAAGGTAGCGCACAGCACCGCAGCTGTGCGCCATTGCTCCCTCTGCACACCACACACCCCGGTCACTGTAGGGTGCAGGGCACTGGGGGGGAGCGCCCTGGGCAGCAATATTAGTACCTTTTGGCAAAATATACACATAAATACAGTCCCAGACTGTATATGTGTAAAACCCCGCCATTTTTTCTCACAGAATAACGGGACAGAAGCCCGCCGATGAGGGGGTGGAGCTTCTTCCTCAGCACTAACCAGCGCCATTTTATCTTCACAGCTCCGCTGGAAGTCGCTCCCCAGGCTCTCCCCTGCAGTATCCAGATACAACAAGGGCAAAAGAGAGCGGGGTGCACATAAATTTAGGCGCAAAAAGGAACATTATTGTGTTTATATCAGCAGCTACTAGGTGAACACATCTGATAGTGTTATCCCTGGGTTATAATAGCGCTGTGGTGTGTGCTGGCATACTCTCTCTCTGTCTCCCCAAAAGCCTTCGTGGGGTCCTGTCCTCAGTCAGAGCATTTCCTGTGTGTGTGCGGTGTGTCGGTACGTTAGTGTCGACATGTTTGATGAGGAAGGGTACATGGAGGCGGAGCAAGTGCATATGAATGAGGTGTCGCCGCCGAGGGCTCCGACGCCTGACTGGATGGATATGTGGAAGGTGTTAAATAATAATGTAAACTCCTTGCATAAAGGGTTGGATAAAAGCTGAAGCCTTGGGACAGTCAGGGTCTCACCCAGTGCCTGATCCCACAGCTCAGAGGCCGTCGGGGTCTCATAAGCGTCCACTATCCCAGTTAATTGACACAGATGTCGACACGGAGTCTGCCTCCAGTGTCGACTATGATAATGCAAAGTTACAGCCAGATTGGCAGTAAAGTATTCAATATATGTTTATTGTAAAAAGATGATTTGCATGTTACTGATGACTCATCTGTCCCTGACACAAGGGTACACAGATGTAAGGGGAAGAAAGCTGAGGTAACTTTCCCTCCTCTCATGAGGAAAAAGAGCGGGAATCTCCAGGCAACAGTCTGCAGCCTCACACAAAGATTTCTCAGAAAGTATCCTTTCCCCACTAGGGCCAGGATAAGATGGAAATCTTCCCCTAGGGTGTCACAAAAGGCAGCCCTGAGATTACAGCTATTCTCAGGGATCCTGTAGATAGCGTACACATGCTGGTACAGACAGGTACCTTATCAGCAGAGATGGAGACCCTAGTATGTATATAGAAATATAGATATGTGTATGGGTATATATATATATATATATATATATTTAAGATGCTGTCTTGAGAGATATGTATAAAACATGCCATAGAGACATGAGTATACTGGGTCCTAGTGTCAAAGCTATTTCGATCTCTGCTTGTCGTGTCCTGTACAATATGCAATGGACATATGATGCCGCCTTAAGAGGCATATGTAACGCTGAGGATTGTGTGGAGAAGGGTTTGGTCTCCACGGCTATATCTGGGAAATTCTGATATTTTGCCTTATATCCCTGCACGGCCTAGGAAAGCACGACATTATTAAATGCAGCTTTTCGAATAAAGAAACAAGAAAGTCCGAGATACATCCTTTCTTGTCAGAACCGGGGGCAGAAAAAACAGAAGTCCTCCTCCTACAAAATAGACTGCATGTCGAGGCGGAGCTAGTCCCGTAGGGGGCACGCCTTCGGAAGTTCAGCCACAAGTGGGTTCACTCCCTGTTAGATCCCTGGGCAATAGATATTGTGTCTCAGGGATACAAGCTGGACTTTGAGAAGATGCCTCCTCACCGACGGCCCTGCCGTCTTCCCCCCACGAGAGGGAAACCGTGTTAACTGCAATTCAAAAATTGTATCTTCAACAGGTGGTGGTCAAGGTTCACCTCCTTCAACAAGGAGGGGGTTATTATTATTATTATTATTTTTATTATTATAAAGGACCATGTGGTAGGCCCGAAACCAGATGGTTCGGTCAGACCTATATTGAATTAAAATCCCTGAGCATATACCTGGAAAGGTGCAAGTTCAAGATGGAATCGCTAAGAGCGGTAGTTGTAAGCTTGAAGGGTGACTCGGGACATATAGGATCATACCTTCAGGTCCCCATATATCCACCTCTTCAGGCGTACCTCAAAATTGCGGTACGGGATTGCCATTGCCAATTTCAGGCGTTGTCGTTTGGTCTCTCCACGGCCTGGAGAATATTCACCAAGGTAATGGCGAAAATTATGGTGCTCCTGCGGAAGCAAGACGTCACTATTATCACGTATTTGGACGATCTCATAAAAGCGAGATCAAGAGAGCAGTTGCTGAACAGCGTATCACTTTCTCTGGACGTGTAACGGCAACGCGGCTGAATTCTATATATTCCAAAGTCGCAGTTGGTTCCTACAGCTCATCTGCCTCTCCTAGGCATGATCCTAGACACAGATCAGAAAAGGGTTTATCTCCCGATAGAAAGAGCTCAGGAGCTCGTGACACTGGTCAGGAATCTATTAAAACCAAAACACAGGTGTTAGTGCATCACTGCACTCGAGTCCTGGGAAGGATGGTGGCATCATAAGAGGCCATTCCCTTCGGCAGGTTCCCTGCGAGGACCTTCTAGTAGGACTTACTGGACAAGTGGTCCAGATCACACATCAGATGCATCGGTTAATCACCCTATCCCCCAGGGCCAGGGTATCTCTCCTGTGGTGGCTGTAGAATGCTCACCTTCTCAAAGGTCGCAGATTCGGCATTGAAGACTGGGTCTTGGTGACCACGGATGCAAGCCTCCGAGGGTGGGGGGGCAGTCACAGGGAAGATAATTCCAAGGGCTGTGGTCAAGTCTGGAGACTTGTCTTCACATCAATATCCTGGATCTAAGGGCCATATACAACGCCCTACGTCAAGCGGAATTCCTGCTTCGCTACCAACCGGTTCTGATTCAGTCAGACAATATCACCGCAGTGACTCATGTAAACCGCCAAGGCGGCACAAGGAGCAGGGTGGCGATGGTAGAAGCCACCAGAATTTCTTCGCTGGGCGGAGAATCAAGTACGCGCACTGTCAGCAGTGTTCAGTACAGGAGTAGACAGCTGAGAAGCAGACTTCCTTCAGCAGGCACGACCTCCACCCGGGAGAGTGGGGACTTCATAAAGAAGTTTTCATGCAGATTGCAAGTTGGTGGGAGCTACCACAGGTGGACATGATGGCATCCCGCCTCAACAGGTCATGAGACCCTCCAGCGATAGCTGTGGTCGCGCTAGTGACACTGTGGGTGTTCCCGTCAGTCTATGGATTTTCTCCTTTTCCTCTCATACCCAAAGTGTTGAGAATTATAAGGAAAAGTGAGAACAATACTCTTTGTTCCGGAGTGGCCAAGAAGGATTGGTATCCAGATCTGTAAGAGATGCTCACAGAGGACCCATGGCCTCTGCCTCTAAGACAGGACTTGTTGCAACGGGTCCTGTCTGTTCCAAGACTAAAATAACGCGGCTGCGTTTGACGGCATGGCGGTTGAGCGCCAGATCCTAGCAGAAAAAGGCATTCCAGATGAGGTCATTCCTACGCTGATAATGGCTAGGAAGGACGTGACAGCAGAATATTCTCACCGTATATGGCGAAAATATGTTGTTTGCTGTGAGGCCAGTAAGGCCCCTACAGAGGAATTCCAGCTGGGATGATTCCTACACTTTTACAGTCGGGTGTGACTATGGGCCTAGAATTGGGGTCCATAAAGGTCCAAGCTTAGGCCCTATACATTTTATTTAAAAAAAAACTGGCGTCTTTACCGGAGGTTCAGACGTTTGTTAAGGGAGTGCTGCATATTCAGCCTCCTTTTGTGCCACCAGTGGCACCTTGGGGTCTCAACGTGGGGTTGAATTTCCTAAAATCTCACTGGTTCGAACCACTTAAAACAGTGGAGCTGAAATATCTCACTTGGAAAGTGGTCATGCTGTTGGCCTTAGCTTCGGCTAGGCGTGGGTCAGAATTGGCAGCTTTGTCATGTCAAAGTCCCTATTTGATTTTCCATATGGACAGGGCAGAGTTGCGGACTTGTCCTAAATTTTTGCCTAGGGTGGTGTCATTTTTCCACCTAAACCAACCTATTGTGGTGCCTGCGGCTACTCGTGACTTGGATGACTCCAAGTTGCTGGACGTAGTCCGGGTTTTGAGGACCTATGTGAGTAGAACGGCTGGAGTCAGGAAAACTGACTCGCTGTTTATACTGTATGCACCCAACAAGCTGGGTGCTCCTGCTTCAAAACAAACTATTGCTCGCTGGATCTGTAACACGATTCAGCAGGCTCATTCTGCGGCAGGATTGCCGCAGCCAAAATCAGTAAAGGCCCTTTCCACAAGGAAAGTGGGCTCTTTTTGGGCGGCTGCCCAAGGGGTCTCGGCATTACAGCATTGCCGAGCAGTTACTTGGTCAGGGTCAAACACTTTGGAAAAGTTCTACAAGTTCGATACCCTGGCTAAGGAGGACCTTGAGTTGGCTCACTCGGTGCTGCAGAGTCATCCGCACTCTCCCGCCCGTTTGGGAGCTTTGGTATAATCCCCATGGTCCTTACGGAGTCCCCAGCATCCACTAGGACGTTAGAGAAAATAAGAATTTACTCACCGGTAATTCTATTTCTCGTAGTCCGTAGTGGATGCTGGGCGCACGTCCCAAGTGCGGACTGTTTCTGCAATGCTAGTATATAGTTATTGCTAAATACAGGGTTTTTTGTTATGAGCCATCCGTTGTGTGAGGCTCAGTTATGTTCATACTGTTAACTGGGTAAGTTTATCACAAGTTGTACGGTGTGATTGGTGTGGCTGGTATGAGTCTTACCCTGGGGTTTAAATCCTTTCCTTGTAATGTTAGCTCTTCCGGGCACAGTTTCCTTAACTGAGGTCTGGAGGAGGGGCATAGAGGGAGGAGCCAGTGCACACCAGATATAGTACCTAATCTTTCTTTAAGAGTGCCCAGTCTCCTGCGGAGCCCGTCTATTCCCCATGGTCCTTACGGAGTCCCCAGCATCCACTACGGACTACGAGAAATAGAATTACCGGTGAGTAAATTCTTATTTCTCTAACGTCCTAGTGGATGCTGGGGACTCCGTCAGGACCATGGGGAATAGCGGGCTCCGCAGGAGACAGGGCACATCTAAAAAGCTTTTTAGGTCACATGGTGTGTACTGGCTCCTCCCCCTATGACCCTCCTCCAAGCCTCAGTTAGGTTTTTGTGCCCGTCCGAGAAGGGTGCAAACTGGATGGCTCTCTTAAGGAGCTGTTTAGTAAAGTTTTTTTTTAGGTTTCTAATCAGTGATTCCTGCTGGCGACAGGATCACTGCAACGAGGGACTTAGGGGAGAGACTTGCAACTCACCTGCGTGCAGGAGGATTGAAGTTTTAGGCTACTGGACACTGAGCTCCAGAGGGAGTCGGAACACAGGTCAGCCTGGGGTTCGTCCCGGAGCCGCGCCGCCGATCCCCCTTACAGACGCTGAAGAAAGACGGCGGAACGGAGGTCCGGAAACAGGCGGCAGAAGACTTCACAGTCTTCAGAGAGGTAGCGCACAGCACTGCAGCTGTGCGCCATTGTTGTCACACGGCTCACTGACATGGTCACGGAGGGTGCAGGGCGCTGCTGGGGGCGCCCTGGGCAGCAATATAAATACCTATTTGGCAAATAAATACATCACATATAGCCATTAAGGCTATATGTATGTATTTTAACCCAGGCCAGTTATTAAAAAACCGGGAGGAAAAGCCCGCCGAAAAGGGGGCGGAGCTTATTCTCCTCAGCACACGGCGCCATTTTCCTGATCAGCTCCGCTGGTGAGGAAGGCTCCCACTCTCCCCTGCACTGCACTACAGAAACAGGGTTAAAAGAGAAGGGGGGCATAAATTGGCGATATAATTATATATTAAGAGCGCATATATAGAAACAACACCTTCTAGGGTTGTTATATACATTATAGCGCTTTTGGTGTGTGCTGGCAAACTCTCCCTCTGTCTCCCCAAAGGGCTAGTGGGTCCTGTCCTCTATCAGAGCATTCCCTGTGTGTGTGCTGTATGTCGGTACGTGTGTGTCGACATGTATGAGGAAAATGTTGGTGAGGAGGCGGAGCAAATTGCCTGTAATGTTGATGTCACTCTCTAGGGAGTCGACACCGGAATGGATGGTCTACTTATGGAATTACGTGATAATGTCAACACGCTGCAAGACGGTTGACGACATGAGATGGCCGGCGGACAAATTAGTACCGGTCCAGGCGTCTCAGACACCGTCAGGGGCTTGTAAAAACGCCCATTTACCTCAGTCGGTCGACAGACACAGACATGGACACTGACCCCAGTGTCGACGGTGAAAAAACATACGTAATTTTCCTTTAGGGCCACGAGTTACATGTTAAGGGCAATGAAGGAGCTGTTACATATTTCTGATACTACAAGTACCACAAATAAGGGTATTTTGTAGGGTGTGAATAAACTACTTGTAGTTTTGCCTGAATCAGATAAATTAAATGAAGTGTGTGATGATACGTGGGGTTCCTCCGATAGAAAGTTATGGGCGGTATACCCTTTCCCGCCAGAAGTAAGGGCGAGTTGGGAAACACACCTTAGGGTGGATAAGGCGCTCACACGCTTATAAAAACAGGGCGTTACCGTCTCTAGATACGGCCGCCCTCAAGAAGCCAGCTGATAGGAAGCTGAAAAATATCATGACAGTATATACACACATACTGGTGTTATACTACGACCAGCAATCGCCTCAGCCTGGAGGTGCAGCGCTGAGGGGGCTTGGTCGGATTTCCTGACTGAAAATTTTGATACCCTTGACAGGGACAAGATTTTATTGACTATAGAGCATTTTAAGGATGCATTTCTATATATGCGTGATGCGCAGAGGGATATTTACATTCTGGCATCAAGAGTAAATGTGATGTACATATCTGCCAGACGAAGACACGACAGTGGTCAGGTGAGGCAGATTCCAGACGGCATGTGGAAGTATTGCCGTATAAAGGGGCGGTCCATCGGACCTGGTGGCCATGGCAACAGCTGAAAAATCCACCTTTTGTTACCCCGAATCACATATCGGCAAAAAAGGACACAGTCTTTTCAGTCTCAGTCCTTTCGTCCCCATACGGGCAGGCGGGCAAAGGCCAGTCATATCTGCCCAGGGGTAGAGGAAAGGGAAGAAGACTGCAGCAAGCAGCCCATTCCCAGGAACAGAAGCCCCTCACAGCTTCTGCCAAGTCCGCAGCATAACGCTGGGGCCGTACAAGCGGACTCAGGTGCGGTAGGGGGTCATCTCAAGAGTTTCAGTACGCAGGGGGCTCACTCGCAAGGGAGCTCCGGGATCCTACATGTAGTATCCCAGGTGTACATTGGAAATTCGAGACATCTTCCCCTCACACAATTCACAGGCTGTATTCCCAGCAGGTGAGAATCAAAGTACCCCTCTTACAACATGGAAGGGGGTAGTATTCCACACTATATTGTGGTACCGAAGCCAGACGGCTCGGTGAGATCTGAAATATTTGAACACTTACATACAAGCGTTCAAATCAAGATGGAGTCACTCAGAGCAGTGATAGCAAACCAGGAAGAAGGGGACGATATGGTGTCACTGGATATCAGGGACGCTTACCTACAGGTCCAAATTTGCCCTTCTCACCAAGGGTACTTCAGGTTCCTGGTACAGAACTGTCACTATCAGTTCAGACGCTGCCGTTTGGGTTGTCCACGGCGCCCCGGGTCTTTACCAAGGTAATGGCCGGAATGATGATTTTTCTTAAAAGGAAACATGGACGCTTTCCTGATAAGGGCAAGGTCCAGAGAACAGTTGGAGGTCGGAGTAGCACTATCTTAAGTAGTTCTACGACAGCACGAGTGGATTCTAAATATTCCAAAATCGCAGCTTTTTCCGATGACACGTCTACTGTTCATAGGGATGATTCTGGACACAGTCCAGAAAAACGTGTTTCTCCCAGTGGAGAAAGCCAGGGAGTTATCCGAGCTAATCGGGATCCTCCTAAAACCAGGAAAAGTGTCAGTGCATCATTGCACAAGGGTCCTGGTAAAAATGGTGGCTTATTACGAAGCAATTCCATTCGGCAGATTTCCCGCAAGAACTCGTCGGTGGGATCTGCTGGACAAATGGTCCGGATCGCATCCTCAGATGCATCAGCGGATAACCCTATATCCAAGGACAAGGGTGTCTCTCCTGTGGTGATTACAGAGTGCTCATCTTCTAGAGGGCCGCAGATTTGGCATTCAGGATTGGATGCCGGTGACCACGGAGGCCAGCCTGAGAGGCTGGAGAACAGTCACACAGGGAAAAAATTTCCAGGGAAGTGTGATTAAGTCTGGAGAATTCTCTCTGCATAAATAAACTTAGAGCAAATTTATAAGGCTCTAAACTTAGCAAGACCTCTGCTTCAAGGTCAGCCGGTATTGATCCAGTGGGATAACATCACGGCAGTCGCCCACGTAAACAGAAAGGGCGGCACAAGAAGCAAGAGGGCAGTGACAAAACTGCAAGGATTTTTCGCTAGGCGGAAAATCATGTGATAGCACTGTCAGCAGTGTTCTTTCCGGGAGTGGACGACTGGGAAGCAGACTTCCTCAGCAGGCATGACCTCCACCCGGGAGAGTGGAAACTTCATAGGGAAGTTTTTCAGCATGATTGTGGACCGTTGGCAAAGACCAAAGGTGGACATGATGGCGTCCCGCCCGAAAAACGGGACAGGTATTCCGCCAGGTCATGAGACCTTCAGGCGATAGCTGTGGATGTTCTGGTAACACCGTGGGTGTACCAGTCAGTGTATGTGTTCCCTCCTCTGTTTCTCATAACCAAGGTATTGAGAATTATAAGACATAGAGGAGTATGAACTATACTAGTGGCTCCGGATGGGCCAAGAGGGACTTGGTACCCGGAGCTTCAAGAGATGCTCACAGAGGACTAAGGGCCTGGGGATCTAAGAAGGGACTTGCTTCAGCAAGTACCATGTCTTTTCCAAGAATTACCGCGGCTGCGTTTGACGGCATGGCGGTTGAATACCGGATCCTGAAGGGAAAAAGGCATTCCATAAGAGGTCATACCTACCTTGGTCAAAGCCAGGAAGGAGGTGACCGCACAACGTCATCACCACATGTGGTGAAAATATGTTGCGTGGGTAAGGCCAGAAAGGCTCCACGAAGGAAATTCAACTAGGTCGATTCTGCACTTCCTGAAAACAGGAGTGTTTTGAGCCTCAAATTGGGTTTCATTAAGATTTAAATTTCGGCCCTGTAGATTTTCTTCCAGAAAAAAAAAAAAAAAAAAAAATTGACTTCAGTTCCTGAAGTACAGATTGTAAAGGGTGTATTGCATATACAGTTCTTTTGTGCCTCTAGGGGCACCGTGAGATCTCAACATAGTGTTGGGATTCCTTAAAATCATATTGGTTTGAACCGCTCAAATCTGTGGATTTGAAATATCTCACATGGAAAGTGACCATGCTGTTGACCAATATCTCACATGGAAAGTGACCATGTTGTTAGCCCTGGCCTCGGCCAGGCGATTGTCAGAATGGGCGGCTTTGTTTTACAAAAGCCCATATTAAAATTTTCCATTTGAACAGGGCAGAACTGGGACTCGTCTCCAGTGTCTTCCTAAAGGGGTGTCAGCGTTTTCACCTGAAACAACCTATGGTGGTGCCTGCGGCTACTGGGAACTTGGAGGACTCCAAGTTACTAGACGTTGTCAGGGCCCTAAAGATATATATATATATATA
Source organism: Pseudophryne corroboree (assembly GCF_028390025.1). Taxonomy (NCBI): domain Eukaryota; kingdom Metazoa; phylum Chordata; class Amphibia; order Anura; family Myobatrachidae; genus Pseudophryne; species Pseudophryne corroboree. The sequence continues at coordinate 89,514,509 of NC_086451.1, forward strand.
TATATATATATATAGTTAGGACGGCTGGAGTCAGAAAGTCTGACTTGCTGTTTATATTGTATGCACCCAACAAGCTGGGTGCTCCTGCTTCTAAGCAGTCTATTGCACGCTAGATTTGTAGTACAATTCAGCTTGCACATTCTGTGGCAGGCCTGTCACAGCCGAAATATGTAGATGCCCATTCCACAAGGAAGGTGGCTTCATCCTGGGCGGCTGCCCGAGGAGTCTCGGCATTATAACTTTGCCGAGCAGCTACGTGGTCAGGGGAGAACACGTTTGTAAAATTTTACAAATTTGATACTCTGGCTAAAGAGGACCTGGAGTTCTCTCATTCGGTGCTGCAGAGTCATCCGCACTCTCCCGCCCGTTTGGGAGCTTTGGTATAATCCCCATGGTCCTGACGGAGTCCCCAGCATCCACTAGGACGTTAGAGAAAATAAGAATTTACTTACCGATAATTCTATTTCTCGTAGTCCGTAGTGGATGCTGGGCGCCCATCCCAAGTGCGGATTGTCTGCAATGCTTGTACATAGTTATTGTTACAAAAATCGGGTTATTACTATTGTTGTGAGCCATCTTTTCAGAGGCTACTTCGTTTTGTTATCATACTGTTAACTGGGTTCAGATCACAAGTTGTACGGTGTGATTGGTGTGGCTGGTATGAGTCTTACCCGGGATTCAAGATCCTTCCTTATTGTGTACGCTCGTCCGGGCACAGTACCTAACTGAGGCTTGGAGGAGGGTCATAGGGGGAGGAGCCAGTACACACCATGTGACCTAAAAAGCTTTTTAGATGTGCCCTGTCTCCTGCGGAGCCCGCTATTCCCCATGGTCCTGACGGAGTCCCCAGCATCCACTACGGACTACGAGAAATAGAATTATCGGTAAGTAAATTCTTATTTTTCTCGTAGTCCGTAGTGGATGCTGGGCGCCCATCCCAAGTGCGGTTTATCTGCAATACTTGTACATAGTTAGTGTTAACTAAATCGGGTTATTGTTGAGCCATCTGTTGAGAGGCTCAGTTGTTTTCATACTGTCAAACTGAATATAGTATCACAAGTTGTACGGTGTGATTGGTGTGGCTGGTATGAGTCTTACCCGGGATTCAAAATCCTTCCTTATTGTGTACGCTCGTCCGGGCACAGTGTCCTAACTGAGGCTTGGAGGAGGGTCATAGTGGGAGGAGCCAGTGCACACCAGGTAGTCATAAATCTTTCTAGAGTGCCCAGCCTCCTTCGGAGCCCGCTATTCCCCATGGTCCTTTCGGAGTTCCCAGCATCCACTACGGACTACGAGAAATAGAATTACCGGTGAGTAAATTCTTATTTTTACACAAAATCGCGGGAGAAGCCCGCCGCTGAGGGGGCGGGGCCTTCTTCCTCAGCACTCACCAGCGCCATTTTCTCTCCACAGATCAGCTGAGAGGAAGCTCCCCAGGCTCTCCCCTGCATGATAGAGAGGGTGTAAAAGAGAGGGGGGGCACATAAATTTGGCGTAAAAATAATATATACAGCAGCTACTGGGTTAACACTAAGTTACTGTGTGATTCCTGGGTCATATAGCGCTGGGGTGTGTGCTGGCATACTCTCTCTCTCTGTCTCTCCAAAGGGCCTTGTGGGGGAACGGTCTTCAAATAGAGCATCCCCTGTGTGTGTGGTGTGTCGGTACGTGTGTGTCGACATGTCTGAGGTAGTCATGGGCAAAGTGATTCACTGAACTGAGCTGAGACACATGACTCAGTTCAGTGAAGTGTCTCGAGTCAGTGTCTCGGCACATGAGTCATGACTCATCTGTAGTGGAATGTGTTGCAGAGACTGCACATGAATCAGTGAGTTGCCAGTGCTGGAGGATCAGTGCTGGACTCATGGAGGGAGTTATTCAGCTGCAGTGATTGTGCAGTGTATCTGGGGGAGGCAGCTGCTTAGGCACTGATTGTTAATAATATATTAACATAGATTCACTGTTATGTTGATATATTATTAATAACCACTAATTGCATACTGGTTATAGAATATGCACATTACTTTTGGCTGAGGAGAGAAAGCTTAACAGCCATGAAACACATCATTCAGTCTGTAACTAAATCAAATAAAAACATTTTTTTTTATTTTTTTTTTTGCATACTTTGCTAATTGGATGATTTTAGGTGGGCTTGTATTTATTATATTATCCACTATCTAGCCTCCAGGGAGTTTGCCACCCACAATCACACTGAGCAGGATCAGTGAGCACTGAGCCGAGAGCCCTGTACCACAGGGGCTCCACCTCCTGCTGCATGAATCAGATTCATTCACTGAGTCTACACAGTGTACAACTGTCTCAACTCACTGGCAGACTCAGGATGAATCATGAATGATTCATGACATGGATCAGGCACAGCAGCACAGCACTCACTGACTGGTGAGTCGTGACTGCTCCCTCCCCCCTCCCACTGGGTGTCACCTGGTATAGCCTCTGGCCAATCACAGCTAAAGACAGCAGAACACACTGACTGAAGGACACAGGACAGTTTCCTCCCTCTGGCTTAGAGAAGCTGTTGCTGCTGCTGTCTCGACTCATTAAACAGTGAGTGACTCGAATCATTCACACTTCCTGATGATTCGAGTCACTGTGTTGAGACAGAGGGGCAGATTTATTAAGCCTGGTGAAGTGATAAAGTAGAAGGTGATAAAACACCAGCCAGTCAGCTCCTAACTGTCATTTTTCAAACCCAGCCTGTGACATGGAAGTTAGAAGCTGATTGGCTGGTCATTTATCACCTTCCACTTTATCACTTCACCAGGCTTAATAAATCTGCCCCAGAGAGAGAGAGAGGGAGAGAGACAGACTGCGTTTGGAATATAAACATTTATTAAATCAAAATTGAATAAAAACAATTAAATATCAGTTATTATGATACTATTTGACTATAACAATATGTTCTGATGTTTTTATATATATATACACATATATATATATATATATATATATATATATATATATATATGCAATTTAAATTCCTCACATCAGTTGGAGGGTAAATAGATCAGTCTCTCTGTGATACAATGCCAATCTGTTTCTACATATATGTATACGAGTATTAAAAATCTCCAACTGAACTACCTTTTCATGGCTTGCTGGGTAATATACTGGAGATTTTTAATACTTGTATACATACTTGTATACATATGTGTGGAAAACATGACCTGTTGGGGGTAGCTATGTATTGGAGTGGACACCCCCTGTACTAGGCATTGAGGGGCAGGGGTATGCTACACACCCTAAATTGTAACACATATCATGAATAGAGAAACCCTTTATTGCTTCACATGTCTTCTGTTTATTATTATATCCACTTTATAATAAGAATAGCAAGCAACTGTAATTGGGCTGAACATAACATGAGCCAAGTGGTGTAGTATGCTTCGCTGGTGCTTGGGATCCTGACGGCCAGCATACTGGCGTGGGATCCCGGACGCAGGAATGCTGGGAGCGGGGCGAGTGCAAAAGAGCCCCTTGCTGGCATAGTTGTGCGCTATGCACGCCACGCTATTTATTTTCCCTCCAGGGGGGTCGTGGACACCCCAAGAGGGAGAATAGTTGTCGGTATCTTGGTGGTCGGAATTCCGGCACCAGTATGGTGCGCGTCGTGATCCCGGTATATCCAGTGCCACCCGAGCCGGGTGTACAGTGTTGTAATATAAGGAATTGCTGTATACCTTCTGAACCAGAAGGTGGCGCTACTACAACAGATTGTATAGATGCAGGATATTTGTGTCCGTTCTTTCTGTGCGGCACAATTTAAGTAATAGCTGTGTTTATTAATGCCAGCCTGTCTCACTAGGATAGTGTGCCCATCTCTGCAGATAGGACAGAAAGCTATTGTATATTTACATAAATTGGAAAAAAAAGTGTGAAGACTTTTTTTTTAAAAGTATATTTTATTTCAATGTTTTCTTTCTCCATCACATGATGATGATGGTCACCACTATGTAAACATATAAACTGTAGTACACCAAGACTCCGATGACGAAACTGTAGAATATAAGGGAGCGCGCTTTACGGGAGAACTCCTTAGCTTGCAGCACGTCGCCCCTCCTCAGAGCGGTCCGGGTCTGTAGGAGACAGAGGTGCATTTGTGGTTACTCCTAGTGTTCTGCTATCACTGCTGGGGCTTCCGATAAAGCGCATGAATAAATGTAATCTCATCTATTTAATGCACAGTCTACTTCTAAAGACATGCTCATTTCCTTCTGTCTTGTGATCTCTGTAAAATGTAATTGTGTAAATTCTGCAATAACCTGCAAATGTCACCTACCACTGATCTAGCTAAGTAGTTTAGATTTTAAATGAAGGTAGTATAGCCCAAAGAGTGAGAATAAAAGGAACACGGTGGATGTGTTCAAGGGTGAGCTGGGTGGCACCCGGGAAAACCACTGGTTGGGGACCTGGGACTTCGACGTGGGTCATTTCTGTTCACACGCAGCAAAAACACAAGTTTCTCTAACGTCCTAGAGGATGCTGGGACTCCGTAAGGACCATGGGGAATAGACGGGTTCCGCAGGAGACATGGGCACCCCAAGAAAGAACTGAACTCTGGGTGTGCACTGGCTCCTCCCTCTATGCCCCTCCCCCAGACCTCAGTTTTAGACTGTGCCCAGAGGAAGATGGGTGCACTGCAGGGAGCTCTCATGAGTTTCCTGCTAAGAAAGCATTTTGTTAGGTTTTTTTCTTATTTTCAGGGAGCTCTGCTGGCAACAGACTCCCTGCATCGAGGGACTGAGGAGAGAGGAGCAGACCTACTTAAATGATAGGCTCTGCTTCTCGGCTACTGGACACCATTAGCTCCAGAGGGAGTGGAACACAGGTTCGTCCTGGGCGTTCATACCAGAGCAGCGCCGCCGTTCTCCTCACAGTGCTGGAAGAAACGAAGAAAGAAGACTACTGAGGCGGCAGAAGCCTTCGGGTGCTTCACTGAGGTAACGCACAGCACCGCAGCTGTGCGTCATTGCTCCCATACACCTCCCATACTCCGGTCACTGTAAGGGTGCAGGGAGCAGGGGGGGCGCCCTGGGTAGCAATAGAATCTCTCTCCTATGGCAAATGACTATATACATGTACAGGTGGGCACTGTACATGTATATAAAAGAGCTCCCACCATATTTTATTAAGTTTGAGCAGGACAGAAGCCCGCCACCGAGGGGTCGGGGATTCTCCCTCAGCACTCACCAGCGCCATTTTCTCTCCACAGCACCGCTGAGAGGAAGCTCCCCGGACTCTCCCCTGCTTGACACATGGTGAAACAGGGTTTTAAAGTAGAGGGGGGGGGGGCACATATTTGGCGATTATACATTACAGCAGCGCTACTGGGTAAACATACTGTGTTTTTTCCTGGGTCATATAGCGCTGGGGTGTGTGCTGGCATACTCTCTCACTGTCTCTCCAAAGGGCCTAGGGGGGAACCTGTCTTTAGATAAGAGATTATGTGTGTGGAGTGTGTCAGTACGCGTGTGTCGACATGTTTGACGATGAAGGCTCACCTAAGGATGAGGGGGAGCGCATGGTTGTCAGGTCGCCGTCGGCAATGCTGACACTGGACTGGGTGGATTTGTGGAATGTCTTGAATGCAAATGTAAATTTATTGCATAAGAGGTTAGACAAGGCTGAGGCTAGGGAGCAGTCAGGTAGTCAGACCATGCCTGCCCCAGTGACATCGGGACCTTCTGGGTCTCAAAAACGCACTCCCAGATTACTGACACAGATACCGACACGGACTCAGATTCTAGTGTCAACTATGAGGATGCAAAATTACAGACAAAGGTGGCAAAAGGTATTCGTTACATGATTATTGCCATTAAAGAGGTTTTGCATATCACTGAAGAACCCCCTGTCCCTGACACGAGTGTACACATGTATAAAGGGAAAAGGCCTGAGGTCGCTTTTTCATCCTCATTTGAGCTCAGCGAATTGTGCGAAAAGGCTTGGGAATCTCCAGATAGGAGACTACAAGTTCCCAAAAGGATTCTTATGGCGTATCCCTTTCCACAAAAGGACAGGATACGATGGGAATCTTCGGCTAAAGTAGACAAGGCGCTGACATGCTTATCCAAGAAGGTAACACTGCCTTCCCAGGATACAGCTACCCTCAAGGATCCTGCTGATCGTAAGCAGGAGGTTACCATGAAGTACATTTACACACATTCCGGTACTATCGTTAGACCGGCTATGGCATCGGCCTGGGTGTGTAGTGCTGTCGCAGCATGGACAGATTCCTTATCTACGGAGATTGACACCCTAGATAAGGATACCATTCTAATGACCCTAGAGCAGTGGTTCCCAAACTGTGTGCCGTGGCTCCCTGGGGTGCCTCGGGACACTTGCAGGGGTGCCTTGGATTGGTGCTCAAGGACCAATTCAAATTATCTATGGTCAATATAATAGGCAAAACTAGTGCTGGTGGCTATCAGTCATAAAATATGGGGACAAACAGAAGCAAATCTTGTCCCTCACCACACAATTGAGCCTAAGGATGACATAAAAATACAATTTACCTAAATAAATATTTATTTCTAAACTTCTCAATAAGAAATTTTTGGCCTAGGGGTGCCGTGAAAAAAATTCTGATACTCTAGGGCGCCGTGATTTAAAAAAGTTTGGAAACCACTGCCCTAGAGCATATCAAAGATGCTGCTTTATATATGCGGGATGCTCAAAGAGACATTTGTTTACTAAGCTCCAGAATAAATGCTATGTCTATTTCTGCTGGGCGACTCTTGTGGACCCGACAGTGGACAGGGGATGCCGACTCAAAGCGGCATATGGAGTCGATGCCTTAAAAGGGGGAGAAGTTGTTTGTAGTAGGCCTCTCGGACCTCGTCTCTACTGCTACGGCCGGTAAATCGAATTTCTTACCTTATGTTCCCCCGCAGCAGAGCCGGCCCTAGGTATAGGCAAACTAGGCAATTGCCTAGGGCATCTGGTATGCCTAGGGGCACAAGCAGCTTCTGCTGATTAAAATTATATGTGGCATGCCTATATTCTGTGTGTAGCATTTCGTATGCAGATACAGCCACAGTCGCACACAGAATATAGGCATGCCACATATCATTTTAATCAGCAGAAGCTGCTTGTGCATCCAAGCCACATAGCAATGCAAATAAGATGTATTTTTATAAAAAATAGGCACCCGACATTAGCAGAGCTGCCAGTTGACTCATGCCAGGAACTACATGCGTCATTATGTGTATAAGGACATTAATAATGTGTAACATATATGTAAGGGGCACTGTGTGTGTCATTATGTGTAGAAGGGAGCTAATAATGTGCGGCATATGTGATAGCCGGGCAGCGGCAGATCCGTCAGTCATATTAAAAAGCATTGCACACCAGGCCGTCTCATCACATAAGAAAGCAGTTTATTCACAGTTCAGACAGGGTTATCACGACAGTAACATTTAACTCCTTGTTCTCCTCTCCAGCGCAATATTCATATGGGTTACATCAAGTTACATCTCCTTTCATTTGCTTCACGGGCAATAACAGCATTTACAGTGATATGGCAGCATTACAGTATAGTACATACCAGCGCAGTCTCTGGGAATCAGTAGTGCGGCTTCCGCAAACTGAGATTCATTTCAGTGTGTTCTCCCCCATTCGCTAGGGGCTCTATCTAAACGGGATCTCATGTACACGTTACTGGGGGCCTTCCGCCAAACGTGGTTCCTACCACTCACCCAGCTCGTCTTATCCCGCAGACTCACACCTCCCGTCCTGCTTCTTGGGTACCCCTGAAGGTCCTTCGTTCCTGGTTCCTTCCACTGTACTCTGCATACTGTGGCTCTCACACTGCACTCTCCATCTCTCGCTGAAGCCCAGATCCTTAAAGTTATCGTTTAGGGCTGTTGTTTCCCCCCATAACCCACAGGTTTGTTTTTTACTTTGGTTTTGTTTCTCCTCCACCCCCAGCAGAGGGCAGCGCACAGCTCCTGTAAATATCCACATTCTGTTTCGGAGGGAGGCAGAAGTAATGTTATATGTATTATTATATATATTATTTTTTTTCTTTTATGCTGTTGCATGATAAGTATACAGAGACTGATTGTGTAATGTATATAGAGGAGAAATGACATGCCAGATCCAGAATCTGTGCAAGTGACATACCATGGGAGCAGTGTCTCACAACAGGTCAAATAAATGTTTTAAGCAGTTCTGTGCAGTCCTGCCTGGCTTCAGGAAGAAAACGGTTCATCTGTGGCGATACATGTGACCTGTGCGCTCTGCAACCAAACATTTTCCTACCTCTGCCTTAGACAGAAGTGGGTCACAATGAGGACCTCTGGGTGAGAAGTTGTTTCACTCTCTGGTCCCAGTGACGGAGCTGGGACAGTGGATTTCTACCATCAGGTTAGTCTGTGGATAGTGATGTCACACGCTTACATTGTCTCACCAGCTTGATCAGGAAAACATGATGGTTTGTTCATTGCACACAGCCCATTAGGGACATGTATTGCTTCTCCAGCAGGTCTTATTACCTGGCCGGCTCACTGCACCCTACTCCATCAGCCAGCTTTCCCTGGCAGGGATTTAATTATGGTTTTGCCAAATATGGGTTTGTTTTATATGCTGCTGCCTTATTCATTGCGTTAGGGCAGTGTCCTCAAGGTGTGGCACAGTTTGGGCTTCCGCAACTAACAGCAGCGACAGCGGTTTGGGGATAGGAGCCCTGGAGTGACTTGGCATTGGGCCGCGCAAATGATGCCATTGCTGGTGTTTAAACACAACAGCAAATCACACATGTAGCCCAGAATTTAACTGGCCCCTCCCCCCCTAAGACTTTCCAAGAAATGGATCCCTGCCTTACATGCCTAAATGACCAGGTCACCCAGTCCTGGATCCGCTACCTCATTCTCTAGCTAGAAGTTTATGCAGTTTACAACTTTCCTCATACAAGGGTATTTTGTCCTTGGACCAGGCAGCCTTATGGGAACCTTAAAGTGTTTCCAGACCAGGGCCTCCTTTTATGTAAGATCATTTGACTTCACACATTTGTGAAAAATGTGGAGAAAATAGGCTGAGAATGGCGCAGCTATTTAGCAGCTGTTAAGGAGTGTGTGAAGCGCCTATATGGACAAGCAAATAAATTAACGGAAGAACGGCGCTTGGGGTTTCTGGATAGAAATATATATATCTATATATAAAATAAATCCATATATTGCCGGCACTCACTTGTAAGTCAGCATGCCCTGGTGCAGCAAAATCCAATTCGTAATTCCATGTAAGAAATGGCACTCAGAGTCGGCATTAGTAAACAAGCAAACGAATCTGTATTGAAGTTGAGTACTTTCGGGGACAGCACCCCGTCCTCAGAACTATACAGCAGATAAGACAGATAATGAAATAACAAACTTACCCGCAATTTAAACCCCCTATCACCAATCACCTCCAATACAGTCTCCCGCGGTCAAGCCGGCGTCCACAGCTGTGCACTGACGAGCGTGACGTACACCCGGCGGAAGTAGTCACGTCGCCATGGTAACCACCTGCCTGCGCTCCAACAAGAGCGGAAGCCTGCGTTCCAAGACGCGTCACACTACCCAGGGCTGTCACTGCATGGCCGGTCACGTGACTGTGATACTGAGCCGATCGCAGGGGATCCGAACACAGGGCTGGGACCTGCACCCAAATCCATGTGTACAATATAGACCACAGTGCACATTAATATACATAAAAAAGTCCATACACAAAAATACAAAAAAGTGCAAAAAGGTACATTAAAAAACATATGTTAAAAAACATATATGTTCAGGGGTAAAAGACCAGTGGCTGCTTTTAGGCGTGGGAGTAACCTTAAAGATCTGTTGGTACATACCGATATTACAGGTCGTAATATCCCACAGACCCCGAATGTATATAGGAAACCCTTTGGATGTTATTCATGTCACGACTGTACTACTTGTCGTTTTATGATTCAATGTACTAAATTTAAACATCCACATGTCGACAAAATGTATTATATGAGATTTGTCCTAACCTGCAATATGTCCTTTGTGGTATACGTGGTGGTCTGTCCGTGTGGGTTATTCTACGTGGGGCAGACCACACGTAAATTCAAGGAACGTATGAACGCACATAGGTCAGCGATACGTTTATCATTAGCGGGTAAAGATATCAACCAACCTGTTCCCCGTCATTTTAAGCTGCTTAATCATAAATTAGAGGACATCAGATATTTTTTGATCGATCATGTCCCAGAATCACCTCGGGGGGGTGATAGAGCTAAGGTTCTTTTATTTAAAGAATCTCGATGGATAGTGAGGCTTGGTACCATTAAGCCAGGCGGTCTCAATGACAAGATAAATTGGAACAGTTTAAACTAGTCCTGTCTGGGTTCCTGCCTCTTATTGTACGATTGGCCCCCTTATATATTGGTGATTTCCTGTTTATGAGCATTATGGGTATAATGGTTTATTGGTTGTTTGTGTTATTGTTATGCACACCAGTGCCTGCAGGAAAGTACTGGTGTCAGGGCTGTTATGCACTCCAGTGCCTGCAGGAATGTACTGGTGTTTGAACTGTTATGCAAAACAAATGGACTCACAGACAGACTAGGGAATATGACATAACGTACACAGAAGGTGGTAGGGTAACAAAATACACACAACGTGAACAGAGAAGCCCAGAGGCTAAGGAACTGGGTATCTCCCTTGTATTAGAACTGCTCAGATGTGAAAAGCAAGATGTTGTGTTTTAATACATAGAAAACCCGAAATGCTGTTGCTAAGGGCAACAGCAAAACCCTAAAGGGTTACCAACGGGTGTGGCAGTAAACTCCTTGGTCAGAGATGGAATGATAGACACAAGGAGATTCTCCACAATCCTAATTCTCACTTGCAGTGCACAGGTTCGGTTTACTGCCACTAAACTGACCCCTGACACCTAGCACAGTGAGACAGGATTAGACAGGCAAGTCTTAGAATACAGCCGCAAACTTGCTAAGTTCACAGAGTAGTAACAGAACCCCAGCAAGCTAAACGACTGACTCCAGTCTTACTGCTAGGTCTGGATTGGCAGAGTGTAATACCAAATCCCCAGGCCTATTTGCAGTAAGCAACAAACAAATACAAAGCTACACAGTACTGGCTAACTTTCAGAAACTGACTAACCAACAAAGATTCAGCAGCATCTGCTTACCCTGAAAAGAGGCCTTATAAAGCAGGTGCTGTCCACGCCCCACTCAGACCTCACAGACTGTGAGCACAAAAACCAGCACCGGATCCCCTGCCATGCACAGAGCCTATAACCACTGCACAGCAAAAGACCCGAACCGGAGTATCAGCTGCGCTCAGGTTACTCCGCTAGCACTTGTCTCCCGGTTGCCATGACGACGTGGCAGCACAGGGCAGGAGACCCTAACAGTACCCCCCCTCTGACGAGGGGTCAAAGAACCCCTACCACCGGGTTTATCGGGGAACTGCGAGAAGAAAGAGCGTATCAGTCTGGGGGCATGAAGATCACAACTGCGCACCCACGACCGCTCCTCCGGGCCATACCCCTTCCAGTGCACCAAAAATGACAGCCGACCCCGAACCACCTTGGAGTCAAGAATCCTTTCAACAACAAACTCCCTCTGGCCACGTATCAGAAGAGGGGAAGGTCTTCCACTGGAAGAAGGATTACTAATCGCCCGTTTTAAAAGGGAACAATGAAATGTTTTATTGATACCCAAAGAACGGGGCAGATCTAACTGAAATGCCACCGGATTGATAACCCTGGTGATCTTATAAGGGCCGATGAACCGGGGGCCTAACTTATGAGATGGCTGTCTCAACTTCAAATTCTTGGTAGACAACCAGACGAAGTCTCCTAATTTGAAGCTGCAGGGTCTTTTCCGCTTATCAAAAACCCTTTTGGTCACTAATGACACAGACACAAGGGCTTTCTTCACTTTCCGCCAAATACTTCTAAGGACCGAAACCACAGAGGAACCACCAGGCGTGGAGTCCAGGGGGTCAAAAGAATTGGCCTTAGGATGATGCCCATACACACAAAGGAAGGGAGAGATCCCTGTAGCAGAGTGAGCCGCGTTGTTATAGGCAAACTCCGCCATGGACAGATGAGCAACCCAGTCAGTCTGACACTTGGAGACATAACACCTGAGGAACTGCTCCAAGGACTGGTTCACCCTTTCAGTCTGCCCATTAGACTGCGGATGGTAGCCCGACGACAAGCTGACAGAAATCTGGAGATCGGAACAAAATGCCCTCCAGAATTTGGCCACAAACTGGGATCCGCGGTCAGAGACCACATCAAGTGGCAACCCGTGGAGACGCACAACATGCAGCATAAATAATTCAGACAGGCGTCTGGCCGATGGCAGCCCAACCAGTGGAACGAAGTGCGCCATCTTCGAAAACCTGTCAACGACAACCCAGATGGCTGTCATCCCCGAGGATTTGGGCAAGTCCACCACAAAATCCATTGAAATGTGGGTCCATGGCTTAGATGGGATAGAGAGTGGATGTAGTGGGCCAACAGGAACCCCTCTAGGAGTCTTATTTCGGGCACAGATGTCACATGCCCGAACCCACTGATCCACATCCTTAGCCACCGAGGGCCACCACACCGCCCTAGATAGCAACTCCCGAGTTCTGGCAATACCCGGGTGACCTGCAGACTTCTTGGCATGGAATTCCAGGAACACTCGCTGTCTTAACCTAGGAGGCACAAACAAAAGACCTACCGGAAGGTCTGGAGGAGCCTGCTCCTGTGCTCTAAGGACTAATGATAAGAGGTCCTGGGTAATGCCCACTTTAATACATGATGGGGAAACAATGGGCAACGGCTCCTCGGTGGTCTCCTGGATTGGAGCAAAACTCCGCGAGAGCGCATCAGCCTTGATGTTTTTTGACCCAGGGCGATATGTTATCAAAAAATTAAAGCGAGCAAAAAACAAAGCCCATCGTGCCTGCCTGGCATTGAGACGCTTCGCTGACTCTAAATATGCCAGATTCTTATGGTCAGTGAGAATTGAGACCACAAACTTAGCCCCCTCAAGCCAGTGTCTCCACTCCTCGAGTGCATCCTTAATAGCCAACAATTCCCGGTTACCCACGTCATAATTCATCTCGGCAGGCGAAAATTTACGGGAAAAGTAAGCACAGGGATGAAGGCGATTATCTGACACTCCCATCTGAGAAAGCACTGCCCCAATACCCATCTCAGAGGCATCCACCTCCACCACAAAAGGACGCTCTGGATCTGGGTGTCGCAGCACCTTGGCCGAAACAAATGCCCTTTTGAGACGGGCAAAAGCCGCTTTAGCCTCACAAGACCAGTGAGCAACATCCGCCCCTTTCTTAGTGAGTGCCACCAAGGGCGCCACTATAGACGAAAATCCAGCGATAAATCGTCTATAAAAATTCGCAAAGCCCAGGAAACGCTGAAGCGCCTTCAAACTAGTGGGCTGCACCCAATCCAGGACTGCCTGTACCTTGGAACCCTCCATTTGGAAACCTTCTGGGGAGATAATATATCCTAGAAATGCGATTTGCTGAACTTCAAATTCGCACTTCTCCAGCCTCGCCCCAAGCCGGTGGTCTCTGAGTTTCTGGAGGACTAAGCGTACATGCTTCCGATGTTCCTCCAGGGAATGGGAGAAGATTAGGATGTCATCTAAGTATACAACTAAGAATCTATCCAAATATTCCCTGAGCACATCATTCATGAAATCCTGGAAGACTGCCGGGGCATTACAGAGCCCAAAAGGCATCACCAAATATTCATAATGCCCCGAGTGGGTATTAAAGGCAGTCTTCCATTCATCCCCCTCTCTTATTCGGATTAGATTGTACGCACCGCGTAGGTCAATCTTAGAAAAAATGGTGGCAGTACGAAGCTGGTCAAACAAGACCGAAATGAGAGGCAGTGGGTATGAGTTTTTAATCGTGATACGGTTCAATTCCCTGAAGTCGATGCAGGGTCGCAACGAACCGTCCTTTTTACCCACGAAGAAGAACCCCGACCCAACTGGAGACTGTGAAGGTCTGATAAATCCCTTAGCCAAGTTCTCCTGAATGTACTCTGCCATAGCCTGAGTCTCAGGACGTGACAGGGAGTACAACCTGCTCTTGGGAAGCTTAGCATTTGGCAACAAATCAATGGCACAGTCATAGGAGCGATGGGGAGGTAGTACCTCTGCAACTTTTTTGGAGAACACGTCCGCAAAATCTGCATAACACCCTGGCAATCCTGGCAAACTTAGCTGCGAGAACCTGACTGGAAGGCTCAAGCAACTCCTGAAACAATCAGTACTCCAACTAAGAATCTCCCCAGAGACCCAGTCAAATTGAGGATTGTGGGCCCTTAACCAGGGTAACCCCAACACCAATGGGGCAAAAGTACAGACAGTCACATAAAAGGACAATTTTTCAGAGTGTGTGGCTCCAATAAACAAAGAAATCTGGCTAGTGCAAGAGGTAATTTTACCTTGGGATAATGGTTCCCCGTTTAACCCACAAATCTCAATTTCCGATGCCAAGGGTACTAAGGGAACAGAGTGTTTCAGGGCGAATTGGCGGTCCATAAAAACCCCGTCGGCCCCACTGTCCACAAAGGCCTCAGTCTTGACAGTTTGACCGAGGATCTTCAAAGTCACCGGAATGATAAAAGTCTTCTTGGGAAATTCTGACTTCTGGCCTGACAGGATATTTCCCATCACCCTCAGGCCCTGAAGTTTTCCGGCTTTTCTGGGCATGATACTACCACATGACCTTTATTCCCACAGTACAAACACAACCCCTGCTGTCTCCTCCGCATCTTCTCACGCGAGGAGAGGCGGGTAGCCCCAATCTGCATAGGCTCCTCGGAAAATTCCTCAGAGTCTGAGGTTCCCTTGGGAAGGAAGGAAATCTCAGTCTCCCTTTCAAGCCTACGCTCTCTCAGCCGTCTATCCACCCGGATGGATAACTGCATGAGCTGATCCAAGCTATCAGGCAAGGGATGTTGTACCAGTTGGTCCTTTATCTGGTTAGAAAGACCTCTTCGGTACTGGTGTCTCAGGGCTGGGTCATTCCACTGGGTATCATGGGCCAACCTCCGAAACTCCGTACAGTAAACCTCAACTGGCCTTCGCCCTTGCTTAAGGATCGAAATCTGAGCCTCGGCTGAGGCCGTCTTGTCAGGGTCATCATACAACATGCCCAGTGCCGTAAAAAAAGCATCAACACTTTTAAGCGACGGACAGTCAGGCTGCAACCCATATGCCCAGACCTGTGGGTCTCCTTGTAGCAAGGAAATCACTATGCCCACCCGCTGAATCTCCGACCCAGAAGACTGAGGCCTAAGCCGGAAGTATAGCTTGCAGCTCTCCTTGAAACAAAAGAACTGCGAGCGATCTCCAGAAAAACGATCCGGGAGATTTACTTTCGGCTCCTTAACCCCTGCAGGTGCTGCTGCTGCGGGAGCTCCGCCAGCAGCCTGGGAGGTGTGCATTTTAATGGACAAATCATTACATTTTTGAGTCAGGACCTGCACCTGATCAACCACCTGTTGCAACGTATTTTGAGGGGTATGCTCCATATTCCCACAAAATTTCAACAGGAGTATTGGGCTGCTGAATATGTTATGCACACCAGTGCCTGCAGGAAAGTACTGGTGTCAGGGCTGTTATGCACTCCAGTGCCTGCAGGAATGTACTGGTGTTTGAACTGTTATGCAAAACAAATGGACTCACAGACAGACTAGGGAATATGACATAACGTACACAGAAGGTGGTAGGGTAACAAAATACACACAACGTGAACAGAGAAGCCCAGAGGCTAAGGAACTGGGTATCTCCCTTGTATTAGAACTGCTCAGATGTGAAAAGCAAGATGTTGTGTTTTAATACATAGAAAACCCGAAATGCTGTTGCTAAGGGCAACAGCAAAACCCTAAAGGGTTACCAACGGGTGTGGCAGTAAACTCCTTGGTCAGAGATGGAATGATAGACACAAGGAGATTCTCCACAATCCTAATTCTCACTTGCAGTGCACAGGTTCGGTTTACTGCCACTAAACTGACCCCTGACACCTAGCACAGTGAGACAGGATTAGACAGGCAAGTCTTAGAATACAGCCGCAAACTTGCTAAGTTCACAGAGTAGTAACAGAACCCCAGCAAGCTAAACGACTGACTCCAGTCTTACTGCTAGGTCTGGATTGGCAGAGTGTAATACCAAATCCCCAGGCCTATTTGCAGTAAGCAACAAACAAATACAAAGCTACACAGTACTGGCTAACTTTCAGAAACTGACTAACCAACAAAGATTCAGCAGCATCTGCTTACCCTGAAAAGAGGCCTTATAAAGCAGGTGCTGTCCACGCCCCACTCAGACCTCACAGACTGTGAGCACAAAAACCAGCACCGGATCCCCTGCCATGCACAGAGCCTATAACCACTGCACAGCAAAAGACCCGAACCGGAGTATCAGCTGCGCTCAGGTTACTCCGCTAGCACTTGTCTCCCGGTTGCCATGACGACGTGGCAGCACAGGGCAGGAGACCCTAACAGTTATCCTATGGTGGGCGTATAGATCACCCTCTCTTTTTGCTCTATAGTGGATATGTACTTTTTAGTCTTATCCTGTCTCCTTCTGTGCACTTGTTCTCTCTGTATATCGAGGGAGCATACTGCTCGGTTGGAGATAGTCTCCACAACATTGTTGCTAGTATATATGTTTTTTTAACATATGTTTTTTAATGTACCTTTTTGCACTTTTTTGTATTTTTGTGTATGGACTTTTTTATGTATATTAATGTGCACTGTGGTCTATATTGTACACATGGATTTGGGTGCAGGTCCCAGCCCTGTGTTCGGATCCCCTGCGATCGGCTCAGTATCACAGTCACGTGACCGGCCATGCAGTGACAGCCCTGGGTAGTGTGACGCGTCTTGGAACGCAGGCTTCCGCTCTTGTTGGAGCGCAGGCAGGTGGTTACCATGGCGACGTGACTACTTCCGCCGGGTGTACGTCACGCTCGTCAGTGCACAGCTGTGGACGCCGGCTTGACCGCGGGAGACTGTATTGGAGGTGATTGGTGATAGGGGGTTTAAATTGCGGGTAAGTTTGTTATTTCATTATCTGTCTTATCTGCTGTATAGTTCTGAGGACGGGGTGCTGTCCCCGAAAGTACTCAACTTCAATACAGATTCGTTTGCTTGTTTACTAATGCCGACTCTGAGTGCCATTTCTTACATGGAATTATCTATATATAAAGATAGAGAGAGAGAGAGAGAGAGAGAGGGAGAGAGAGAGACAGACTGCGTTTGGAATATAAACATTTATTAAATCAAAATTGAATAAAAACAATTAAATATCAGTTATTGTGATACTATTGGACTATAACAATATGTTCTGATGTTTTTATATATATATATACACATATATATATATATATATATATATATATATAAAACAAAAAGGTAACCCTTCTTTTTGCGCTGTACCACTTGTCTCTAACCAACAAGAAATACCCTCTGTCAGTTAAGGTATCTAGAATAGGTATGGAATAGGAAAAAGATCTTGTGGGAGCCAATCAGCCTTCAAGATAACATTATTAAAAAATAATTTTTTATTTATACACAAACAAAAGGTCTTTATAACCTAAAAGTTTGTCCTAGGTACAAATATCTAAAAGTTCAATAAAACAATTAAACAATCTTATACATAGTTGTGAGGAATTTACAGTCAGGTGATCAGTCAGAACTTGTAGGAGACGTGCATCCAATCAGGTGCTTGTATTATAGCTTTGTTAGCTCAATAGTGTAAACCCAACGCGTTTCGTCCGTTAGGACTTCATCAGGGGTTGATAATCAGCTTTCATGATAAAATGATTTACCACTGATTAAGACAGATTTAAATTCTTAATGTTACATCCAATCGCAAGATCTTTTCAAATGATTTGGTATCTAATCAAGGAGAGTGGAATCCTACAATCCAACTCTGCTCCAAAAAATCACCACAATAGGAGTCTTTAGAATTTCCAATCCTGAACCGCACTGATCCTTTTTCACTGGAACTGGCATAACCTCACAGGATCACAACTACCATTGTAGTTGTGATCCTGTGAGGTTATGCCAGTTCCAGTGAAAAAGGATCAGTGCGGTTCAGGATTGGAAATTCTAAAGACTCCTATTGTGGTGATTTTTTGGAGCAGAGTTGGATTGTAGGATTCCACTCTCCTTGATTAGATACCAAATCATTTGAAAAGATCTTGCGATTGGATGTAACATTAAGAATTTAAATCTGTCTTAATCAGTGGTAAATCATTTTATCATGAAAGCTGATTATCAACCCCTGATGAAGTCCTAACGGACGAAACGCGTTGGGTTTACACTATTGAGCTAACAAAGCTATAATACAAGCACCTGATTGGATGCACGTCTCCTACAAGTTCTGACTGATCACCTGACTGTAAATTCCTCACAACTATGTATAAGATTGTTTAATTGTTTTATTGAACTTTTAGATATTTGTACCTAGGACAAACTTTTAGGTTATAAAGACCTTTTGTTTGTGTATAAATAAAAAATTATTTTTTAATAATGTTATCTTGAAGGCTGATTGGCTCCCACAAGATCTTTTTCCTATTCCATATATATATATATATATGCAATTTAAATTCCTCACATCAGTTGGAGGGTAAATAGATCAGTCTCTCTGTGATACAATGCCAATCTGTTTCTACATATATGTATACGAGTATTAAAAATCTCCAACTGAACTACCTTTTCATGGCTTGCTGGGTAATATACTGGAGATTTTTAATACTTGTATACATATGTGTGGAAAACATGACCTGTTGGGGGTAGCTATGTATTGGAGTGGACACCCCCTGTACTAGGCATTGAGGGGCAGGGGTATGCTACACACCCTAAATTGTAACACATATCATGAATAGAGAAACCCTTTATTGCTTCACATGTCTTCTGTTTATTATTATATCCACTTTATAATAAGAATAGCAAGCAACTGTAATTGGGCTGAACATAACATGAGTCAAGTGGTGTAGTATGCTTCGCTGGTGCTTGGGATCCTGACGGCCAGCATACTGGCGTGGGATCCCGGACGCAGGAATGCTGGGAGCGGGGCGAGTGCAAAAGAGCCCCTTGCTGGCATAGTTGTGCGCTATGCACGCCACGCTATTTATTTTCCCTCCAGGGGGGTCGTGGACACCCCAAGAGGGAGAATAGTTGTCGGTATCTTGGTGGTCGGAATTCCGGCACCAGTATGGTGCGCGTCGTGATCCCGACAGCCGGTATATCCAGTGCCACCCGAGCCGGGTGTACAGTGTTGTAATATAAGGAATTGCTGTATACCTTCTGAACCAGAAGGTGGCGCTACTACAACAGATTGTATAGATGCAGGATATTTGTGTCCGTTCTTTCTGTGCGGCACAATTTAAGTAATAGCTGTGTTTATTAATGCCAGCCTGTCTCACTAGGATAGTGTGCCCATCTCTGCAGATAGGACAGAAAGCTATTGTATATTTACATAAATTGGAAAAAAAAGTGTGAAGACTTTTTTTTTAAAAGTATATTTTATTTCAATGTTTTCTGTCTCCATCACATGATGATGATGGTCACCACTATGTAAACATATAAACTGTAGTACACCAAGACTCCGATGACGAAACTGTAGAATATAAGGGAGCGCGCTTTACGGGAGAACTCCTTAGCTTGCAGCACGTCGCCCCTCCTCAGAGCGGTCCGGGTCTGTAGGAGACAGAGGTGCATTTGTGGTTACTCCTAGTGTTCTGCTATCACTGCTGGGGCTTCCGATAAAGCGCATGAATAAATGTAATCTCATCTATTTAATGCACAGTCTACTTCTAAAGACATGCTCATTTCCTCTGTCTTGTGATCTCTGTAAAATGTAATTGTGTAAATTCTGCAATAACCTGCAAATGTCACCTACCACTGATCTAGCTAAGTAGTTTAGATTTTAAATGAAGGTAGTATAGCCCAAAGAGTGAGAATAAAAGGAACACGGTGGATGTGTTCAAGGGTGAGCTGGGTGGCACCCGGGAAAACCACTGGTTGGGGACCTGGGACTTCGACGTGGGTCATTTCTGTTCACACGCAGCAAAAACACAAGTTTCTCTATCGTCCTAGTGGATGCTGGGGTTCCGAAAGGACCATGGGGAATAGCGGCTCCGCAGGAGACAGGGCACAAAAAGTAAAGCTTTAGGATCAGGTGGTGTGTACTGGCTCCTCCCCCTATGACCCTCCTCCAAGCCTCAGTTAGGTTTTTGTGCCCGTCCGAGAAGGGTGCAATCTAGGTGGCTCTCCTAAAGAGCTGCTTAGAAAAGTTTAGTTTAGGTTTTTTATTTTACAGTGAGTCCTGCTGGCAACAGGATCACTGCATCGAGGGACTTAGGGGAGAAGAAGTGAACTCACCTGCGTGCAGGATGGATTGGCTTCTTAGGCTACTGGACATTAGCTCCAGAGGGACGATCACAGGTACAGCCTGGATGGGTCACCGGAGCCGCGCCGCCGGCCCCCTTGCAGATGCCGAAGAAGAAGAGGTCCAGAAATCGGTGGCAGAAGACTCCTCAGTCTTCTTAAGGTAGCGCACAGCACTGCAGCTGTGCGCCATTGCTCTCAGCACACTTCACACTGCGGTCACGGAGGGTGCAGGGCGCTGGGGGGGGGGGGGGGGCGGGGGGGGGCGCCCTGGGCAGCAATGAAAACCTTTTATTTGGCAAAAAATACCTCACATATAGCCTCCGGGGGCTATATGGAGATATTTAACCCCTGCCAGAATCCGTTGAAGAGCGGGAGACGAGCCCGCCGAAAAAGGGGCGGGGCCTATCTCCTCAGCACACAGCGCCATTTTCCTCACACAGCTCCGCTGGTCAGGAAGGCTCCCAGGCTCTCCCCTGCACTGCACTACAGAAACAGGGTAAAACAAGAGAGGGGGGGCAAAATTGTGGCAAAAATATATATATATAAAGCAGCTATAAGGGAGCACTTATTATAAGGCTATCCTTGTCATATATAGCGCTTTTGGTGTGTGCTGGCAAACTCTCCCTCTGTCTCCCCAAAGGGCTAGTGGGGTCCTGTCTTCTATAAGAGCATTCCCTGTGTGTCTGCTGTGTGTCGGTACGTGTGTGTCGACATGGATGAGGACGATATTGGTGTGGAGGCGGAGCAATTGCCAAATATGGGGATGTCACCCCCTAGGGAGTCGACACCAGAATGGATGGCTTTATTTATGGAATTACGTGATAGTGTCAACACGCTGAAGCAGTCGGTTGATGACATGAGACGGCCGGACAATCAATCAGCACCTGTCCAGGCGCCTCAAACACCGTCAGGGGCTGTAAAACGCCCGTTACCTCAGTCGGTCGACACGGACCCAGACACAGGCACTGACTCCAGTGGCGACGGTGACGAATCAACCGTATTTTCCAGTAGGGCCACACGTTATATGATTTTGGCAATGAAGGAGGCGTTACATATTTCTGATACTACAAGTACCGCAAAACAGGGTATTATGTGGGGTGCGAAAAAACTACCTACAGTTTTTCCCGATTCAGATGAATTAAATGAGGTGTGTGATGAAGCGTGGGTTACCCCCGATAAAAAACTGCTAATTTCAAAAAAGTTATTGGCTTTATACCCTTTCCCGCCTGAGGTTAGGGCGCGCTGGGAAACACCTCCTAGGGTGGACAAGGCGCTCACACGCTTATCAAAACAAGTGGCGTTACCCTCTCCTGAGACGGCCGCACTTAAAGATCCAGCAGATAGGAGGCTGGAAAATATTCAAAAAAGTATATACACACATACAGGTGTTATACTACGACCAGCTATAGCGACAGCCTGGATGTGCAGTGCTGGGGTAGCTTGGTCAGAGTCCCTGATTGAAAATATTGATACCCTGGATAGGGACAATGTTTTACTGTCTTTAGAGCAGATAAAGGATGCTTTTCTTTATATGCGTGATGCACAGAGGGATATTTGCACACTGGCATCACGGGTAAGTGCTATGTCCATTTCGGCCAGAAGAAATTTATGGACGCGACAGTGGTCAGGTGATGCGGACTCAAAACGGCATATGGAAGTTTTGCCGTATAAAGGGGAGGAGTTATTTGGGGTCGGTCTATCGGATTTGGTGGCCACGGCTACAGCCGGGAAATCCACCTTTTTACCTCAGGTCACTCCCCAACAGAAAAAGACACCGGCTTTTCAGCCGCAGCCCTTTCGTTCCTTTAAAAACAAGAGAGCAAAGGGCTATTCATATCTGCCACGAGGCAGTGGAAGGGGGAAGAGACTGCAGCAGGCAGCTCCTTCCCAGGAACAGAAGCCCTCCCCCGCTTCTGCAAAAGCCTCAGCATGACGCTGGGGTCTCTCAAGCGGACTCGGGGGCGGTGGGGGGTCGTCTCAAGAATTTCAGCGCGCAGTGGGCTCACTCGCAAGTGGAACCCTGGATCCTGCAGATAATATCTCAGGGTTACAGGTTGGAATTCGAGACGTCTCCACCTCGCCGTTTCCTGAAGTCTGCTTTACCAACGTCCCCCTCCGACAGGGTGACGGTCTTGGAAGCCATTCACAAGCTGTACTCTCAGCAGGTGATAGTCAAGGTACCCCCTTTACAACAAGGAAAGGGGTATTATTCCACTCTATTTGTGGTACCGAAGCCGGATGGCTCGGTAAGACCTATTCTAAATCTGAAGTCCTTGAACCTGTACATAAAAAAGTTCAAGTTCAAGATGGAGTCACTCAGAGCAGTGATAGCGAACCTGGAAGAGGGGGACTTTATGGTATCCTTGGACATCAAGGATGCGTATCTCCACGTTCCAATTTACCCCTCACACCAGGAGTACCTCAGGTTCGTCGTACAGAACTGTCACTATCAGTTTCAGACGCTGCCGTTTGGATTGTCCACGGCACCTCGGGTCTTTACCAAGGTAATGGCCGAGATGATGATTCTTCTTCGAAGAAAAGGCGTATTAATTATCCCATACTTGGACGATCTCCTAATAAGGGCAAGGTCCAGAGAACAGCTAGAGATGGGAGTAGCACTGTCTCAAGTAGTGCTAAAGTAGCACGGGTGGATTCTGAATATTCCAAAATCCCAGTTAATCCCGACAACACGTCTGCTGTTCCTAGGGATGATTCTGGACACGGTTCAGAAAAAGGTATTTCTCCCGGAGGAGAAAGCCAAGGAGTTATCCGAACTTGTCAGGAACCTCCTAAAACCAGGAAAGGTGTCTGTACATCAATGCACAAGAGTCCTGGGAAAAATGGTGGCTTCTTACGAAGCAATTCCATTCGGCAGATTCCACGCAAGAATTTTCCAGTGGGATCTGCTGGACAAATGGTCCGGGTCGCATCTTCAGATGCACAAGAGGATAACCCTGTCTCCGCGGACAAGGGTATCCCTTCTATGGTGGTTGCAGAGTGCTCATCTATTGGAGGGCCGCAGATTCGGCATACAGGATTGGATCCTGGTGACCACGGATGCCAGCCTGAGAGGCTGGGGAGCAGTCACACAGGGAAGAAACTTCCAGGGCGTGTGGTCGACTCTGGAGACGTCTCTTCACATAAACATTCTGGAACTAAGAGCAATCTACAATGCTCTAAGCCAGGCAGAACCTCTGCTTCAAGGACAACCGGTGCTGATCCAGTCGGACAACATCACGGCAGTCGCCCACGTAAACAGACAGGGCGGCACAAGAAGCAGGAGGGCGATGGCAGAAGCTACAAGGATTCTTCGCTGGGCGGAAAATCATGTGATAGCACTGTCAGCAGTGTTCATCCCGGGAGTGGACAACTGGGAAGCAGACTTCCTCAGCAGACACGACCTTCACCCGGGAGAGTGGGCACTTCATCCAGAAGTTTTCCACATGCTTGTAACCCGTTGGGAAAGACCAATGGTGGACATGATGGCGTCTCGCCTCAACAAAAAACTGGACAGGTATTGCGCCAGGTCAAGAGATCCGCAGGCAATAGCTGTGGACGCGCTGGTAACTCCTTGGGTGTACCAGTCAGTGTATGTGTTTCCTCCTCTGCCTCTCATACCAAAAGTATTGAGAATTATACGGCAAAGAGGCGTAAGAACGATACTCGTGGCTCCGGATTGGCCAAGAAGGACTTGGTACCCGGAACTTCAAGAGATGCTCACGGAGGATCCGTGGCCTCTACCTCTGAGAAGGGACCTGCTTCAGCAAGGACCCTGTCTGTTTCAAGACTTACCGCGGCTGCGTTTGACGGCATGGCGGTTGAACGCCGGATCCTAAAGGAAAAGGGCATTCCGGAAGAAGCCATTCCTACCTTGATTAAAGCAAGGAAGGAAGTGACCGCACAACATTATCACCGTATTTGGAGAAAATATGTTGCGTGGTGCGAGGCTCGGAGGGCCCTGACGGAGGAATTTCAACTGGGTCGATTCCTACATTTCCTGCAAACAGGATTGTCTATGGGTCTCAAATTGGGATCTATTAAGGTTCAAATTTCGGCCCTGTCGATTTTCTTTCAGAAAGAATTGGCTTCAGTTCCTGAAGTCCAGACCTTTGTCAAGGGAGTACTGCATATACAGCCCCCGGTGGTGCCTCCAGTGGCACCGTGGGATCTAAATGTAGTATTGGATTTTCTCAAATCTCATTGGTTTGAGCCACTAAAAAATGTGGATTTGAAATATCTCACATGGAAAGTGACCATGCTACTAGCCCTGGCTTCGGCCAGGAGAGTGTCAGAGCTGGCAGCTTTATCTTACAAAAGCCCATATCTGATTTTCCATTCGGACAGGGCAGAACTGCGGACTCGTCCGCATTTTCTCCCTAAGGTGGTATCAGCGTTTCACCTGAACCAGCCTATTGTGGTGCCTGCGGCTACAAGCGACTTGGAGGACTCCAAGTTGTTGGACGTTGTCAGAGCTCTAAAAATATACATTTCAAGGACAGCTGGCGTCAGAAAATCTGACTCACTGTTTATACTATATGCTCCCAACAAGTTGGGCGCTCCTGCGTCTAAGCAGACTATTGCTCGTTGGATTTGTAGTACAATTCAGCTTGCAAATTCTGTGGCAGGCCTGCCACAACCAAAATCTGTGAATGCCCACTCCACAAGGAAGGTGGGTTCATCTTGGGCGGCTGCCCGAGGAGTCTCGGCACTACAACTTTGCCGAGCGGCTACGTGGTCAGGGGAGAACACGTTCGTAAAATTCTACAAATTTGATACCCTGGCTAAGGAGGACCTGGAGTTCTCTCATTCGGTGCTGCAGAGTCATCCGCACTCTCCCGCCCGTTTGGGAGCTTTGGTATAATCCCCATGGTCCTTTCGGAACCCCAGCATCCACTAGGACGATAGAGAAAATAAGAATTTACTTACCGATAATTCTATTTCTCGGAGTCCGTAGTGGATGCTGGGCGCCCATCCCAAGTGCGGATTGTCTGCAATACTTGTACATAGTTATTGTTAACTACATCGGGTTATTGTTGTAGTGAGCCATCTTTTCAGAGGCTCCTCTGTTATCATACTGTTAACTGGGTTCAGATCACAAGTTGTACGGTGTGATGGGTGTGGCTGGTATGAGTCTTACCCGGGATTCAAAATCCTTCCTTATTGTGTACGCTCGTCCGGGCACAGTATCCTAACTGAGGCTTGGAGGAGGGTCATAGGGGGAGGAGCCAGTACACACCACCTGATCCTAAAGCTTTACTTTTTGTGCCCTGTCTCCTGCGGAGCCGCTATTCCCCATGGTCCTTTCGGAACCCCAGCATCCACTACGGACTCCGAGAAATAGAATTATCGGTAAGTAAATTCTTATTTTCTCTAACGTCCTAGAGGATGCTGGGACTCCGTAAGGACCATGGGGAATAGACGGGTTCCGCAGGAGACATGGGCACCCCAAAAAAGAACTGAACTCTGGGTGTGCACTGGCTCCTCCCTCTATGCCCCTCCCCCAGACCTCAGTTTTAGACTGTGCCCAGAGGAAGATGGGTGCACTGCAGGGAGCTCTCATGAGTTTCCTGCTAAGAAAGCATTTTGTTAGGTTTTTTTCTTATTTTCAGGGAGCTCTGCTGGCAACAGACTCCCTGCATCTAGGGACTGAGGAGAGAGGAGCAGACCTACTTAAATGATAGGCTCTGCTTCTCGGCTACTGGACACCATTAGCTCCAGAGGGAGTGGAACACAGGTTCGTCCTGGGCGTTCATACCAGAGCAGCGCCGCCGTTCTCCTCACAGTGCTGGAAGAAACGAAGAAAGAAGACTACTGAGGCGGCAGAAGCCTTCGGGTGCTTCACTGAGGTAACGCACAGCACCGCAGCTGTGCGTCATTGCTCCCATACACCTCCCATACTCCGGTCACTGTAAGGGTGCAGGGAGCAGGGGGGGCGCCCTGGGTAGCAATAGAATCTCTCTCCTATGGCAAATGACTATATACATGTACAGGTGGGCACTGTACATGTATATAAAAGAGCCCCCACCATATTTTATTAAGTTTGAGCAGGACAGAAGCCCGCCACCGAGGGGTCGGGGATTCTCCCTCAGCACTCACCAGCGCCATTTTCTCTCCACAGCACTGCTGAGAGGAAGCTCCCCGGACTCTCCCCTGCTTGACACACGGTGAAACAGGGTTTTAAAGTAGAGGGGGGGGGGGGCACATATTTGGCGATTATACATTACAGCAGCGCTACTGGGTAAACATACTGTGTTTTTTCCTGGGTCATATAGCGCTGGGGTGTGTGCTGGCATACTCTCTCACTGTCTCTCCAAAGGGCCTAGGGGGGAACCTGTCTTCAGATAAGAGATTATGTGTGTGGAGTGTGTCAGTACGCGTGTGTCGACATGTTTGACGATGAAGGCTCACCTAAGGATGAGGGGGAGCGCATGGTTGTCAGGTCGCCGTCGGCAATGCTGACACTGGACTGGGTGGATTTGTGGAATGTCTTGAATGCAAATGTAAATTTATTGCATAAGAGGTTAGACAAGGCTGAGGCTAGGGAGCAGTCAGGTAGTCAGACCATGCCTGCCCCAGTGACATCGGGACCTTCTGGGTCTCAAAAACGCACTCCCAGATTACTGACACAGATACCGACACGGACTCAGATTCTAGTGTCGACTATGAGGATGCAAAATTACAGACAAAGGTGGCAAAAGGTATTCGTTACATGATTATTGCCATTAAAGAGGTTTTGCATATCACTGAAGAACCCCCTGTCCCTGACACCAGTGTACACATGTATAAAGGGAAAAGGCCTGAGGTCGCTTTTTCGTCCCCATTTGAGCTCAGCGAATTGTGCGAAAAGGCTTGGGAATCTCCAGATAGGAGACTACAAGTTCCCAAAAGGATTCTTATGGCGTATCCCTTTCCACAAAAGGACAGGATACGATGGGAATCTTCGCCTAAAGTAGACAAGGCGCTGACATGCTTATCCAAGAAGGTAACACTGCCTTCCCAGGATACAGCTACCCTCAAGGATCCTGCTGATCGTAAGCAGGAGGTTACCATGAAGTACATTTACACACATTCCGGTACTATCGTTAGACCGGCTATGGTATCGGCCTGGGTGTGTAGTGCTGTCGCAGCATGGACAGATTCCTTATCTACGGAGATTGACACCCTAGATAAGGATACCATTCTAATGACCCTATAGCATATCAAAGATGCTGCTTTATATATGCGGGATGCTCAAAGAGACATTTGTTTACTAAGCTCCAGAATAAATGCTATGTCTATTTCTGCTGGGCGACTCTTGTGGACCCGACAGTGGACAGGGGATGCCGACTCAAAGTGGCATATGGAGTCGATGCCTTAAAAGGGGGAGAAGTTGTTTGGAGTAGGCCTCTCGGACCTTGTCTCTACTGCTACGGCCGGTAAATCGAATTTCTTACCTTATGTTCCCCCGCAGCAGAGCCGGCCCTAGGTATAGGCAAACTAGGCAATTGCCTAGGGCATCTGGTATGCCTAGGGGCACAAGCAGCTTCTGCTGATTAAAATTATATGTGGCATGCCTATATTCTGTGTGTAGCATTTCGTATGCAGATACAGCCACAGTCGCACACAGAATATAGGCATGCCACATATCATTTTAATCAGCAGAAGCTGCTTGTGCATCCAAGCCACATAGCAATGCAAATAAGATGTATTTTTATAAAAAATAGGCACCCGACATTAGCAGAGCTGCCAGTTGACTCATGCCAGGAACTACATGCGTCATTATGTGTATAAGGACATTAATAATGTGTAACATATATGTAAGGGGCACTGTGTGTGTCATTATGTGTAGAAGGGAGCTAATAATGTGCGGCATATGTGATAGCCGGGCAGCGGCAGATCCGTCAGTCATATTAAAAAGCATTGCACACCAGGCCGTCTCATCACATAAGAAAGCAGTTTATTCACAGTTCAGACAGGGTTATCACGACAGTAACATTTAACTCCTTGTTCTCCTCTCCAGCGCAATATTCATATGGGTTACATCAAGTTACATATCCTTTCATTTGCTTCACGGGCAATAACAGCATTTACAGTGATATGGCAGCATTACAGTATAGTACATACCAGCGCAGTCTCTGGGAATCAGTAGTGCGGCTTCCGCAAACTGAGATTCATTTCAGTGTGTTCTCCCCCATTCGCTAGGGGCTCTATCTAAACGGGATCTCATGTACACGTTACTGGGGGCCTTCCGCCAAACGTGGTTCCTACCACTCACCCAGCTCGTCTTATCCCGCAGACTCACACCTCCCGTCCTGCTTCTTGGGTACCCCTGAAGGTCCTTCGTTCCTGGTTCCTTCCACTGTACTCTGCATACTGTGGCTCTCACACTGCACTCTCCATCTCTCGCTGAAGCCCAGATCCTTAAAGTTATCGTTTAGGGCTGTTGTTTCCCCCCATAACCCACAGGTTTGTTTTTTACTTTGGTTTTGTTTCTCCTCCACCCCCAGCAGAGGGCAGCGCACAGCTCCTGTAAATATCCACATTCTGTTTCGGAGGGAGGCAGAAGTAATGTTATATGTATTATTATATATATTATTTTTTTCTTTTATGCTGTTGCATGATAAGTATACAGAGACTGATTGTGTAATGTATATAGAGGAGAAATTACATGCCAGATCCAGAATCTGTGCAAGTGACATACCATGGGAGCAGTGTCTCACAACAGGTCAAATAAATGTTTTAAGCAGTTCTGTGCAGTCCTGCCTGGCTTCAGGAAGAAAACGGTTCATCTGTGGCGATACATGTGACCTGTGCGCTCTGCAACCAAACATTTTCCTACCTCTGCCTTAGACAGAAGTGGGTCACAATGAGGACCTCTGGGTGAGAAGTTGTTTCACTCTCTGGTCCCAGTGACGGAGCTGGGACAGTGGATTTCTACCATCAGGTTAGTCTGTGGATAGTGATGTCACACGCTTACATTGTCTCACCAGCTTGATCAGGAAAACATGATGGTTTGTTCATTGCACACAGCCCATTAGGGACATGTATTGCTTCTCCAGCAGGTCTTATTACCTGGCCGGCTCACTGCACCCTACTCCATCAGCCAGCTTTCCCTGGCAGGGATTTAATTATGGTTTTGCCAAATATGGGTTTGTTTTATATGCTGCTGCCTTATTCATTGCGTTAGGGCAGTGTCCTCAAGGTGTGGCACAGTTTGGGCTTCCGCAACTAACAGCAGCGACAGCGGTTTGGGGATAGGAGCCCTGGAGTGACTTGGCATTGGGCCGCGCAAATGATGCCATTGCTGGTGTTTAAACACAACAGCAAATCACACATGTAGCCCAGAATTTAACTGGCCCCTCCCCCCCTAAGACTTTCCAAGAAATGGATCCCTGCCTTACATGCCTAAATGACCAGGTCACCCAGTCCTGGATCCGCTACCTCATTCTCTAGCTAAAAGTTTATGCAGTTTACAACTTTCCTCATACAAGGGTATTTTGTCCTTGGACCAGGCAGCCTTATGGGAACCTTAAAGTGTTTCCAGACCAGGGCCTCCTTTTATGTAAGATCATTTGACTTCACACATTTGTGAAAAATGTGGAGAAAATAGGCTGAGAATGGCGCAACTATTTAGCAGCTGTTAAGGAGTGTGTGAAGCGCCTATATGGACAAGCAAATAAATTAACGGAAGAACGGCGCTTGGGGTTTCTGGATAGAAATATATATATCTATATATAAAATAAATCCATATATTGCCGGCACTCACTTGTAAGTCAGCATGCCCTGGTGCAGCAAAATCCAATTCGTAATTCCATGTAAGAAATGGCACTCAGAGTCGGCATTAGTAAACAAGCAAACGAATCTGTATTGAAGTTGAGTACTTTCGGGGACAGCACCCCGTCCTCAGAACTATACAGCAGATAAGACAGATAATGAAATAACAAACTTACCCGCAATTTAAACCCCCTATCACCAATCACCTCCAATACAGTCTCCCGCGGTCAAGCCGGCGTCCACAGCTGTGCACTGACGAGCGTGACGTACACCCGGCGGAAGTAGTCACGTCGCCATGGTAACCACCTGCCTGCGCTCCAACAAGAGCGGAAGCCTGCGTTCCAAGACGCGTCACACTACCCAGGGCTGTCACTGCATGGCCGGTCACGTGACTGTGATACTGAGCCGATCGCAGGGGATCCGAACACAGGGCTGGGACCTGCACCCAAATCCATGTGTACAATATAGACCACAGTGCACATTAATATACATAAAAAAGTCCATACACAAAAATACAAAAAAGTGCAAAAAGGTACATTAAAAAACATTTTTTGTACGTTTTTGTATTTTTGTGTATGGACTTTTTTATGTATATTAATGTGCACTGTGGTCTATATTGTACACATGGATTTGGGTGCAGGTCCCAGCCCTGTGTTCGGATCCCCTGCGATCGGCTCAGTATCACAGTCACGTGACCGGCCATGCAGTGACAGCCCTGGGTAGTGTGACGCGTCTTGGAACGCAGGCTTCCGCTCTTGTTGGAGCGCAGGCAGGTGGTTACCATGGCGACGTGACTACTTCCGCCGGGTGTACGTCACGCTCGTCAGTGCACAGCTGTGGACGCCGGCTTGACCGCGGGAGACTGTATTGGAGGTGATTGGTGATAGGGGGTTTAAATTGCGGGTACGTTTGTTATTTCATTATCTGTCTTATCTGCTGTATAGTTCTGAGGACGGGGTGCTGTCCCCGAAAGTACTCAACTTCAATACAGATTCGTTTGCTTGTTTACTAATGCCGACTCTGAGTGCCATTTCTTACATGGAATTATCTATATATAAAGATAGAGAGAGAGAGAGAGAGAGAGGGAGAGAGAGAGACAGACTGCGTTTGGAATATAAACATTTATTAAATCAAAATTGAATAAAAACAATTAAATATCAGTTATTGTGATACTATTGGACTATAACAATATGTTCTGATGTTTTTATATATATATATACACATATATATATATATATATATATATATATATATATGCAATTTAAATTCCTCACATCAGTTGGAGGGTAAATAGATCAGTCTCTCTGTGATACAATGCCAATCTGTTTCTACATATATGTATACGAGTATTAAAAATCTCCAACTGAACTACCTTTTCATGGCTTGCTGGGTAATATACTGGAGATTTTTAATACTTGTATACATATGTGTGGAAAACATGACCTGTTGGGGGTAGCTATGTATTGGAGTGGACACCCCCTGTACTAGGCATTGAGGGGCAGGGGTATGCTACACACCCTAAATTGTAACACATATCATGAATAGAGAAACCCTTTATTGCTTCACATGTCTTCTGTTTATTATTATATCCACTTTATAATAAGAATAGCAAGCAACTGTAATTGGGCTGAACATAACATGAGTCAAGTGGTGTAGTATGCTTCGCTGGTGCTTGGGATCCTGACGGCCAGCATACTGGCGTGGGATCCCGGACGCAGGAATGCTGGGAGCGGGGCGAGTGCAAAAGAGCCCCTTGCTGGCATAGTTGTGCGCTATGCACGCCACGCTATTTATTTTCCCTCCAGGGGGGTCGTGGACACCCCAAGAGGGAGAATAGTTGTCGGTATCTTGGTGGTCGGAATTCCGGCACCAGTATGGTGCGCGTCGTGATCCCGACAGCCGGTATATCCAGTGCCACCCGAGCCGGGTGTACAGTGTTGTAATATAAGGAATTGCTGTATACCTTCTGAACCAGAAGGTGGCGCTACTACAACAGATTGTATAGATGCAGGATATTTGTGTCCGTTCTTTCTGTGCGGCACAATTTAAGTAATAGCTGTGTTTATTAATGCCAGCCTGTCTCACTAGGATAGTGTGCCCATCTCTGCAGATAGGACAGAAAGCTATTGTATATTTACATAAATTGGAAAAAAAAGTGTGAAGACTTTTTTTTTAAAAGTATATTTTATTTCAATGTTTTCTGTCTCCATCACATGATGATGATGGTCACCACTATGTAAACATATAAACTGTAGTACACCAAGACTCCGATGACGAAACTGTAGAATATAAGGGAGCGCGCTTTACGGGAGAACTCCTTAGCTTGCAGCACGTCGCCCCTCCTCAGAGCGGTCCGGGTCTGTAGGAGACAGAGGTGCATTTGTGGTTACTCCTAGTGTTCTGCTATCACTGCTGGGGCTTCCGATAAAGCGCATGAATAAATGTAATCTCATCTATTTAATGCACAGTTTACTTCTAAAGACATGCTCATTTCCTCTGTCTTGTGATCTCTGTAAAATGTAATTGTGTAAATTCTGCAATAACCTGCAAATGTCACCTACCAATGATCTAGCTAAGTAGTTTAGATTTTAAATGAAGGTAGTATAGCCCAAAGAGTGAGAATAAAAGGAACACGGTGGATGTGTTCAAGGGTGAGCTGGGTGGCACCCGGGAAAACCACTGGTTGGGGACCTGGGACTTCGACGTGGGTCATTTCTGTTCACACGCAGCAAAAACACAAGTTTCTCTATCGTCCTAGTGGATGCTGGGGTTCCGAAAGTACCATGCGGAATAGCGGCTCCGCAGGAGACAGGGCACAAAAAGTAAAGCTTTAGGATCAGGTGGTGTGTACTGGCTCCTCCCCCTATGACCCTCCTCCAAGCCTCAGTTAGGTTTTTGTGCCCGTCCGAGAAGGGTGCAATCTAGGTGGCTCTCCTAAAGAGCTGCTTAGAAAAGTTTAGTTTAGGTTTTTTATTTTACAGTGAGTCCTGCTGGCAACAGGATCACTGCATCGAGGGACTTAGGGGAGAAGAAGTGAACTCACCTGCGTGCAGGATGGATTGGCTTCTTAGGCTACTGGACATTAGCTCCAGAGGGACGATCACAGGTACAGCCTGGATGGGTCACCGGAGCCGCGCCGCCGGCCCCCTTGCAGATGCCGAAGAAGAAGAGGTCCAGAAATCGGTGGCAGAAGACTCCTCAGTCTTCTTAAGGTAGCGCACAGCACTGCAGCTGTGCGCCATTGCTCTCAGCACACTTCACACTGCGGTCACGGAGGGTGCAGGGCGCTGGGGGGGGGGCGCGCCCTGGGCAGCAATGAAAACCTTTTATTTGGCAAAAAATACCTCACATATAGCCTCCGGGGGCTATATGGAGATATTTAACCCCTGCCAGAATCCGTTGAAGAGCGGGAGACGAGCCCGCCGAAAAAGGGGCGGGGCCTATCTCCTCAGCACACAGCGCCATTTTCCTCACACAGCTCCGCTGGTCAGGAAGGCTCCCAGGCTCTCCCCTGCACTGCACTACAGAAACAGGGTAAAACAAGAGAGGGGGGGCAAAATTGTGGCAAAAATATATATATATAAAGCAGCTATAAGGGAGCACTTATTATAAGGCTATCCTTGTCATATATAGCGCTTTTGGTGTGTGCTGGCAAACTCTCCCTCTGTCTCCCCAAAGGGCTAGTGGGGTCCTGTCTTCTATAAGAGCATTCCCTGTGTGTCTGCTGTGTGTCGGTACGTGTGTGTCGACATGGATGAGGACGATATTGGTGTGGAGGCGGAGCAATTGCCAAATATGGGGATGTCACCCCCTAGGGAGTCGACACCAGAATGGATGGCTTTATTTATGGAATTACGTGATAGTGTCAACACGCTGAAGCAGTCGGTTGATGACATGAGACGGCCGGACAATCAATCAGCACCTGTCCAGGCGCCTCAAACACCGTCAGGGGCTGTAAAACGCCCGTTACCTCAGTCGGTCGACACGGACCCAGACACAGGCACTGACTCCAGTGGCGACGGTGACGAATCAACCGTATTTTCCAGTAGGGCCACACGTTATATGATTTTGGCAATGAAGGAGGCGTTACATATTTCTGATACTACAAGTACCGCAAAACAGGGTATTATGTGGGGTGCGAAAAAACTACCTACAGTTTTTCCCGAATCAGATGAATTAAATGAGGTGTGTGATGAAGCGTGGGTTACCCCCGATAAAAAACTGCTAATTTCAAAAAAGTTATTGGCTTTATACCCTTTCCCGCCTGAGGTTAGGGCGCGCTGGGAAACACCTCCTAGGGTGGACAAGGCGCTCACACGCTTATCAAAACAAGTGGCGTTACCCTCTCCTGAGACGGCCGCACTTAAAGATCCAGCAGATAGGAGGCTGGAAAATATTCAAAAAAGTATATACACACATACAGGTGTTATACTACGACCAGCTATAGCGACAGCCTGGATGTGCAGTGCTGGGGTAGCTTGGTCAGAGTCCCTGATTGAAAATATTGATACCCTGGATAGGGACAATGTTTTACTGTCTTTAGAGCAGATAAAGGATGCTTTTCTTTATATGCGTGATGCACAGAGGGATATTTGCACACTGGCATCACGGGTAAGTGCTATGTCCATTTCGGCCAGAAGAAATTTATGGACGCGACAGTGGTCAGGTGATGCGGACTCAAAACGGCATATGGAAGTTTTGCCGTATAAAGGGGAGGAGTTATTTGGGGTCGGTCTATCGGATTTGGTGGCCACGGCTACAGCCGGGAAATCCACCTTTTTACCTCAGGTCACTCCCCAACAGAAAAAGACACCGGCTTTTCAGCCGCAGCCCTTTCGTTCCTTTAAAAACAAGAGAGCAAAGGGCTATTCATATCTGCCACGAGGCAGAGGAAGGGGGAAGAGACTGCAGCAGGCAGCTCCTTCCCAGGAACAGAAGCCCTCCCCCGCTTCTGCAAAAGCCTCAGCATGACGCTGGGGTCTCTCAAGCGGACTCGGGGGCGGTGGGGGTCGTCTCAAGAATTTCAGCGCGCAGTGGGCTCACTCGCAAGTGGAACCCTGGATCCTGCAGATAATATCTCAGGGTTACAGGTTGGAATTCGAGACGTCTCCACCTCGCCGTTTCCTGAAGTCTGCTTTACCAACGTCCCCCTCCGACAGGGTGACGGTCTTGGAAGCCATTCACAAGCTGTACTCTCAGCAGGTGATAGTCAAGGTACCCCCTTTACAACAAGGAAAGGGGTATTATTCCACTCTATTTGTGGTACCGAAGCCGGATGGCTCGGTAAGACCTATTCTAAATCTGAAGTCCTTGAACCTGTACATAAAAAAGTTCAAGTTCAAGATGGAGTCACTCAGAGCAGTGATAGCGAACCTGGAAGAGGGGGACTTTATGGTATCCTTGGACATCAAGGATGCGTATCTCCACGTTCCAATTTACCCCTCACACCAGGGGTACCTCAGGTTCGTCGTACAGAACTGTCACTATCAGTTTCAGACGCTGCCGTTTGGATTGTCCACGGCACCTCGGGTCTTTACCAAGGTAATGGCCGAGATGATGATTCTTCTTCGAAGAAAAGGCGTATTAATTATCCCATACTTGGACGATCTCCTAATAAGGGCAAGGTCCAGAGAACAGCTAGAGATGGGAGTAGCACTGTCTCAAGTAGTGCTAAAGTAGCACGGGTGGATTCTGAATATTCCAAAATCCCAGTTAATCCCGACAACACGTCTGCTGTTCCTAGGGATGATTCTGGACACGGTTCAGAAAAAGGTATTTCTCCCGGAGGAGAAAGCCAAGGAGTTATCCGAACTTGTCAGGAACCTCCTAAAACCAGGAAAGGTGTCTGTACATCAATGCACAAGAGTCCTGGGAAAAATGGTGGCTTCTTACGAAGCAATTCCATTCGGCAGATTCCACGCAAGAATTTTCCAGTGGGATCTGCTGGACAAATGGTCCGGGTCGCATCTTCAGATGCACAAGAGGATAACCCTGTCTCCGCGGACAAGGGTATCCCTTCTATGGTGGTTGCAGAGTGCTCATCTATTGGAGGGCCGCAGATTCGGCATACAGGATTGGATCCTGGTGACCACGGATGCCAGCCTGAGAGGCTGGGGAGCAGTCACACAGGGAAGAAACTTCCAGGGCGTGTGGTCGACTCTGGAGACGTCTCTTCACATAAACATTCTGGAACTAAGAGCAATCTACAATGCTCTAAGCCAGGCAGAACCTCTGCTTCAAGGACAACCGGTGCTGATCCAGTCGGACAACATCACGGCAGTCGCCCACGTAAACAGACAGGGCGGCACAAGAAGCAGGAGGGCGATGGCAGAAGCTACAAGGATTCTTCGCTGGGCGGAAAATCATGTGATAGCACTGTCAGCAGTGTTCATCCCGGGAGTGGACAACTGGGAAGCAGACTTCCTCAGCAGACACGACCTTCACCCGGGAGAGTGGGCACTTCATCCAGAAGTTTTCCACATGCTTGTAACCCGTTGGGAAAGACCAATGGTGGACATGATGGCGTCTCGCCTCAACAAAAAACTGGACAGGTATTGCGCCAGGTCAAGAGATCCGCAGGCAATAGCTGTGGACGCGCTGGTAACTCCTTGGGTGTACCAGTCAGTGTATGTGTTTCCTCCTCTGCCTCTCATACCAAAAGTATTGAGAATTATACGGCAAAGAGGCGTAAGAACGATACTCGTGGCTCCGGATTGGCCAAGAAGGACTTGGTACCCGGAACTTCAAGAGATGCTCACGGAGGATCCGTGGCCTCTACCTCTGAGAAGGGACCTGCTTCAGCAAGGACCCTGTCTGTTTCAAGACTTACCGCGGCTGCGTTTGACGGCATGGCGGTTGAACGCCGGATCCTAAAGGAAAAGGGCATTCCGGAAGAAGCCATTCCTACCTTGATTAAAGCAAGGAAGGAAGTGACCGCACAACATTATCACCGTATTTGGAGAAAATATGTTGCGTGGTGCGAGGCTCGGAGGGCCCTGACGGAGGAATTTCAACTGGGTCGATTCCTACATTTCCTGCAAACAGGATTGTCTATGGGTCTCAAATTGGGATCTATTAAGGTTCAAATTTCGGCCCTGTCGATTTTCTTTCAGAAAGAATTGGCTTCAGTTCCTGAAGTCCAGACCTTTGTCAAGGGAGTACCTCCAGTGGCACCGTGGGATCTAAATGTAGTATTGGATTTTCTCAAATCTCATTGGTTTGAGCCACTAAAAAATGTGGATTTGAAATATCTCTCATGGAAAGTGACCATGCTACTAGCCCTGGCTTCGGCCAGGAGAGTGTCAGAGCTGGCAGCTTTATCTTACAAAAGCCCATATCTGATTTTCCATTCGGACAGGGCAGAACTGCGGACTCGTCCGCATTTTCTCCCTAAGGTGGTATCAGCGTTTCACCTGAACCAGCCTATTGTGGTGCCTGCGGCTACAAGCGACTTGGAGGACTCCAAGTTGTTGGACGTTGTCAGAGCTCTAAAAATATACATTTCAAGGTCAGCTGGAGTCAGAAAATCTGACTCACTGTTTATACTATATGCTCCCAACAAGTTGGGCGCTCCTGCGTCTAAGCAGACTATTGCTCGTTGGATTTGTAGTACAATTCAGCTTGCAAATTCTGTGGCAGGCCTGCCACAACCAAAATCTGTGAATGCCCACTCCACAAGGAAGGTGGGTTCATCTTGGGCGGCTGCCCGAGGAGTCTCGGCACTACAACTTTGCCGAGCGGCTACGTGGTCAGGGGAGAACACGTTCGTAAAATTCTACAAATTTGATACCCTGGCTAAGGAGGACCTGGAGTTCTCTCATTCGGTGCTGCAGAGTCATCCGCACTCTCCCGCCCGTTTGGGAGCTTTGGTATAATCCCCATGGTCCTTTCGGAACCCCAGCATCCACTAGGACGATAGAGAAAATAAGAATTTACTTACCGATAATTCTATTTCTCGGAGTCCGTAGTGGATGCTGGGCGCCCATCCCAAGTGCGGATTGTCTGCAATACTTGTACATAGTTATTGTTAACTACATCGGGTTATTGTTGTAGTGAGCCATCTTTTCAGAGGCTCCTCTGTTATCATACTGTTAACTGGGTTCAGATCACAAGTTGTACGGTGTGATGGGTGTGGCTGGTATGAGTCTTACCCGGGATTCAAAATCCTTCCTTATTGTGTACGCTCGTCCGGGCACAGTATCCTAACTGAGGCTTGGAGGAGGGTCATAGGGGGAGGAGCCAGTACACACCACCTGATCCTAAAGCTTTACTTTTTGTGCCCTGTCTCCTGCGGAGCCGCTATTCCCCATGGTCCTTTCGGAACCCCAGCATCCACTACGGACTCCGAGAAATAGAATTATCGGTAAGTAAATTCTTATTTTCTCTAACGTCCTAGAGGATGCTGGGACTCCGTAAGGACCATGGGGAATAGACGGGTTCCGCAGGAGACATGGGCACCCCAAAAAAGAACTGAACTCTGGGTGTGCACTGGCTCCTCCCTCTATGCCCCTCCCCCAGACCTCAGTTTTAGACTGTGCCCAGAGGAAGATGGGTGCACTGCAGGGAGCTCTCATGAGTTTCCTGCTAAGAAAGCATTTTGTTAGGTTTTTTTCTTATTTTCAGGGAGCTCTGCTGGCAACAGACTCCCTGCATCGAGGGACTGAGGAGAGAGGAGCAGACCTACTTAAATGATAGGCTCTGCTTCTCGGCTACTGGACACCATTAGCTCCAGAGGGAGTGGAACACAGGTTCGTCCTGGGCGTTCATACCAGAGCAGCGCCGCCGTTCTCCTCACAGTGCTGGAAGAAACGAAGAAAGAAGACTACTGAGGCGGCAGAAGCCTTCGGGTGCTTCACTGAGGTAACGCACAGCACCGCAGCTGTGCGTCATTGCTCCCATACACCTCCCATACTCCGGTCACTGTAAGGGTGCAGGGAGCAGGGGGGGCGCCCTGGGTAGCAATAGAATCTCTCTCCTATGGCAAATGACTATATACATGTACAGGTGGGCACTGTACATGTATATAAAAGAGCCCCCACCATATTTTATTAAGTTTGAGCAGGACAGAAGCCCGCCACCGAGGGGTCGGGGATTCTCCCTCAGCACTCACCAGCGCCATTTTCTCTCCACAGCACTGCTGAGAGGAAGCTCCCCGGACTCTCCCCTGCTTGACACACGGTGAAACAGGGTTTTAAAGTAGAGGGGGGGGGGGGGGGGCACATATTTGGCGATTATACATTACAGCAGCGCTACTGGGTAAACATACTGTGTTTTTTCCTGGGTCATATAGCGCTGGGGTGTGTGCTGGCATACTCTCTCACTGTCTCTCCAAAGGGCCTAGGGGGGAACCTGTCTTCAGATAAGAGATTATGTGTGTGGAGTGTGTCAGTACGCGTGTGTCGACATGTTTGACGATGAAGGCTCACCTAAGGATGAGGGGGAGCGCATGGTTGTCAGGTCGCCTTCGGCAATGCTGACACTGGACTGGGTGGATTTGTGGAATGTCTTGAATGCAAATGTAAATTTATTGCATAAGAGGTTAGACAAGGCTGAGGCTAGGGAGCAGTCAGGTAGTCAGACCATGCCTGCCCCAGTGACATCGGGACCTTCTGGGTCTCAAAAACGCACTCCCAGATTACTGACACAGATACCGACACGGACTCAGATTCTAGTGTCGACTATGAGGATGCAAAATTACAGACAAAGGTGGCAAAAGGTATTCGTTACATGATTATTGCCATTAAAGAGGTTTTGCATATCACTGAAGAACCCCCTGTCCCTGACACGAGTGTACACATGTATAAAGGGAAAAGGCCTGAGGTCGCTTTTTCGTCCTGATTTGAGCTCAGCGAATTGTGCGAAAAGGCTTGGGAATCTCCAGATAGGAGACTACAAGTTCCCAAAAGGATTCTTATGGCGTATCCCTTTCCACAAAAGGACAGGATACGATGGGAATCTTCGCCTAAAGTAGACAAGGCGCTGACATGCTTATCCAAGAAGGTAGCACTGCCTTCCCAGGATACAGCTACCCTCAAGGATCCTGCTGATCGTAAGCAGGAGGTTACCATGAAGTACATTTACACACATTCCGGTACTATCGTTAGACCGGCTATGGCATCAGCCTGGGTGTGTAGTGCTGTCGCAGCATGGACAGATTCCTTATCTACGGAGATTGACACCCTAGATAAGGATACCATTCTAATGACCCTAGAGCATATCAAAGATGCTGCTTTATATATGCGGGATGCTCAAAGAGACATTTGTTTACTAAGCTCCAGAATAAATGCTATGTCTATTTCTGCTGGGCGACTCTTGTGGACCCGACAGTGGACAGGGGATGCCGACTCAAAGCGGCATATGGAGTCGATGCCTTAAAAGGGGGAGAAGTTGTTTGGAGTAGGCCTCTCGGACCTTGTCTCTACTGCTACGGCCGGTAAATCGAATTTCTTACCTTATGTTCCCCCGCAGCAGAGCCGGCCCTAGGTATAGGCAAACTAGGCAATTGCCTAGGGCATCTGGTATGCCTAGGGGCACAAGCAGCTTCTGCTGATTAAAATTATATGTGGCATGCCTATATTCTGTGTGTAGCATTTCGTATGCAGATACAGCCACAGTCGCACACAGAATATAGGCATGCTACATATCATTTTAATCAGCAGAAGCTGCTTGTGCATCCTAGCCACATAGCAATGCAAATAAGATGTATTTTTATAAAAAATAGGCACCCGACATTAGCAGAGCTGCCAGTTGACTCATGCCAGGAACTACATGCGTCATTATGTGTATAAGGACATTAATAATGTGTAACATATATGTAAGGGGCACTATGTGTGTCATTATGTGTAGAAGGGAGCTAATAATGTGCGGCATATGTGATAGCCGGGCAGCGGCAGATCCGTCAGTCATATTAAAAAGCATTGCACACCAGGCCGTCTCATCACATAAGAAAGCAGTTTATTCACAGTTCAGACAGGGTTATCACGACAGTAACATTTAACTCCTTGTTCTCCTCTCCAGCGCAATATTCATATGGGTTACATCAAGTTACATATCCTTTCATTTGCTTCACGGGCAATAACAGCATTTACAGTGATATGGCAGCATTACAGTATAGTACATACCAGCGCAGTCTCTGGGAATCAGTAGTGCGGCTTCCGCAAACTGAGATTCATTTCAGTGTGTTCTCCCCCATTCGCTAGGGGCTCTATCTAAACGGGATCTCATGTACACGTTACTGGGGGCCTTCCGCCAAACGTGGTTCCTACCACTCACCCAGCTCGTCTTATCCCGCAGACTCACACCTCCCGTCCTGCTTCTTGGGTACCCCTGAAGGTCCTTCGTTCCTGGTTCCTTCCACTGTACTCTGCATACTGTGGCTCTCACACTGCACTCTCCATCTCTCGCTGAAGCCCAGATCCTTAAAGTTATCGTTTAGGGCTGTTGTTTCCCCCCATAACCCACAGGTTTGTTTTTTACTTTGGTTTTGTTTCTCCTCCACCCCCAGCAGAGGGCAGCGCACAGCTCCTGTAAATATCCACATTCTGTTTCGGAGGGAGGCAGAAGTAATGTTATATGTATTATTATATATATTATTTTTTTTCTTTTATGCTGTTGCATGATAAGTATACAGAGACTGATTGTGTAATGTATATAGAGGAGAAATTACATGCCAGATCCAGAATCTGTGCAAGTGACATACCATGGGAGCAGTGTCTCACAACAGGTCAAATAAATGTTTTAAGCAGTTCTGTGCAGTCCTGCCTGGCTTCAGGAAGAAAACGGTTCATCTGTGGCGATACATGTGACCTGTGCGCTCTGCAACCAAACATTTTCCTACCTCTGCCTTAGACAGAAGTGGGTCACAATGAGGACCTCTGGGTGAGAAGTTGTTTCACTCTCTGGTCCCAGTGACGGAGCTGGGACAGTGGATTTCTACCATCAGGTTAGTCTGTGGATAGTGATGTCACACGCTTACATTGTCTCACCAGCTTGATCAGGAAAACATGATGGTTTGTTCATTGCACACAGCCCATTAGGGACATGTATTGCTTCTCCAGCAGGTCTTATTACCTGGCCGGCTCACTGCACCCTACTCCATCAGCCAGCTTTCCCTGGCAGGGATTTAATTATGGTTTTGCCAAATATGGGTTTGTTTTATATGCTGCTGCCTTATTCATTGCGTTAGGGCAGTGTCCTCAAGGTGTGGCACAGTTTGGGCTTCCGCAACTAACAGCAGCGACAGCGGTTTGGGGATAGGAGCCCTGGAGTGACTTGGCATTGGGCCGCGCAAATGATGCCATTGCTGGTGTTTAAACACAACAGCAAATCACACATGTAGCCCAGAATTTAACTGGCCCCTCCCCCCCTAAGACTTTCCAAGAAATGGATCCCTGCCTTACATGCCTAAATGACCAGGTCACCCAGTCCTGGATCCGCTACCTCATTCTCTAGCTAGAAGTTTATGCAGTTTACAACTTTCCTCATACAAGGGTATTTTGTCCTTGGACCAGGCAGCCTTATGGGAACCTTAAAGTGTTTCCAGACCAGGGCCTCCTTTTATGTAAGATCATTTGACTTCACACATTTGTGAAAAATGTGGAGAAAATAGGCTGAGAATGGCGCAGCTATTTAGCAGCTGTTAAGGAGTGTGTGAAGCGCCTATATGGACAAGCAAATAAATTAACGGAAGAACGGCGCTTGGGGTTTCTGGATAGAAATATATATATCTATATATAAAATAAATCCATATATTGCCGGCACTCACTTGTAAGTCAGCATGCCCTGGTGCAGCAAAATCCAATTCGTAATTCCATGTAAGAAATGGCACTCAGAGTCGGCATTAGTAAACAAGCAAACGAATCTGTATTGAAGTTGAGTACTTTCGGGGACAGCACCCCGTCCTCAGAACTATACAGCAGATAAGACAGATAATGAAATAACAAACTTACCCGCAATTTAAACCCCCTATCACCAATCACCTCCAATACAGTCTCCCGCGGTCAAGCCGGCGTCCACAGCTGTGCACTGACGAGCGTGACGTACACCCGGCGGAAGTAGTCACGTCGCCATGGTAACCACCTGCCTGCGCTCCAACAAGAGCGGAAGCCTGCGTTCCAAGACGCGTCACACTACCCAGGGCTGTCACTGCATGGCCGGTCACGTGACTGTGATACTGAGCCGATCGCAGGGGATCCGAACACAGGGCTGGGACCTGCACCCAAATCCATGTGTACAATATAGACCACAGTGCACATTAATATACATAAAAAAGTCCATACACAAAAATACAAAAAAGTGCAAAAAGGTACATTAAAAAACATTTTTTTGTACGTTTTTGTATTTTTGTGTATGCCCCTTGCTGGCATAGTTGTGCGCTATGCATGCCACGCTATTTATTTTCCCTCCAGGGGGGTCGTGGACACCCCAAGAGGGAGAATAGTTGTCGGTATCTTGGTGGTCGGAATTCCGGCACCAGTATGGTGCGCGTCGTGATCCCGACAGCCGGTATATCCAGTGCCACCCGAGCCGGGTGTACAGTGTTGTAATATAAGGAATTGCTGTATACCTTCTGAACCAGAAGGTGGCGCTACTACAACAGATTGTATAGATGCAGGATATTTGTGTCCATTCTTTCTGTGCGGCACAATTTAAGTAATAGCTGTGTTTATTAATGCCAGCCTGTCTCACTAGGATAGTGTGCCCATCTCTGCAGATAGGACAGAAAGCTATTGTATATTTACATAAATTGGAAAAAAAGTGTGAAGACTTTTTTTTTAAAAGTATATTTTATTTCAATGTTTTCTGTCTCCATCACATGATGATGATGGTCACCACTATGTAAACATATAAACTGTAGTACACCAAGACTCCGATGATGAAACTGTAGAATATAAGGGAGCGCGCTTTACGTGAGAACTCCTGTGCCTGCAGCACGTCGCCCCTCCTCAGAGCGGTCCGGGTCTGTAGGAGACAGAGGTGCATTTGTGGTTACTCCTAGTGTTCTGCTATCACTGCTGGGGCTTCCGATAAAGCGCATGAATAAATGTAATCTCATCTATTTAATGCACAGTCTACTTCTAAAGACATGCTCATTTCCTTCTGTCTTGTGATCTCTGTAAAATGTAATTGTGTAAATTCTGCAATAACCTGCAAATGTCACCTACCACTGATCTAGCTAAGTAGTTTAGATTTTAAATGAAGGTAGTATAGCCCAAAGAGTGAGAATAAAAGGAAAACGATGGATGTGTTCACACTAGAGGTGAGCTGGGTGGCACCCGGGAAAACCACTGGTTGGGGACCTGGGACTTCGACGTGGGTCATTTCTGTTCACACGCAGCAAAAACACAAGTTTCTCTAACGTCCTAGAGGATGCTGGGACTCCGTAAGGACCATGGGGAATAGACGGGTTCCGCAGGAGACATGGGCACCCCAAGAAAGAACTGAACTCTGGGTGTGCACTGGCTCCTCCCTCTATGTCCCTCCCCCAGACCTCAGTTTTAGACTGTGCCCAGAGGAAGATGGGTGCACTGCAGGGAGCTCTCATGAGTTTCCTGCTAA
This sequence comes from Pseudophryne corroboree, assembly GCF_028390025.1. NCBI lineage: Eukaryota > Metazoa > Chordata > Amphibia > Anura > Myobatrachidae > Pseudophryne > Pseudophryne corroboree. The sequence continues at coordinate 89,559,242 of NC_086451.1, forward strand.
GAAAGCATTTTGTTAGGTTTTTTTCTTATTTTCAGGGAGCTCTGCTGGCAACAGACTCCCTGCATCGAGGGACTGAGGAGAGAGGAGCAGACCTACTTAAATGATAGGCTCTGCTTCTCGGCTACTGGACACCATTAGCTCCAGAGGGAGTGGAACACAGGTTCGTCCTGGGCGTTCATACCAGAGCAGCGCCGCCGTTCTCCTCACAGTGCTGGAAGAACTGAAGAAAGAAGACTACTGAGGCGGCAGAAGCCTTCGGGTGCTTCACTGAGGTAACGCACAGCACCGCAGCTGTGCGTCATTGCTCCCATACACCTCCCATACTCCGGTCACTGTAAGGGTGCAGGGAGCAGGGGGGGCGCCCTGGGTAGCAATAGAATCTCTCTCCTATGGCAAATGACTGTATACATGTACAGGTGGGCACTGTACATGTATATAAAAGAGCCCCCACCATATTTTATTAAGTTTGAGCGGGACAGTAGCCCGCCACCGAGGGGTCGGGGATTCTCCCTCAGCACTCACCAGCGCCATTTTCTCTCCACAGCACCGCTGAGAGGAAGCTGCCCGGACTCTCCCCTGCTTGACACACGGTGAAACAGGGTTTTAAAGTAGATGGGGGGGGCACATATTTGGCGATTATACATTACAGCAGCGCTACTGGGTAAACATACTGTGTTTTTTCCTGGGTCATATAGCGCTGGGGTGTGTGCTGGCATACTCTCTCACTGTCTCTCCAAAGGGCCTAGGGGGGAACCTGTCTTCAGATAAGAGATTATATGTGTGGAGTGTGTCAGTACGCGTGTGTCGACATGTTTGACGATGAAGGCTCACCTAAGGATGAGGGGGAGCGCATGGTTGTCAGGTCGCCGTCGGCAATGCTGACACTGGACTGGGTGGATTTGTGGAATGTCTTGAATGCAAATGTAAATTTATTGCATAAGAGGTTAGACAAGGCTGAGGCTAGGGAGCAGTCAGGTAGTCAGACCATGCCTGCCCCAGTGACATCGGGACCTTCTGGGTCTCAAAAACGCACTCCCAGATTACTGACACAGATACCGACACGGACTCAGATTCTAGTGTCGACTATGAGGATGCAAAATTACAGACAAAGGTGGCAAAAGGTATTCGTTACATGATTATTGCCATTAAAGAGGTTTTGCATATCACTGAAGAACCCCCTGTCCCTGACACGAGTGTACACATGTATAAAGGGAAAAGGCCTGAGGTCGCTTTTTTGTCCTCATTTGAGCTCAGCGAATTGTGCGAAAAGGCTTGGGAAACTCCCGATAGAAGACTACAAGTTCCCAAAAGGATTCTTATGGCGTATCCCTTTCCACAAAAGGACAGGATACGATGGGAATCTTCGCCTAAAGTAGATAAGGCGCTGACACGCTTATCCAAGAAGGTGGCACTGCCTTCCCAGGATACAGCTACCCTCAAGGATCCTGCTGATCGTAAACAGGAGGTTACCATGAAGTACATTTACACACATTCCGGTACTATTGTTAGACCAGCTATGCATCGGCCTGGGTTTGTAGGGCTGTCGCAGCATGGAGAGATTCCTTATCTACGGAGATTGACACCCTAGATAAGGATACCATTCTAATGACCCTAGAGCATACCAAAGATGCTGCTTTATATATGCGGGATGCTCAAAGAGACATTTGTTTACTAAGCTCCAGAATAAATGCTATGTCTATTTCTTCTGGGCGACTTTTGTGGACCCGACAGTGGACGGGGGATGCCGACTCAAAGCGGCATATGGAGTAGTTGCCTTACAAGGGGGAGGAGTTGTTTGGAGATGGCCTCTCGGACCTTGTCTCTACTGCTACGGACGGTAAATCGAATTTCTTACCTTATGTTCCCCCGCAACATACTAAGAAGGCATCTCATTATCAAGTGCAGTCCTTTCGTTCAAATAAAAGCAAGAAGGTACGGGGATCGTCATTTCTTGCCAGAGGTAGAGACAAGGGAAAAAAGCTGCCCACAGCTAGTTCCCAGGAGCAGAAGTCCTCCCCTACATCTGCAAAATCCACCGTGTGACGCTGGGGCTTCCCTGGGGGAGTCAGCTTAAGTGGGGGCACGTATTCGACTTTTCAGCCAAGTCTGGGTTCACTCACAGGTGGATCCCTGGGCAATAGAGATTGTTTCTCGGGGATACAGGCTGGAATTCGAAGAGGTGCCTCCTCGCCGGTTTTTCAAATCGGCTCTGCCAGCTTCTCCGTCAGAGAGGGAGTTAGTGTTGACTGCAATTCAAAAATTGTATCTTCAACAGATGATAGTCAAAGTTCCTCTTCTCCAGCAAGGGAAAGGGTATTACTCAACCCTGTTCCCTGTTTGTGGTCCCGAAACCGGACGGTTCGTCAGACCCATTTTGAATCTAAAATCCCTAAACCTGTACTTGAAGAAGTTCAAGTTCAAAATGGAATCGCTCAGAGCGGTCATCGCCAGCCTGGAGGGGGGGGGATTGGATGGTGTCCCTGGACATAAAGGATGCATACCTTCATGTTCCGATTTTCCCTCCTCACCAGGCGTTCCTGAGATTTGCAGTACAGGACTGTCATTACCAATTTCAGACGTTGCCGTTTGGGCTTTCCACGGCCCCGAGAATTAAGGTAATGGCGGAAATGATGGCGCATCTGCGCAAGCAGGGTGTCACAATTATCCCATACTTGGACGATCTCCTCATAAAGGCGAGATCTCTGGAGAAGTTACTGGACAGCGTGTCACTGTCTGTGAAGGCGTTACAGCAGCATGGTTGGATTCTTAATCTTCCGAAATCCCAACTGGTTCCTACAACGCGTCTGACCTTTTTGTGCCTGATTCTGGACACAGACCAGAAAAAGGTTTTTCTTCCAATGGAAAAGGCTCAGGAGCTCATGGCTCTGGTCAGGAACCTATTAAAGCCAAAAAAGGTTTCGGTGCATCACTGCACACGTGTCCTGGGGAAGATGGTGGCGTCTTACGAGGCCATCCCCTTCGGCAGGTTCCATACGAGGACTTTTCAATAGGACCTACTGGACAAATGGTCCGGGTCTCATCTACACATACATCAAAGGATCACCCTGTCTCCCAGAGCCAGGGTATCTCTCCTGTGGTGACTACACAGTGCTCACCTCCTAGAGGGCCGCAGGTTCGGCAATCAGGACTAGATCCTGGTAACCACGGATGCGAGCCTCCGAGGTTGGGGAGCAGTCACACTGGGAAGAAGTTTCCAAGGTCTCTGGTCAAGTCTAGAGACTTGTCTCCACATCAGCGTCCTGGAGTTGAGGGCCATATACAACGCCCTGCGTCAAGCGGAAGAATTACTTCGCAACAAGACGGTTCTGATTCAGTCGGACAATGTCACAGCAGTGGCTCATGTAAACCGCCAAGGAGGCACAAGGAGCAGAGTGGCAATGGCAGAAGCCACCAGGATTCTTCGCTGGGCTGAAGTTCATGTAAGCGCACTGTCGGCAGTGTTCATTCTGGGAGTGGACAACTGAGAAGCGGACTTCCTCAGCAGACACAACCTGCAGTCGGGAGAGTGGGGACTTCATCAGGAAGTCTTCGCACAGATCGTGGGTCAGTGGGGACTGCCCCAAATAGACATGATGGCGTCCCGTCTCAACAAAAAGTCAAAGCGGTATTGCGCTAGATCAAGAAACCCTCAGGCGGTAGGGGTGGACGCCCTGTTGACACCTTGGGTGTTCAGGTTGGTCTATGTGTTTTCTCCTCTTCCTCTCATACCCAAGGTGTTGAGAATAATAAGACAAACAAGAGTGAAAGCAATCCTCGTGGCTCCGGATTGGCCACGAAGGACTTGGTATCCAGATCTGCAGGAGTTGCTCACAGAAGATCCGTGGCCTCTTCCTCTACGGCAGTACCTGCTGCAACAGGGACCCTGTCTGTTCCAAGACTTACCGCGGCTGCGCTTGACGGCATGGCGGTTGAACGCCGGATCCTAGCGGAAAATGGTATTCCGGATGAGGTCATTCCTACCCTGATCAAGGCTAGGAAGGACGTGACATCGAAGCATTATCACCGTATATGGAGAAAATATGTTTCTTCGTGTCTCCTTCACTTCCTTCAGACTGGAGTGAATTTGGGCCTAAAATTGGGGTCCATAAGGGTTCAAATTTCGACCTTATCCATTTTCTTTCAAAAAGAATTGGCTTCTCTTCCTGAAGTACAGACGTTTGTGAAGGGAGTACTGCATATTAAGCCTCCTTTTGTACCGCCGGTGGCACCTTGGGACCTTAATGTGGTGTTACGGTTCCTTAAGTCACCTTGGTTTGAACCACTCAAAACGGTGGAATTGAAGTACCTCACTTGGAAAGCGGTCATGTTGTTAGCCTTAGCTTCTGCAAGGCGAGTTTCGGAATTAGCGGCTTTGTCACATAAAAGCCCCTATCTGGTTTTTCATGTGGATAGGGCGGAGTTGAGAACTCGTCCTCAATTCCTTCCTAAGGTGGTTTCTTCTTTTCATATGAACCAACCTATTGTCGTGCCTGTGGCTACGCGTGACTTGGAGGATTCCGAGTCCCTTGATGTGGTTAGGGCTTTGAAGATTTATGTGGCCAGAACAGAAAGGGTCAGGAAGACAGAAGCATTGTTTGTTCTATATGCTGCCAACAAGGTTGGCGCTCCTGCTTCAAAGCAGACTATTGCTCGCTGGATCTGTAATACGATTCAGCAGGCGCATTCTTCGGCAGGATTGCCGTTGCCAAAATCGGTTAGGGCCCATTCCACTAGGAAAGTGGGCTCTTCTTGGGCGGCTGCCCGAGGGGTCTCGGCATTACAGTTGTGCCGAGCAGCTACTTGGTCAGGATCAAACACCTTTGCAAAGTTCTATAAGTTTGATACTCTGGCTGAGGAGGACCTCCTGTTTGCTCAATCGGTGCTGCAGAGTCACCCGCACTCTCCCGTCCGTTTGGGAGCTTTGGTATAATCCCCATGGTCTTTACGGAGTCCCAGCATCCTCTAGGACGTTAGAGAAAATAAGATTTTACACCTACCGGTAAATCTATTTCTCGTAGTCCGTAGAGGATGCTGGGCGCCCGTCCCAAGTGCGGACTTCTTCTGCAAGACTTGTATATTTTTATTGCTTACGTAAGGGTTATGTTGTAGTTTTATCGGTTTGGACCGAGACTATATTGTTTGTTCATACTGTTAACTGGGTAGTTTCTCACAAGTTATACGGTGTGATTGGTGTGGCTGGTATGAATCTTGCCCTTGTATTATCAAAATCTTTTCCTTGTAGTGTCCATCTTCTCTGGGCACAGTTTCTCTAACTGAGGTCTGGGGGAGGGGCATAGAGGGAGGAGCCAGTGTACACCCAGAGTTCAGTTCTTTCTTGGTTGTGCCCATGACTCCTGCGGAGCCCGTCTATTCCCCATGGTCCTTACGGAGTCCCAGCATCCTCTACGGACTACGAGAAATAGATTTACCGGTAGGTGTAAAATCTTATTTTTTGCTGTATGTATAAATACAATATTCACATTTTATTTGTAGGTGTAAAAGTTTCCATACCATTTATTGGAATGAGTTATTTAAATGTGCTATCAACTGTGGGTGTGGTATGCAAGGTTGACGGTAACTAGGTCGACATGAGTTTTTTGGTGTCGTTTTTTCTGTACATTAACCAGGAACCCCAATTGGTGCACCATGTTCGCTTGCCATGCTCGACACAGGTTACTATTTCCAATCGTAGTCTGCGTGGTTCGTTAAGTATGAAAAAGGTCAAAAAAATAAATTTTGTAAAAAACTCATGTTGACCTAGAGACCGCATCTCATTAACTGTTAGCTGCCATTCTTATTGGGTAACTACAGGAGTACCAACAGGCAGTCCACTCTGCTAGGAACAACTTATTAATGATCAGCCAGGACGTTCTATATTTATATGCTGTATTATGGCTGTAACTGTTATTCTTGCTGCTCTTTTAAACAATCATTAACGGACCATTAGATAAAATCATAATTAAGATATGAGCGCACAAGAAAGAAAGAAGTATAAAGGTTAATAGTACACCTTTCACACCGCATAAATAACCTGGTATTGACACGGGTCTGTGTGGCGTGAAAGCGTCAAGTCCGAATTCCCCGGTCGCCTGACCCAGTAATTCAACTCGGGTTGTAAGAAGTGTTATTCCCGGGTTGAATACCAGGTCAGTGGCTGCATAAACGGATTACTAGATAGGGAGAGGCAGCACGGAGATGAGCTCATCTCCCAGCACCGCCTCCACCTCCCCCGCTATGGCAACCAACCCGGCATATGGACAGGTCTGGAAGCCAGTGAAAGGGGTAGGAGAGTCTCCAAGGCCGGATCCCACCTGGGAAGGACCCATTTCCAATTCCCGAGTGGGATCCGGCATTGGAGATGTGAAAGGGGTGTGCCCTATCTTGATGATAACTTTACCTCTTGGTCCCTTAACCACTTAACTGACGATTTTTTCCAAAAAAAACTGCTCCGAAATTGTCAGGTTTTTTTAAAGAGTGAATTAAGTTAAGAACATGAATTTAATCCTATTCAAAATGATTTGTTAAAATGAAAAAAATAAAAATATATATCGATCGGGACATCCTCCAGGTACACAGGGGGTGGCTTGGGAGGGTTACATTTCACTCCCCAGCAGCTGCTGGAGGGGGTGGTCCTGCCATGTTGATCAATCAGCAGTGATCAGCAGCACAGCAATCAGGGGGTGAGAGTGCGGGGGAGGCAGAGTGACCTTCCGGAAGTCTCTCTTCCCTGCAGCTGCTAACACTCTCTATCTGACTGGTCGCATCCTATGCGACCAGGTCAGATAAAGCACTTGCTGGTGGATTGCATCTGATGCTACCATGCCAGGCAATGGTTAAGATTTGTGTTACTATAGCAGAATATGAGTAGAGATGAGCGGGTTCGGTTTCTTTGAATCCGAACCCGCACGAACTTCACTTTTTTTTTCACGGGTCCGAGCGACTCGGATCTTCCCGCCTTGCTCGGTTAACCCGAGCGCGCCCGAACGTCATCATGACGCTGTCGGATTCTCGCGAGACTCGGATTCTATATAAGGAGCCGCGCGTCGCCGCCATTTTCACACGTGCATTGAGATTGATAGGGAGAGGACGTGGCTGGCGTCCTCTCCATTTAGATTAGATTTAGAAGAGAGAGAGAGAGAGAGATTGCTGTGATACTGTAGATTAGAAGAGAGTGCAGACAGAGTTTAGTGACTGACGACCACAGTGACCAGTGACCACCAGAGACAGTGCAGTTGTTTGTTTTATTTAATATATCCGTTCTCTGCCTGAAAAAAACGATACACAGTCACACAGTGACTCAGTCTGTGTGCACTGCTCAGCCCAGTGTGCTGCACATCAATGTATTGTATATAAAGCTTATAATTGTGGGGGAGACTGGGGAGCACTGCAGGTTGTTATAGCAGGAGCCAGGAGTACATGATAAATAATATTATATTAAAATTAAACAGTGCACACTTTTGCTGCAGGAGTGCCACTGCCAGTGTGACTAGTGGTGACCAGTGCCTGACCACCAGTATATTAGTAGTATTGTATACTATCTCTTTATCAACCAGTCTATATTAGCAGCAGACACAGTACAGTGCGGTAGTTCACGGCTGTGGCTACCTCTGTGTCGGCACTCGGCAGGCAGTCCGTCCATCCATAATTGTATTATAATATATACCACCTAACCGTGGGTTTTTTTTCATTCTTTATACCGTCGTCATACTAGTTGTTACGAGTATACTACTATCTCTTTATCAACCAGTGTACAGTGCGGTAGTTCACGGCTGTGGCTACCTCTGTGTCGGCACTCGGCAGGCAGTCCGTCCAACCATAATTGTATTATATACCACCTAACCGTGGTTTTTTTTTCATTCTTTATACCGTCGTCATACTAGTTGTTACGAGTATACTACTATCTCTTTATCAACCAGTGTACAGTGCGGTAGTTCACGGCTGTGGCTACCTCTGTGTCGGCACTCGGCAGGCAGTCCGTCCATCCATAATTGTATTATAATATATACCACCTAACCGTGGTTTTTTTTTCATTCTTTATACCGTCGTCATACTAGTTGTTACGAGTATACTACTATCTCTTTATCAACCAGTGTACAGTGCGGTAGTTCACGGCTGTGGCTACCTCTGTGTCGGCACTCGGCAGGCAGTCCGTCCAACCATAATTGTATTATAATATATACCACCTAACCGTGGTTTTTTTTTCATTCTTTATACCGTCGTCATACTAGTTGTTACGAGTATACTACTATCTCTTTATCAACCAGTGTACAGTGCGGTAGTTCACGGCTGTGGCTACCTCTGTGTCGGCACTCGGCAGGCAGTCCGTCCATCCATAATTGTATTATAATATATACCACCTAACCGTGGTTTTTTTTTCATTCTTTATACCGTCGTCATACTAGTTGTTACGAGTATACTACTATCTCTTTATCAACCAGTGTACAGTGCGGTAGTTCACGGCTGTGGCTACCTCTGTGTCGGCACTCGGCAGGCAGTCCGTCCAACCATAATTGTATTATAATATATACCACCTAACCGTGGTTTTTTTTTCATTCTTTATACCGTCGTCATACTAGTTGTTACGAGTATACTACTATCTCTTTATCAACCAGTGTACAGTGCGGTAGTTCACGGCTGTGGCTACCTCTGTGTCGGCACTCGGCAGGCAGTCCGTCCAACCATAATTGTATTATATACCACCTAACCGTGGTTTTTTTTTCATTCTTTATACCGTCGTCATACTAGTTGTTACGAGTATACTACTATCTCTTTATCAACCAGTGTACAGTGCGGTAGTTCACGGCTGTGGCTACCTCTGTGTCGGCACTCGGCAGGCAGTCCGTCCATCCATAATTGTATTATATACCACCTAACCGTGGTTTTTTTATACCACCTAACCGTGGCAGTCCGTCCATGTGCTGATTGGGGAGGGTTTTTTGGAAGGGACATCCTGCGTGACACTGCAGTGCCACTCCTAGATGTGCCCGGTGTTTGTGTCGGCCACTAGGGTCGCTAATCTTACTCACACAGCTACCTCATTGCGCCTCTTTTTTTCTTTGCGTCATGTGCTGTTTGGGGAGGGTTTTTTGGAAGGGACATCCTGCGTGACACTGCAGTGCCACTCCTAGATGTGCCCGGTGTTTGTGTCGGCCACTAGGGTCGCTAATCTTACTCACACAGTCAGCTACCTCATTGCGCCTCTTTTTTTCTTTGCGTCATGTGCTGTTTGGGGAGGGTTTTTTGGAAGGGCCATCCTGCGTGACACTGCAGTGCCACTCCTAGATGGGCCCGGTGTTTGTGTCGGCCACTAGGGTCGCTAATCTTACTCACACAGCTACCTCATTGCGCCTCTTTTTTTCTTTGCGTCATGTGCTGTTTGGGGAGGGTTTTTTGGAAGGGACATCCTGCGTGACACTGCAGTGCCACTCCTAGATGGGCCCGGTGTTTGTGTCGGCCACTAGGGTCGCTTATCTTACTCACACAGCGACCTCGGTGCAAATTTTAGGACTAAAAATAATATTGTGAGGTGTGAGGTATTCAGAATAGACTGAAAATGAGTGTAAATTATGGTTTTTGAGGTTAATAATACTTTGGGATCAAAATGACCCCCAAATTCTATGATTTAAGCTGTTTTTTAGTGTTTTTGGAAAAAAACACCCGAATCCAAAACACACCCGAATCCGACAAAAATAATTCGGTGAGGTTTTGCCAAAACGCGTTCGAACCCAAAACACGGCCGCGGAACCGAACCCAAAACCAAAACACAAAACCCGAAAAATTTCAGGCGCTCATCTCTAAATATGAGTAGCATCCTCATTCAGAGCTTGCAAATACAATTTTATACTGTATTAAATCTTTATAGTACATTAGCCATGCCCGACTAAGGAGTTTATTTATGAAGCACTTCTGCTCGTGTTCATGGCCAAAATGTAAAAAAGGCAATGATTTTACTAGCAAATCCCTACTACTAAAATGATTACCCTTTTAAATTGTGGCCATAAGCACTATCAGAAGTGCCGAGTTATACAACCGGACACTTTGCACCAGTCTAAGATGTAACTGTTTCTTTACAGATAGTCTCAACCTTTGATTAAATAGCTCTCCTAAACAGGTAAACTTTTGTATTTTGGACAGAGTACTCTCTTTGGAATACATATGTTTGACCAGCGGATGGGGAGTTTGATCACCGCAGGTTATATTCCCGCTCGGTTGGTGGCATGGACCCACCAACCAAGTGAAAATAACTTGTGTTGGTCGATATTACATCCATTGGCATTTCACCAGCTGTCAGTATTCCTGCGTCAGTCTCCTGATCACCCAGATCCAGACAGCCAGTATATTAACTGAATCCCATCTATTTAAAAGTCTTCTAGCCTTATGGACGATAAACAATAAAGCAATGTAAAGCCTTAAGGCCCATACACACTGGGCGATTTTGAGCTGAAAGCAGGTCACTTTTGGTGTGTTGTGCTGCTTTCAGCTCAAATGCGGCCAGTGTGTATTGGCCCAGCGATGAGTGCTGATGCGCGCTCTCGCTTCATCACCGGCGGCTGCCGTTCATCTCCTGGTATTACCAGTAGATGAACGGCGGGGTGAGCAGCTTTCCATAGCGTCCTGCTGTGGAAAGTCACTCACCCCTGCTGACATCGCTGGACAGGGGGGCACTGAGCACTTTTCAGCCCAGCGATGTCAGCCATAGTCGCTATGCATACACGCTGGGAAAAAACCACCCAGTGTATATGCACCTTTAGGTAGAAACCAGCCAGTTATCGGCCTAGACTACTGTAGGGCTGTAATGGGCCACATAAGCTCATCTGGAGCCCCCTGCTCATTCCTACTTTACAGACAGAGTTCTCCTTTTGTGTAGAATGCCTGCTGCTGTTATTTCAGAAATGGTCTCTTCCTTTGATTAAATGTAAACTGCAGAGACTAAGGGTAATGTGCAGCACGTTTGAAGGGTACGAGGCTAACACATGCGCCCCTGCAGGGCATCACTGGTATAGGAGGAGTTAGGCTAAACCAGATACTGAAAAGCATTTGAATGCTTAAAATATTTATAGGTTTTATTTTTCACCTACTCCAGCAATTAGGCTCCTAGGCTGAAACCCCTCCCCCTCCCCTCGCCACGGCCCCTGTGTAATAACATCTGGGCATTAGTCAGGTTTGTAGGCCTACGGTAGAACTGAAATCGCTTCTATTGGCAAATGGCACCGTTATTTACTGTACATTCACAGGCCGGGCAGCTATCCTCGTGTCTCTCCATTCTGATAGTTATTTGGGTAAAAAGTAAATCTGAGGGATTGTGCAGATATAAGAGCGTCATCATTTATTCCAAGTGTTGATTTAAAAAAATAAGACTACTATATGTTAATGTGTTACTTAAAAATGGCATTTCATTATGATAAATAACACATTGTAAGATATGGGAATCAAAAAGCCAATAGTCAAACTATAGAACAGGGTTTACCAAATCCAGTCCTCACCCACCCCTAGCAATTTATGTGTAATTCAATAAGGTTGGACTGGAATTTGGAATTCTGAATTATTTAAAACCTTTGCTTTATGTGAATTTATCTTTTAGAGGTTGGAGTAATTGATCTAGTTGCATTAAGGGGGCAGATTCAAATAAGTGTGAGCAGCTTGTGTTGTAAATTCATCCTGCCATTACGGTAAGCTGATTCTGCGCAGCCTCCTGTGAGTTAGCGCACGGAGCCGCCAAAACAGGTGCTGGAGACTCTACCACGCTTAGCTGATTCTGCACCAAAGTCTATAGGGAGAGGCTTGCTCCAGATAAGAATGAGATGCGTTTCCTATCTTTGTGCCTTTTCATGGGTTTCTTGCTCCTCTTAAAAGTAGACTGCACCTATACTGTGGAGGCAGCGATTTTACCGGCCTACCCCTGTATTGAAAACTCAGTGCCTCAGCCCGCGAAATGCCTGCTGTATTTAGGTGACTGCTCTAATTTAAATGAGGACCCCAGTCTCACAAATCATTTAATCTATCCATATATACTGTGCTAGGTAGAATTAAACACAGAAAAAGCTAGTCCATTCCAGCGCCTGCCGGTGACTTACCGCATAAGAATAAACCACGGCTATGATTCCGGTGAAAAAGCAGCAGAAAAACGTGACCAGCACGGACGCCACCATGTGATCATCAATCCTCACTTCTGGCTGCAAAGGCGACATGTTCAGCGAGCCGTCATCCTGCAGGGAGGCAATGTCTCAGTCAGTGAGCACAAGCAGGTGGTGGTGAAAATAAAAGGGCTCTAATACATAGAAGCAAAGAATGTGATGGCAGGTAAGAACACTTGACCCATCTTGTCTGCCCTGAACACAGGTACGTGCAAACACTTAGGTTACATTTTTTGTGCGGGAGCCAGTTACCCTACCAGTATATTTTTGGACAGTGGGAGGAAACTCAATCAAGCACGGGGAAAATATACAAACTCCACACCGTATGGGCCGGTATCCGGACTCCAGATCGACAATAAAAAGGTCGACACACATTAGGTCGCCACCAATTGGTCGACACGCCTAAGGTCGACATGGGCAAAAGGTCGACAGGAACAAGGTCGACATAAGTTTTTCACGATTTTTTTCTTTTTTTGGAACCTTTTCATACTTAACGATTCACGTGGACTACGATTGGAACGGTAATCTGTGCCGAGCAAAGCGGTAGCGGAGCGAAGGCACCATGCCCGAAGCATGGCGAGCAAAGGCGGTGAACTAATTGGGGTTCCCGGTCACTGTACGAAGAAAATAATAAACTCACGTCGACCTTTTTTCTATGTCGACCTTTCGTCCATGCCGACCTAAGGTATGTCGACCAACTGGCGTCGACCTAAGGTGTGTCGACCTTTTTGTTGTCGACCTGGAGTCCCAGACCCGTATGGGCCATGGTCAAAAGTCACAATCATTGCAATGCATTAATGCCTTACACCCCAGTATTCTCCCTAGCCCCTAGGTGAAGCTGTGATTGGCTGAATATTGGTTCAATTCACAAAAGAGAGTCTTCATTATACAATGTGTACAGCAAGTGTCGTGTAACATTCTGCATTCTCCCTGCGCACAATTTCCCCCCAGCGGTGAATGGACCAATAAGAAAGGTTGTAGTAGGGATCATAAACACTATTGTCCTGATACAGAGGTAGGTGCTAATTGCGCCGATTGTTACATCTTTGTACGCAGCGGATGTGACAAGATATGCAAGTGTCGCCGACACAGACCTTTGTACGGAGACACCCACCACCGACTTCTCAGATCCGCCGCCCGCCTGTGTACAAAGGCACCTCATCTGGCAATCCTATGGTTGTTCAGAATGCACAGCCCAAGTAAGACGCCAGGACCAGTATCACTGTGTAAGAAAACTCAGTCGCTGACTGTGACACGCCCTGACATGCCTGCATTTCTCTCTTCACACCTCTGCTACCGGTCCTAACCTACACTACAAGTACCATGGCGGCACATGCACACTAGCAAAAACATTGGGGGTAATTCCAAGTTGATCGCAGCAGGACATTTTTTAGCAGTTGGGCAAAACCATAGGCGTGCGCACGGGGGGTGCCTGGTGCGCACAGGGAATCTCTAATGTCAGGCACCCCCCACACACCACGCCTGCAGCACAGTTTCACTGCACATTCCTGTACCCCTCTCCTGCTGCCCGGTCTTATAAGTGACAGTGGACTGGAGTGTGCTTTCTTTCTTAGCCGGCAGCCGCACATGAATCACCCTCCCGGACTCGCCCCACGATGTGACATGATGATGTCATTCCGTCCGTGTATCCTCCCACTCCGCCTGCCTGTGCTCTCTCCTCCTGCCGGCACTCTCTCCACATGTGCCGCCTCCCCAATCAATGCCACAGCCTCCCGTGCCACAGGTCTGTAGCGGAGGTCAGTTTCTGCAGAGGAAAGAGAGGGGGCCAGGGGGATTTTTTTTGGGGGGGTGTAACATCGCAGCGGCACTCAGAATCAATATTCAGACAAGACAAGTGAAATATATTTGCTATTACACCTGCCTTGTCTGAATATTGTTTCTCAGTCCCAGCTATTTGGTGGACCTGTAGAGATACATAGGAAGGTATCAGTAAAGTAATCCTTTTATTGAGAGTGCTGCTTCAATATATATATATAAATATGTGTGTTTCCCAAGCAGCACTCCTCACAAAATCAATATGATCATTACTTAGTTGCCCTCCGCATGCAAATCCAAACAGCTGCAGCATATATGTTTCTCCAGTCTCACAAATCATTTAATCTATCCATATATACTGTGCTAGGTAGAATTAAACACAGAAAAAGCTAGTCCGTTCCAGCGCCTGCCGGTGACTTACCGCATAAGAATAAACCACGGCTATGATTCCGGTGAAAAAGAAGCCGACAAACGTGACCAGCACGGACTCCACCATGTGATCATCAATCCTCACTTCTGGCTGCAAAGGCGACATTCTCAGCGAGCCGTCATCCTGCAGGGAGGCAATGTCTCAGTCAGTGAGCACAAGCAGGTGGTGGTGAAAATAAAAGGGCTCTAATACATAGAAGCAAAGAATGTGATGGCAGGTAAGAACACTTGACCCATCTCGTCTGCCCTGAACACAGGTACGTGCAAACACTTAGGTTACATTTTTTGTGCGGGAGCCAGTTACCCTACCAGTATATTTTTGGACAGTGGGAGGAAACTCAATCAAGCACGGGGAAAATATACAAACTCCACACCGTATGGGCCGTTATCCGGACTCCAGGTCGACAATAAAAAGGTTGACACACATTAGGTCGCCACCAATTGGTCGACACGCCTAAGGTCGACAGGAACAAGGTCGACATGAGTTTTTCACAATTTTTTTCTTTTTTGGAACCTTTTCATACTTAACGATCCACGTGGACTACGATTGGAACGGTAATCTGTGCCGAGCAAAGCGGTAGCGGAGCGAAGGCACCATGCCCGAAGCATGGCGAGCAAAGGCGGTGAACTAGTTGGGGTTCCCGGTCACTGTACGAAGAAAATAATAAACTCATGTCGACCTTTTCCTATGTCGACATTTCGTCCATGTCGACCTACGGTGTGTCGACCAACTGGCGTCGACCTAAGGTGTGTCGACCTTTTTGTTGTCGACCTGGAGTCCCAGACCCGTATGGGCCATGGTCAAAAGTCACAATCATTGCAATGCATTAATGCCTTACACCCCAGTATTCTCCCTAGCTCCTAGGTGAAGCTGTGATTGGCTGAATATTGGTTCAATTCACAAAAGAGAGTCTTCATTATACAATGGCCCTCATTCCGAGTTGATCGCTCGCAAGGCGAATTTAGCAGAGTTGCTCACGCTAAGCCGCCGCCTACTGGGAGTGTATCTTAGCTTCTTAAAATTGCGACCGAAGTATTCGCAATATTGCGATTACAAACTTCTGAGCAGTTTCAGAGTAGCTCCACACTTACTCGGCATCTGCGATCAGTTCAGTGCTTGTCGTTCCTGGTTTGACGTCACAAACACACCCAGCGTTCGCCCAGACACTCCCCCGTTTCTCCGGCCACTCCTGCGTTTTTTAGGGAAACGGTAGCGTTTTCATCCACACGCCCATAAAACGCCGTGTTTCCGCCCAGTAACACCCATTTCCTGTCAATCACACTACGATAGCCGGAGCGAAGAAAAAGCCGTGAGTAAAAATACTTTCTTCTTAGCAAAATTACTTGGCGCAGTCGCAGTGCGAACATTGCGCATGCGCACTAAGCAGAAAAACGCTGCGATGCGAAGAAATTTACCGAGCGATCAACTCGGAATGAGGGCCAATGTGTACAGCACGTGTCGTGTAACATTCTGCATTCTCCCTGCGCACAATTTCCCCACAGCGGTGAATGGACCAATAAGAAAGGTTGTAGTAGGGATCATAAACACTATTGTCCTGATACAGAGGTAGGTGCTAATTGCGCCGATTGTTACATCTTTGTACACAGCGGATGTGACAAGATATGCAAGTGTCGCCGGCACAGACCTTTGTACGGAGACACCCACCACCGACTTCTCAGATCCGCCGCCCGCCTGTGTACAAAGGCACCTCATCTGGCAATCCTATGGTTGTTCAGAATGCACAGCCCAAGTAAGACGCCAGGACCAGTATCACTGTGTAAGAAAACTCAGTCGCTGACTGTGACACGCCCTGACATGCCTGCATTTCTCTCTTCACACCTCTGCTACCGGTCCTAACCTACACTACAAGTACCATGGCGGCACATGCACACTAGCAAAAACATTGGGGGTAATTCCAAGTTGATCGCAGCAGGACATTTTTTAGCAGTTGGGCAAAACCATAGGCGTGCGCACGGGGGGTGCCTGGTGCGCACAGGGAATCTCTAATGTCAGGCACCCCCCACACACCACGCCTGCAGCACAGTTTCACTGCACATTCCTGTACCCCTCTCCTGCTGCCCGGTCTTATAAGTGACAGTGGACTGGAGTGTGCTTTCTTTCTTAGCCGGCAGCCGCACATGAATCACCCTCCCGGACTCGCCCCACGATGTGACATGATGATGTCATTCCGTCCGTGTATCCTCCCACTCCGCCTGCCTGTGCTCTCTCCTCCTGCCGGCACTCTCTCCACATGTGCCGCCTCCCCAATCAATGCCACAGCCTCCCGTGCCACAGGTCTGTAGCGGAGGTCAGTTTCTGCAGAGGAAAGAGAGGGGGCCAGGGGGATTTTTTTTGGGGGGGTGTAACATCGCAGCGGCACTCAGAATTAATATTCAGACAAGACAAGTGAAATATATTTGCTATTACACCTGCCTTGTCTGAATATTGTTTCTCAGTCCCAGCTATTTGGTGGACCTGTAGAGATACATAGGAAGGTATCAGTAAAGTAATCCTTTTATTGAGAGTGCTGCTTCAATATATATATATAAATATGTGTGTTTCCCAAGCAGCACTCCTCACAAAATCAATATGATCATTACTTAGTTGCCCTCCGCATGCAAATCCAAACAGCTGCAGCATATATGTTTCTCCAGTCTCACAAATCATTTAATCTATCCATATATACTGTGCTAGGTAGAATTAAACACAGAAAAAGCTAGTCCGTTCCAGCGCCTGCCGGTGACTTACCGCATAAGAATAAACCACGGCTATGATTCCGGTGAAAAAGAAGCCGACAAACGTGACCAGCACGGACTCCACCATGTGATCATCAATCCTCACTTCTGGCTGCAAAGGCGACATTCTCAGCGAGCCGTCATCCTGCAGGGAGGCAATGTCTCAGTCAGTGAGCACAAGCAGGTGGTGGTGAAAACAAAAGGGCTCTAATACATAGAAGCAAAGAATGTGATGGCAGGTAAGAACACTTGACCCATCTCGTCTGCCCTGAACACAGGTACGTGCAAACACTTAGGTTACATTTTTTGTGCGGGAGCCAGTTACCCTACCAGTATATTTTTGGACAGTGGGAGGAAACTCAATCAAGCACGGGGAAAATATACAAACTCCACACCGTATGGGCCGGTATCCGGACTCCAGGTCGACAATAAAAAGGTCGACACACATTAGGTCGCCACCAATTGGTCGACGCGCCTAAGGTCGACATGGGCAAACGGTCGACAGGAACAAGGTCGACATGAGTTTTTCACTATTTTTTTCTTTTTTGGAACCTTTTCATACTTAACGATCCACGTGGACTACGATTGGAACGGTAATCTGTGCCGAGCAAAGCGATAGCGGAGCGAAGGCACCATGCCCGAAGCATGGCGAGCAAAGGCGGTGAACTAATTGGGGTTCCCGGTCACTGTACGAAGAAAATAATAAACTCATGTCGACCTTTTCCTATGTCGACCTTTCGTCCATGTCGACATAAGGTGTGTCGACCAACTGGCGTCGACCTAAGGAAACTTAAGATCTCGCTATTGCAGCAGTCACGGCCTAGCCGACTGCACCATGCTTCGTTGCCAATTTAAAGCGCAATTAAAGACACAAAGGGGAAAGATCAAATAAAAACAAACTAAATAAAACAGGGAGGGGGAGGGGGGGGTATAAAATGGGAAACACATGTAATAACTCAGCTGGAGGTGAAAGCGTAAAGACCTGCTGAGGGACTCTGATTAGACCAGATTAGCCGAATTGTAGATTAGAATTCAGTCCGTCAAGTCAGGCAAAAAAATCGCAAAATAACTCCAGACCCCCGCTGCCGACTCATGTCAGCAACGGCGAGTAGCTAATCCCTGAGTAGGATAAAAAGGGGAAAACACTAACAAACGCACAACACCATAAAATCACAGAACTGGAACAACATAATACATTGCAAATAAACAAAGCACCAAGCGCAATCCGACCTCTCATGCAACGGGGCGAATATATCGTCTGTAACTTGACGACTTCCATCGCCCCACCGCCTGGATTTCAGTTCTGGAAAAACCCGCCGCCGCAGCAGCCGACGTCGCCGCGCCTATTCGAAAGGAATGGGTACCGAAAGCAGCGGGTGGGAGGCCCAAGCCCACCAAACAACGACCCAGCATCCAACGGAACTGGTATTTCGTGACTGGCAGCCCGTCATAATGCAATAGCCATGACCCCTCCTTAACGGGTCGCACCACCACATATTGCATTGCCAGACCCACTGGGCAAACGCTCTCCTCTAGCGCTGGAACCATAGTGACCCAGCGCCCTCTCCCCACTTAATCCGTCTTAGAGCGCCGCAATCTGCACAGCAAGGACCTCTCACCCACTACCACGTCTCCGACCAGCATGCGCGAATCTGCTCTCTTGGAAGGCGCTACCAACTCGGAAACTCGAAAGGCCCCGTGGTAAGCCATTGAGAACGCCAAACTGAACAAAAGCGTCTCAAACCTGGACGACGCGACTCGCCCCACCGCCGCGATGACGGCCGGCAACAAGGTCGCATCGATGGGCCGCCTCCTATCTGGTGGCGTCGGCGCAACTCGCGCCCACCCTTTCATTGCCTTCCGCAGAACCTCGCTTTTTGTTACATCAGGGACGCCTCGCAGCTTGCAGAAAAATGAGACGCCAGCCAAGTACCGTGATACCACCGCTCGGGACCTACCGGAAACGTAAAGCTGCCAAATAAAAGAAAGCATCAGCCGATGCTTGCTCTTACCTTGATGCTGACGACCCTGGACAAACTCCTCCCACTCGCTCCAAGCTTGTCCGTAAGCCTTGAGCGTGGCTGGCGCGACTGACCGCAACGCTAGACCCTCCAGTCCGGCCCGATCACCTGCCAAACATAACCGGGACAGTGAAAACCTTGCTCCTCGGCCTCGGGTGCCAAAACCCAAAATCTCTCCCACTGTCCACGCGACAACGCGTCTGCGATTCTGTTCTCCAAACCGGGCACGTGTTGTGCCCGGAACCATAGGTTCCTACGCAAGCACGTCAAAAGCAATTGCCCGAGCACCCGCAGAACCACTAGCGATTTCGCCCTCTGGTTATTAATCGCATGCACCACGCCCAGATTATCGCATCTAAACAATATGCTGCGGTTAGCCAACCGATCGCCCCAGACCTCCAACGCTACCATAATGGGAAAAAGCTCCAGCAGCACCAGATCTCTTGTAAGACCCTCGCTATGCCAGTTTGCCGGCCAAGATGCCGCACACCACGATCCCTCCAAAAAACAACCGAATCCCAAGGCACCTGCAGCATCAGTAAACAGCTGCAACAGCTCGCTGTCTACGGCTGGCGCTTGCCATATGCTCACTCCGTTGAAATCCTCCAGGAACGAAGCCCAGACGGCCAAATCCCTTTTTAATTCAGAGGACAATCGCACGAAATGATGAGGCCTGGCACACCCCGCCGTTGCCCTTTCGAGCTTCCGGCAGAAAACCCTGCCCATCGGTATTACCCGACAAGCAAAGTTCAGCATGCCCAGCAAGGACTGCGCCTGTCGCAGCGTAACTTTACGCGAGCCGTTGAACCGGCAAATGGTTTCGCAGAGCTTCGACACTTTGTCCCGGGGCAGGCGACACTCTCCCGCCACAGTGTCAATTTCAATCCCCAAAAATGATAGGCAGGAGTCCGGACCCTCCGTTTTGTCCCTGGCTACAGGAACACCGAAGTGGTAAAAAAGAGCCCGGGTGCTAAACAGCAAGTCGCCGCACCTTGTGTCATTAGCCGGACCCGCACACAGGAAATCATCGAGGTAATGGGCAACCCCATGACCGCCTGACGCAGACTCCACGCACCAATGAAGAAAAGTGCTAAAGCGCTCGAAAAATGAGCATGAAACGGAACATCCCATCGGCAGACATTTGTCGATGAAATACTCCGCCCCAATCCGGAAACCCATAAAACGGAATGAGTCCGGATGCAATGGCAGTAATCTAAAGGCTGATTCAACATCAATCTTAGCCATGAGGGCCCCGCTCCTGTAGCTGCGGACCATCTCTAGCGCCTCGTCAAATGACTGATACACCACCGAGCAATAAGCCGGTGGTATTGCGTCGTTGACCGATGCCCCTGGCGGGTAAGAAAGATGCTGGATGAGCCGAAAAGCGCCTGGAGTCTTCTTCGGTACCACCCCGACCGGGGAGATGACCAAGTCATCCACCGGGGGTGACCTAAACGGCCCCTCCATCCTGCCCAACCTGACCTCCTTATCCACTTTCTCCCGCAGCACAGTCGGCAAAGCTCGGGCAGACTGGAGGTTCCTCTGCGCGCGCACGGACACTTCGCTTGCAACAGGCAAGCGAAAACCAAACTTAAAACCGTCTAACAAAAATTTTGCATCCCTTTTATTTGGATACAGATCCAACCACTTGCCCATCGTTTCCAGCTTAACTGGCGTTGGGGCTCTGCTGAGCGGTCCCGCTCGCGGCCTGCTTCGGGTATGCTTGTTTTCCCCGATTTCCCTGTCGACCACCTTTGAAACAAGAGGAAGCTGGGTGGGCTCCTCCACACTGCTGGCAGGAGTGACGAAAACGACACTGCTTGCCAAAGGAACATGCTCCGCTGTTAAAAGCGAAGCATTTCCCTCGAGGGGCAGACCGCCCGCCCACGCGAACGGCCAATCCGCCTGTCCTGGCAAATCCCCCGTCCGCGCCCGCCCCCTGGGCTGATGACCCCGCGCGACGCCCACCTGCTCCCTGTTTCTGGGGTTCCTCCTCCTGCTGGGATGCCCGGGTCACTTTGAGCCAGACCTCCACGTCCTTGAACCCAAAATCCATGACCCGTAGCCCGTCCTGTTTCTCCCGAAACTCTTGGTCATACCGCCGCCATTCCGAGCCCGAGGATGTGCGCTGCATGTCGTGCACGAGATGCAGGTACCGGATAATATTCATGTGCTCTTCCGGCCTATCCTCCAAATAGCATGCCGCAAACACCCAGAAACCGGCCAGCCAATTATCAAAAGACCGGAAAACCTCTGTCCCCATGCCCTTCTTAGCGGCCGCCGCTTTGTAGTCCTTCTTCATGGCCTTAGTCAAAACAAATAAGTCCACGAAGTCACCCCTACGTATCTTCTTGCGGCAGCTGTCTCGCAGCCCCCGCATAACTGCGGTGTACTCGCAGCGCACTACCCCAGGCAGATCGCGCCGCTTTTTTGCCCTACGCTCCTCCTCACTAACTCGCTTGCGCCGCTTACGCCTCTTCTGCTGTTTTGCTGCCCGCTTGGCAAATTTTTCGGCCTCCTTCCTTGCCCTAGAAGTACTGTCTACGTTGGACGCTTGCGACGCCAAAGAAGAGGAAGAGGAGGAAGACGAAGAGCTATGCGAACTCGAGCTCGTGGTGGAAATTGATATAGACTGTACCAACTCACCGGATGCCATCGACCTCTCCGACCCGGAATCTTCATCCTCCTCAGCCCAATCATCGTCCTCCACGAAATCTGCCAAATCCCCTTCTTCTCGGCCCTCTGTGGAAGACAAAGCAGAAGAAGGCCCGGCCCATGCTTGCGGCGCACGCCAGGCCCCCCGTGTGGAATGCGCAGTGAGCGCGCGCCCCTGCTGCTCCCGGTCCGTCCCCAGCTCCAGCTCCGCAGCGGCGGCCCCCAGCTCTCGGCAGGCTCGTGCCACCCGCTGCGCCGCTGAGGCCCTCCGCTTGCCAGACGCCCTGCCTCCTGCAGACTGGCCGAAATCCGCCATCGCCCTAGGGGAGGCCACTGCAGCTAACGGCCCCAGAGCCTCTACCACCGTGGCCAGCGCCGACACTATGGCCCCAGGAGGATCCCGCGTGCCGCGATCCCCGTCAGCGGCGCCCGAAGGACGACCGGTCCTTGGTTGGGCGCGAGCCCGCGCCCGCCGACCGGCCGATGTGACCCGGGGACCCGGCCCCTCCTACTCCGACGTGAAGGCAAGTGCCCCCCGGCCGGACCATTCGCTCTCCACTTCTGATCCTTCGCCTTCCCTCTCCAACGAAGCAGAAGAATCCCCCGGTCCTGGGGAGGACCCGCTGTCGTGCGCAGCGGCCCGTGCCGCGGCCCTGCGGCCGCTGACCCATTCCCTGTCTCCCCTCCACCCGCGGGACCCGCTGCGTCCCGCCTCTGTAGTGCTGATGCGGGGAGTCAAAGGGACCCGCTGTGCACCCGCGCGTGTTCCCCCGCGCGTCACACGACCTGCGGAGTGCGCACGCGCATGCTGCTCCCGGCCACCCCTTGCAGTTCTTGCCGTGGCCCCATCTCCTGTCGCCATCCCTCTGCGCCCAGCGCTGCCTACCAGAGGCACACGCTGCACCCCCCTTGCGTGCCCCCTCCCCCTGCCGGATTCCGGCATCCGAGGAGTCAAACTGGGTGGCCGGTGCGTTGGCGGCGGCGCTGCGCGCACACATGCGCGCACACGTGCGCGGCCGGCGCCGTCCGGAGCAAGTGTGGGCGCGCGCGCACCCCGTGCGCGCGTCCCACCTCCTCCCGCCATCGGGCTCCCGGACTGTGTCTCCTCCTCGGCCGCCACGCGAGGCTCCTGCACAGGCCCCGCGCGGCGATCGCCAGCTCCCCTTTCCGTCCTCTCCCCCCGCCCGGCACTAGCATTCGGCCGTGGCAAGGGAGGAGGGCTAGGACCTGAAACCGCCGAGCGCCCCACGCGGCGCGCGGGCGCCCGACACGATCCCGGACTCGGCGGCTCCCGGAGGGGACGGCCGCCGCCCGTCGATCCTCGGGCGGCCAGCAGGGACCCCTGGTCCCCCTGCCGCCCTCGCCCGGCCGGTGTGCGCGACCCGGCTCCCGGCGGCGAGCCCGACCGGGCCCTGCTCATGACGCCCGCGTCCGCGTTTGCTGGGGCCCCGAGGGACGGAGCCCCGTCCCCCATGCTGCCCACTGCATCCTCAAGGCCCGCTCGACCGTCTGACCCACGGTACCGAGCCGGGGCCCGAAGAACGCGCTGGGGGCGGGCAGCCATAGCAGCAGGCAAATAGAAGGTGGAGAGGAGGAGTATTACAAAAAGGTGAGGGTTACTCTGTGTACTGTTTACACAGTAAATGAGAAAAACAAAATTGCTTGCACTGCAGCACTCACCTAAAGCAAATCCACCAAGAGAACTAAGATGGCCTCACCTTCCCTATATATATATCAAACCCTCCCCCCAAAGAAGGCTGTACTTTCCTAACAGCTAGGTCCACCCCTCCCCAGATGTTTAACTCTTTCCTTTCCTATGCAGTCAATACTCTCTCCATCTATCCATATATACTGTGCTAGGTAGAATTAAACACAGAAAAAGCTAGTCCGTTCCAGCGCCTGCCGGTGACTTACCGCATAAGAATAAACCACGGCTATGATTCCGGTGAAAAAGAAGCCGACAAACGTGACCAGCACGGACTCCACCATGTGATCATCAATCCTCACTT
Source organism: Pseudophryne corroboree (assembly GCF_028390025.1). Lineage (NCBI taxonomy): Eukaryota > Metazoa > Chordata > Amphibia > Anura > Myobatrachidae > Pseudophryne > Pseudophryne corroboree. The sequence continues at coordinate 89,583,002 of NC_086451.1, forward strand.
CTGGCTGCAAAGGCGACATTCTCAGCGAGCCGTCATCCTGCAGGGAGGCAATGTCTCAGTCAGTGAGCACAAGCAGGTGGAGGTGAAAATAAAAGGGCTCTAATACATAGAAGCAAAGAATGTGATGGCAGGTAAGAACACCTGACCCATCTCGTCTGCCCTGAACACAGGTACGTGCAAACACTTAGGTTACATTTTTTGTGCGGGAGCCAGTTACCCTACCAGTATATTTTTGGACAGTGGGAGGAAACTCAATCAAGCACGGGGAAAATATACAAACTCCACACCGTATGGGCCGGTATCCGGACTCCAGGTCGACAATAAAAAGGTCGACACGCATTAGGTCGCCACCAATTGGTCGACACGCCTAAGGTCGACATGGGCAAAAGGTCGACAGGAACAAGGTCGACATGAGTTTTTCACGATTTTTTTCTTTTTTGGAACCTTTTCATACTTAACGATCCACGTGGACTACGATTGGAACGGTAATCTGTGCCGAGCAAAGCGGTAGCGGAGCGAAGGCACCATGCCCGAAGCATGGCGAGCAAAGGCGGTGAACTAATTGGGGTTCCCGGTCACTGTACGAAGAAAAATAAGAATTTACTTACCGATAATTCTATTTCTCGTAGTCCGTAGTGGATGCTGGGGACTCCGTCAGGACCATGGGGATTAGCGGCTCCGCAGGAGACAGGGCACAAAAGTAAAAGCTTTAGGACTAGGTGGTGTGCACTGGCTCCTCCCCCTATGACCCTCCTCCAAGCCTCAGTTAGGATACTGTGCCCGGACGAGCGTACACAATAAGGAAGGATTCTGAATCCCGGGTAAGACTCATACCAGCCACACCAATCACACTGTACAACTTGTGATCTGAACCCAGTTAACAGCATGATAACAGAGGAGCCTCTGAAAAGATGGCTCACAACAATAATAACCCGATTTTTGTAACAATAACTATGTACAAGTATTGCAGACAATCCGCACTTGGGATGGGCGCCCAGCATCCACGACGGACTACGAGAAATAGAATTATCAGTAAGTAAATTCTTATTTTCTCTGACGTCCTAAGTGGATGCTGGGGACTCCGTCAGGACCATGGGGATTATACCAAAGCTCCCAAACGGGCGGGAGAGTGCGGATGACTCTGCAGCACCGAAAGAGAGAACTCCAGGTCCTCCTCAGCCAGGGTATCAAATTTGTAGAATTTTGCAAACGTGTTTGCCCCTGACCAAGTAGCAGCTCGGCAAAGTTGTAAAGCCGAGACCCCTCGGGCAGCCGCCCAAGATGAGCCCACCTTCCTTGTGGAATGGGCATTTACAGATTTTGGCTGTGGCAGGCCTGCCACAGAATGTGCAAGCTGAATTGTACTACAAATCCAACGAGCAATCGTCTGCTTAGAAGCAGGAGCACCCAGCTTGTTGGGTGCATACAGGATAAACAGCGAGTCAGTTTTCCTGACTCCAGCTGTCCTGGAAACATATATTTTCAAGGCCCTGACAACGTCTAGCAACTTGGAGTCCTCCAAGTCCCTAGTAGCCGCAGGTACCACAATAGGTTGGTTCAAGTGAAACGCTGACACCACCTTAGGGAGAAACTGGGGACGAGTCCGCAGTTCTGCCCTGTCCGAATGGAAAATTAGATATGGGCTTTTGTGAGACAAAGCCGTCAATTCTGACACTCGCCTGGCCGAGGCCAGGGCCAACAGCATGGTCACTTTCCATGTGAGATATTTTAAATCCACAGATTTGAGCGGTTCAAACCAATGTGATTTGAGGAATCCCAGAACTACGTTGAGATCCCACGGTGCCACTGGAGGCACAAAAGGGGGTTGTATATGCAGTACTCCCTTGACAAACGTCTGGACTTCAGGAACTGAAGCCAATTCTTTCTGGAAGAAAATCGACAGGGCCGAAATTTGAACCTTAATGGACCCCAATTTGAGGCCCATAGACACTCCTGTTTGCAGGAAATGCAGGAATCGACCGAGTTGAAATTCCTCAGTGGGGGCCTTCCTGGCCTCACACCACGCAATATATTTTCGCCAAATGCGGTGATAATGTTGTGCGGTCACCTCCTTCCTGGCTTTGACCAGGGTAGGGATGACCTCTTCCGGAATGCCTTTTTCCTTTAGAATCCGGCGTTCAACCGCCATGCCGTCAAACGCAGCCGCGGTAAGTCTTGGAACAGACATGGTCCTTGCTGAAGCAAGTCCCTTCTTAGCGGCAGAGGCCATGGGTCCTCTGTGAGCATCTCTTGAAGTTCCGGGTACCAAGTCCTTCTTGGCCAATCCGGAGCCACGAGTGTAGTTCTTACTCCTCTCCGTCTTATAATTCTCAGTACCTTGGGTATGAGAGGCAGAGGAGGGAACACATACACTGACTGGTACACCCACGGTGTTACCAGAGCGTCCACAGCTATTGCCTGAGGGTCCCTTGACCTGGCGCAATACCTGTCCAGTTTTTTGTTGAGGCGGGACGCCATCATGTCCACCTTTGGTTTTTCCCAACGTTTCACAATCATGTGGAAGACTTCCGGATGAAGTCCCCACTCTCCCGGGTGGAGGTCGTGCCTGCTGAGGAAGTCTGCTTCCCAGTTGTCCACTCCCGGAATGAACACTGCTGACAGTGCTATCACATGATTTTCCGCCCAGCGGAGAATCCTTGCAGCTTCTGCCATTGCCCTCCTACTTCTTGTGCCGCCCTGTCTGTTTACGTGGGCGACTGCCGTGATGTTGTCCGACTGGATCAGCACCGGTTGACCTTGAAGCAGAGGTCTTGCTAGGCTTAGATCATTGTAAATTGCCCTTAGCTCCAGTATATTTATGTGGAGAGAAGTCTCCAGACTTGACCACATTCCCTGGAAATTTCTTCCCTGTGTGACTGCTCCCCAGCCTCTCAGGCTGGCATCCGTGGTCACCAGGACCCAGTCCTGAATGCCGAATCTGCGACCCTCTAATAGATGAGCACTCTGCAGCCACCACAGAAGAGACACCCTTGTCCTCGGAGACAGGGTTATCCGCTGATGCATCTGAAGATGCGATCCGGACCATTTGTCCAGCAGATCCCACTGAAAAGTTCTTGCGTGAAATCTGCCGAATGGAATCGCTTCGTAAGAAGCCACCATTTTTCCCAGGACCCTTGTGCAATGATGCACTGACACTTTTCCTGGTTTTAGGAGGTTCCTGACTAGCTCGGATAACTCCCTGGCTTTCTCCTCCGGGAGAAACACCTTTTTCTGGACTGTGTCCAGAATCATTCCTAGGAACAGCAGACGTGTCGTCGGGATCAGCTGCGATTTTGGAATATTTAGAATCCACCCGTGCTGTTGTAGCAGTACCCGAGATAGTGCTACTCTGACCTCCAACTGTTCCCTGGACTTTGCCCTTATCAGGAGATCGTCCAAGTAAGGGATAATTAAGACGCCTTTTCTTCGAAGAAGAATCATCATTTCGGCCATTACCTTGGTAAAGACCCGGGGTGCCGTGGATAATCCAAACGGCAGCGTCTGAAACTGATAGTGACAGTTCTGTACTACGAACCTGAGGTACCCTTGGTGAGAAGGGCAAATTGGGACATGGAGGTAAGCATCCTTGATGTCCAGGGACACCATATAGTCCCCCTCTTCCAGGTTTGCTATCACTGCTCTGAGTGACTCCATCTTGAATTTGAACCTTTGTATGTAAGTGTTCAAAGATTTCAGATTTAGAATAGGTCTCACCGAGCCGTCTGGCTTCGGTACCACAAATAGTGTGGAATAAAACCCCTTTCCCTGTTGTAGGAGGGGTACTTTGATTATCACCTGCTGGGAATACAGCTTGTGAATTGCTTCCAATACTGCCTCCCTTTCTGAGGGAGACGTTGGTAAAGCAGACTTCAGGAACCTGCGAGGGGGAGACGTCTCGAATTCCAATCTGTACCCCTGGGTTACTACCTGTAGGATCCAGGGGTCCACTTGCGAGTGAGCCCACTGCGCGCTGAAACTCTTGAGACGACCCCCCACCGCACCTGAGTCCGCTTGTAAGGCCCCAGCGTCATGCTGAGGACTTGGCAGAAGCGGTGGAGGGCTTCTGTTCCTGGGAAGGAGCTGCCTGCTGCAGTCTTTTTCCCTTTCCTCTACCCGGGGGCAGATATGACTGGCCTTTTGCCCGCTTGCCCTTATGGGGACGAAAGGACTGAGGCTGAAAAGACGGTGTCTTTTTCTGCTGAGAGGTGACTTGGGGTAAAAAGGTGGATTTTCCAGCTGTTGCCGTGGCCACCAGGTCCGATAGACCGACCCCAAATAACTCCTCCCCTTTATACGGCAATACTTCCATATGCCGTTTGGAATCCGCATCACCTGACCACTGTCGTGTCCATAAACATCTTCTGGCAGAAATGGACATCGCACTTACTCTTGATGCCAGAGTGCAAATATCCCTCTGTGCATCTCGCATATATAGAAATGCATCCTTTAAATGCTCTATAGTCAATAAAATACTGTCCCTGTCAAGGGTATCAATATTTTCAGTCAGGGACTCCGACCAAGCCACCCCAGCGCTGCACATCCAGGCTGAGGCAATCGCTGGTCGCAGTATAACACCAGTATGTGTGTATATACTTTTTAGGATATTTTCCAGCTTCCTATCAGCTGGCTCCTTGGGGGCGGCCGTATCTGGAGACGGTAACGCCACTTGTTTTGATAAGCGTGTGAGTGCCTTATCCACCCTAGGGGGTGTTTCCCAACGCGCCCTAACTTCTGATTTCTTAGATATTAGCAATTTTTTATCGGGGGAAACCCACGCATCATCACACACTTCATTTAATTCATCTGATTCAGGAAAAACTACGGGTAGTTTTTTCACACCCCACATAATACCCTTTTTTGTGGTACTTGTAGTATCAGAAATATGCAAAGCCTCCTTCATTGCCGTGATCATGTAACGTGTGGCCCTACTGGAAAATACGTTTGTTTCTTCACCGTCGACACTGGAGTCAGTGTCCGTGTCTGTGTCTGTGTCGACCGACTGAGGTAATGGGCGCTTTAAAGCCCCTGACGGTGTTTGAGACGCCTGGACAGGCACTAACTGATTTGCCGGCTGTCTCATGTCGTCAACAGTTTTTTGTAAAGTGCTGACACTATCACGTAATTCCTTAAATAAGACCATCCAGTCAGGTGTCGACTCCCTAGGGGGTGACATCACTAATACAGGCAATTGCTCCGCCTCCACACCATTTTCCTCCTCATACATGTCGACACACGCGTACCGACACACAGCACACACACAGGGAATGCTCTGATAGAGGACAGGACCCCACTAGCCCTTTGGGGAGACAGAGGGAGAGTTTGCCAGCACACACCAGAGCGCTATATATGTATAGGGACAACCTTATAATAAGTGTTTCTCCCTTATAGCTGCTATATATGTTTTAATATGCCAAATTAGTGCCCCCCTCTCTTTTTTACCCTGTTTCTGTAGTGCAGGACTGCAGGGGAGAGTCAGGGAGACGTCCTTCCAGCGGAGCTGTGAGGGAAAATGGCGCTTGTGTGCTGAGGAGATAGGCTCCGCCCCCTTCTCGGCGGCCTCTCTCCCGCTTTTTCTGAGGTAAAATGACAGGAGTTAAATACATCCATATAACCCAGGAGCTATATGTGATGTATTTTTAGTCATATATAGTGTTTTCATTGCGTCTCAGGGCGCCCCCCCCCCCCCCCCCAGCGCCCTGCACCCTCAGTGACCGGAGTGTGAAGTGTGCTGAGAGCAATGGCGCACAGCTGCAGTGCTGTGCGCTACCTTTCTTGAAGACAGACGTCTTCTGCCGCCGATTTCAGGACCTCTTCATTCTTCTGGCTCTGTAAGGGGGCCGGCGGCGCGGCTCCGGGACCCATCCATGGATCGTCCCTCTGGAGCTAATGTCCAGTAGCCAAGAAGCCCAATCCACTCTGCACGCAGGTGAGTTCGCTTCTTCTCCCCTTAGTCCCTCGATGCAGTGAGCCTGTTGCCAACAGGACTCACTGAAAATAAAAAAACCTAAGTATAACTTTTACTTCTAAGCGCTCAGGAGAGCCACCTAGATTGCACCCTTCTCGGCCGGGCACAAAAACCTAACTGAGGCTTGGAGGAGGGTCATAGGGGGAGGAGCCAGTGCACACCACCTAGTCCTAAAGCTTTTACTTTTGTGCCCTGTCTCCTGCGGAGCCGCTAATCCCCATGATCCTGACGGAGTCCCCAGCATCCACTTAGGACGTCAGAGAAATAATAAACTCATGTCGACCTTTTCCTATGTCGACCTTTCGTCCATGTCGACCTAAGGTGTGTCGACCAACTGGCGTCGACCTAAGGTGTGTCGACCTTTTTGTTGTCGACCTGGAGTCCCAGACCCGTATGGGCCATGGTCAAAAGTCACAATCATTGCAATGCATTAATGCCTTACACCCCAGTATTCTCCCTAGCTCCTAGGTGAAGCTGTGATTGGCTGAATATTGGTTCAATTCACAAAAGAGAGTCTTCATTATACAATGTGTACAGCAAGTGTCGTGTAACATTCTGCATTCTCCCTGCGCACAATTTCCCCACAGCGGTGAATGGACCAATAAGAAAGGTTGTAGTAGGGATCATAAACACTATTGTCCTGATACAGAGGTAGGTGCTAATTGCGCCGATTGTTACATCTTTGTACGCAGCGGATGTGACAAGATATGCAAGTGTCGCCGACACAGACCTTTGTACGGAGACACCCACCACCGACTTCTCAGATCCGCCGCCCGCCTGTGTACAAAGGCACCTCATCTGGCAATCCTATGGTTGTTCAGAATGCACAGCCCAAGTAAGACGCCAGGACCAGTATCACTGTGTAAGAAAACTCAGTCGCTGACTGTGACACGCCCTGACATGCCTGCATTTCTCTCTTCACACTAGAGATGAGCGGGTTCGGTTCCTCGGAATCCGAACCCGCCCGAACTTCATGTTTTTTTACACGGGGCCGAGCGACTCGGATCTTCCCGCCTTGCTCGGTTAACCCGAGCGCGCCCGAACGTCATCATCCCGCTGTCGGATTCTCGCGAGGCTCGTATTCTATCGCGAGACTCGGATTCTATATAAGGAGCCGCGCGTCGCCGCCATTTTCACTCGTGCATTGAGATTGGTAGGGAGAGGACGTGGCTGGCGTCCTCTCCGTTTAGAAGAGAGAGAGAGACACAGTAGAGAGAGAGACACAGTAGAGAGAGAGACACAGTAGAGAGAGAGACACAGTAGTGAGAGACACAGTACTAGTAGTAATTTTGGGGAGCATTATTACTTAGGAGGAGGAGTACTACTATACTACTATATATACTACTTGCTGAAGTGGTATAGATAAGAAGATTAGATAGTGTGACTGCAGTGTATTGTATTAATTATCTGACTTGTGGGGGAGACACTGACAGTGGGGAGCAGTTAGAGTCTGAGAGCAGGACTCAGGAGTACATATAACGTACAGTGCACAGCACATTTTTGCTGCCAGAGTCAGTGCCACACTGCCATTGTGTGACCACACTGACCACCAGTATAATAATATATTTTTTATTTTGTGATTGTCTGCTTAGGCCTCGGAGTACTAGTTGCAAGTTGCAACGTGACCTGACCACCAGTTTAATAATCAATCACCACCAGTTTAATATATATATATATATATATATATAATTGTATATAATATATATATATATAATATTGTATACCACCTACCCGTGTTTTTTTTTTTTTCATTCTTCTTTATACTATTACATACTACTATAGTAGCTTACTGTAGCAGACTGGCAGTCTGCGGTGCTGTGCTGCTGACCTGACAGTGTCCAGCAGGTCCGTCATCAGTCATTACATAATAAATATATATAGTACCTGTCCGGCTGCAGTACAGTGATATTATATTGATTTCATCTCATCAATAATTTATCATCCAGTCTAGACTCTATATTAGCAGCAGACACAGTACGTTAGTCCACGGCTGTAGCTACCTCTGTGTCGGCACTCGGCAGTCCATCCATAATTGTATACCACCTAGTACCTACCCGTGGTTTTTTTTCTCTTTCTTCTTTATATATACTACATCTCATTATCATCCAGTCTATATTAGCAGCAGACACAGTACGGTAGTCCACGGCTGTAGCTACCTCTGTGTCGGCACTCGGCAGTCCATCCATAATTGTATACCACCTAGTACCTACCCGTGGTTTTTTTTTCTTTCTTCTTTATATATACTACATCTCATTATCATCCAGTCTATATTAGCAGCAGACACAGTACGGTAGTCCACGGCTGTAGCTACCTCTGTGTCGGCACTCAGCAGTCCATCCATAATTGTATACCACCTAGTACCACTACCTACCCGTGGTTTTTTTTTCTTTCTTCTTTATATATACTACATCTCATTATCATCCAGTCTATATTAGCAGCAGACACAGTACGGTAGTCCACGGCTGTAGCTACCTCTGTGTCGGCACTCGGCAGTCCATCCATAATTGTATACCACCTAGTACCTACCCGTGGTTTTTTTTTCTTTCTTCTTTATATATACTACATCTCATTATCATCCAGTCTATATTAGCAGCAGACACAGTACGGTAGTCCACGGCTGTAGCTACCTCTGTGTCGGCACTCGGCAGTCCATCCATAATTGTATACCACCTAGTACCACTACCTACCCGTGGTTATTTTTTTTCTTTCTTCTTTATATATACTACATCTCATTATCATCCAGTCTATATTAGCAGCAGACACAGTACGGTAGTCCACGGCTGTAGCTACCTCTGTGTCGGCACTCGGCAGTCCATCCATAAGTATACTAGTATCCATCCATCTCCATTGTTTACCTGAGGTGCCTTTTAGTTGTGCCTATTAAAATATGGAGAACAAAAATGTTGAGGTTCCAAAATTAGGGAAAGATCAAGATCCACTTCCACCTCGTGCTGAAGCTGCTGCCACTAGTCATGGCCGAGACGATGAAATGCCAGCAACGTCGTCTGCCAAGGCCGATGCCCAATGTCATAGTACAGAGCATGTCAAATCCAAAACACCAAATATCAGTAAAAAAAGGACTCCAAAACCTAAAATAAAATTGTCGGAGGAGAAGCGTAAACTTGCCAATATGCCATTTACCACACGGAGTGGCAAGGAACGGCTGAGGCCCTGGCCTATGTTCATGGCTAGTGGTTCAGCTTCACATGAGGATGGAAGCACTCAGCCTCCCGCTAGAAAAATGAAAAGACTCAAGCTGGCAAAAGCAGTAGCACCGCAAAGAACTGTGCGTTCTTCGAAATCCCAAATCCACAAGGAGAGTCCAATTGTGTCGGTTGCGATGCCTGACCTTCCCAACACTGGACGTGAAGAGCATGCGCCTTCCACCATTTGCACGCCCCCTGCAAGTGCTGGAAGGAGCACCCGCAGTCCAGTTCCTGATAGTCAGATTGAAGATGTCAGTGTTGAAGTACACCAGGATGAGGAGGATATGGGTGATGCTGGCGCTGGGGAGGAAATTGACCAGGAGGATTCTGATGGTGAGGTGGTTTGTTTAAGTCAGGCACCCGGGGAGACACCTGTTGTCCGTGGGAGGAATATGGCCGTTGACATGCCTGGTGAAAATACCAAAAAAATCAGCTCTTCGGTGTGGAGGTATTTCAACAGAAATGCGGACAACAGGTGTCAAGCCGTGTGTTGCCTTTGTCAAGCTGTAATAAGTAGGGGTAAGGACGTTAACCACCTCGGAACATCCTCCCTTATACGTCACCTGCAGCGCATTCATAATAAGTCAGTGACAAGTTCAAAAACTTTGGGTGACAGCGGAAGCAGTCCACTGACCAGTAAATCCCTTCCTCTTGTAACCAAGCTCCCGCAAACCACCCCACCAACTCCCTCAGTGTCAATTTCCTCCTTCCCCAGGAATGCCAATAGTCCTGCAGGCCATGTCACTGGCAATTCTGATGATTCCTCTCCTGCCTGGGATTCCTCCGATGCATCCTTGCGTGTAACGCCTACTGCTGCTGGCGCTGCTGTTGTTGCTGCTGGGAGTCGATGGTCATCCCAGAGGGGAAGTCGTAAGCCCACTTGTACTACTTCCAGTAAACAATTGACTGTCCAACAGTCCTTTGCGAGGAAGATGAAATATCACAGCAGTCATCCTGCTGCAAAGCGGATAACTGAGGCCTTGACAACTATGTTGGTGTTAGACGTGCGTCCGGTATCCGCCGTTAGTTCACAGGGAACTAGACAATTTATTGAGGCAGTGTGCCCCCGTTACCAAATACCATCTAGGTTCCACTTCTCTAGGCAGGCGATACTGAGAATGTACACGGACGTCAGAAAAAGACTCACCAGTGTCCTAAAAAATGCAGTTGTACCCAATGTCCACTTAACCACGGACATGTGGACAAGTGGAGCAGGGCAGGGTCAGGACTATATGACTGTGACAGCCCACTGGGTAGATGTATGGACTCCCGCCGCAAGAACAGCAGCGGCGGCACCAGTAGCAGCATCTCGCAAACGCCAACTCTTTCCTAGGCAGGCTACGCTTTGTATCACCGGTTTCCAGAATACGCACACAGCTGAAAACCTCTTACGGCAACTGAGGAAGATCATCGCGGAATGGCTTACCCCAATTGGACTCTCCTGTGGATTTGTGGCATCGGACAACGCCAGCAATATTGTGTGTGCATTAAATATGGGCAAATTCCAGCACGTCCCATGTTTTGCACATACCTTGAATTTGGTGGTGCAGAATTTTTAAAAAAACGACAGGGGCGTGCAAGAGATGCTGTCGGTGGCCAGAAGAATTGCGGGACACTTTCGGCGTACAGGCACCACGTACAGAAGACTGGAGCAACACCAAAAACGCCTGAACCTGCCCTGCCATCATCTGAAGCAAGAAGTGGTAACGAGGTGGAATTCAACCCTCTATATGCTTCAGAGGTTGGAGGAGCAGCAAAAGGCCATTCAAGCCTATACATCTGACCACGATATAGGAGGTGGAATGCACCTGTCTCAAGCGCAGTGGAGAATGATTTCAACGTTGTGCAAGGTTCTGATGCCCTTTGAACTTGCCACACGTGAAGTCAGTTCAGACACTGCCAGCCTGAGTCAGGTCATTCCCCTCATCAGGCTTTTGCAGAAGAAGCTGGAGACATTGAAGGAGGAGCTAACACGGAGCGATTCCGCTAGGCATGTGGGACTTGTGGATGGAGCCCTTAATTCGCTTAACCAGGATTCACGGGTGGTCAATCTGTTGAAATCAGAGCACTACATTTTGGCCACCGTGCTCGATCCTAGATTTAAAACCTACCTTGGATCTCTCTTTCCGGCAGACACAAGTCTGCTGGGGTTGAAAGACCTGCTGGTGAGAAAATTGTCAAGTCAAGCGGAACGCGACCTGTCAACATCTCCTCCTTCACATTCTCCCGCAACTGGGGGTGCGAGGAAAAGGCTCAGAATTCCGAGCCCACCCGCTGGCGGTGATGCAGGGCAGTCTGGAGCGACTGCTGATGCTGACATCTGGTCCGGACTGAAGGACCTGACAACAATTACGGACATGTCGTCTACTGTCACTGCATATGATTCTCTCACCATTGAAAGAATGGTGGAGGATTATATGAGTGACCGCATCCAAGTAGGCACGTCACACAGTCCGTACTTATACTGGCAGGAAAAAGAGGCAATTTGGAGGCCCTTGCACAAACTGGCTTTATTCTACCTAAGTTGCCCTCCCACAAGTGTGTACTCCGAAAGAGTGTTTAGTGCCGCCGCTCACCTTGTCAGCAATCGGCGTACGAGGTTACATCCAGAAAATGTGGAGAAGATGATGTTCATTAAAATGAATTATAATCAATTCCTCCGCGGAGACATTGACCAGCAGCAATTGCCTCCACAAAGTACACAGGGAGCTGAGATGGTGGATTCCAGTGGGGACGAATTGATAATCTGTGAGGAGGGGGATGTACACGGTGATATATCGGAGGATGATGATGAGGTGGACATCTTGCCTCTGTAGAGCCAGTTTGTGCAAGGAGAGATTAATTGCTTCTTTTTTGGTGGGGGTCCAAACCAACCCGTCATATCAGTCACAGTCGTGTGGCAGACCCTATCACTGAAATGATGGGTTGGTTAAAGTGTGCATGTCCTGTTTATACAACATAAGGGTGGGTGGGAGGGCCCAAGGACAATTCCATCTTGCACCTCTTTTTTTCTTTAATTTTTCTTTGCGTCATGTGCTGTTTGGGGAGGGTTTTTTGGAAGGGCCATCCTGCGTGACACTGCAGTGCCACTCCTAGATGGGCCCGGTGTTTGTGTCGGCCACTAGGGTCGCTTATCTTACTCACACAGTCAGCTACCTCATTGCGCCTCTTTTTTTCTTTGCGTCATGTGCTGTTTGGGGAGGGTTTTTTGGAAGGGCCATCCTGCGTGACACTGCAGTGCCACTCCTAGATGGGCCCGGTGTTTGTGTCGGCCACTAGGGTCGCTTATCTTACTCACACAGTCAGCTACCTCATTGCGCCTCTTTTTTTCTTTGCGTCATGTGCTGTTTGGGGAGGGTTTTTTGGAAGGGCCATCCTGCGTGACACTGCAGTGCCACTCCTAGATGGGCCCGGTGTTTGTGTCGGCCACTAGGGTCGCTTATCTTACTCACACAGTCAGCTACCTCATTGCGCCTCTTTTTTTCTTTGCGTCATGTGCTGTTTGGGGAGGGTTTTTTGGAAGGGACATCCTGCGTGACACTGCAGTGCCACTCCTAGATGGGCCCGGTGTTTGTGTCGGCCACTAGGGTCGCTTATCTTACTCACACAGTCAGCTACCTCATTGCGCCTCTTTTTTTCTTTGCGTCATGTGCTGTTTGGGGAGGGTTTTTTTGGAAGGGACATCCTGCGTGACACTGCAGTGCCACTCCTAGATGGGCCCGGTGTTTGTGTCGGCCACTAGGGTCGCTTATCTTACTCACACAGTCAGCTACCTCATTGCGCCTCTTTTTTTCTTTGCGTCATGTGCTGTTTGGGGAGGGTTTTTTGGAAGGGCCATCCTGCGTGACACTGCAGTGCCACTCCTAGATGGGCCCGGTGTTTGTGTCGGCCACTAGGGTCGCTTATCTTACTCACACAGTCAGCTACCTCATTGCGCCTCTTTTTTTCTTTGCGTCATGTGCTGTTTAGGGAGGGTTTTTTGGAAGGGACATCCTGCGTGACACTGCAGTGCCACTCCTAGATGGGCCCGGTGTTTGTGTCGGCCACTAGGGTCGCCCAGCTTAGTCATCCAGCGACCTAGGTGCAAATTTTAGGACTAAAAATAATATTGTGAGGTGTGAGGTATTCAGAATAGACTGAAAATGAGTGTAAATTATGGTTTTTGAGGTTAATAATACTTTGGGATCAAAATGACCCCCAAATTCTATGATTTAAGCTGTTTTTTAGTGTTTTTTTAAAAAAAACACCCGAATCCAAAACACACCCGAATCCGACAAAAAAAAATCGGTGAGGTTTTGCCAAAACGCGTTCGAACCCAAAACACGGCCGCGGAACCGAACCCAAAACCAAAACACAAAACCCGAAAAATTTCAGGCGCTCATCTCTACTTCACACCTCTGCTACCGGTCCTAACCTACACTACAAGTACCATGGCGGCACATGCACACTAGCAAAAACATTGGGGGTAATTCCAAGTTGATCGCAGCAGGACATTTTTTAGCAGTTGGGCAAAACCATAGGCGTGCGCACGGGGGGTGCCTGGTGCGCACAGGCAATCTCTAATGTCAGGCACCCCCCACACACCACGCCTGCAGCACAGTTTCACTGCACATTCCTGTACCCCTCTCCTGCTGCCCGGTCTTATAAGTGACAGTGGACTGGAGTGTGCTTTCTTTCTTAGCCGGCAGCCGCACATGAATCACCCTCCCGGACTCGCCCCACGATGTGACATGATGATGTCATTCCGTCCGTGTATCCTCCCACTCCGCCTGCCTGTGCTCTCTCCTCCTGCCGGCACTCTCTCCACATGTGCCGCCTCCCCAATCAATGCCACAGCCTCCCGTGCCACAGGTCTGTAGCGGAGGTCAGTTTCTGCAGAGGAAAGAGAGGGGGCCAGGGGGATTTTTTTTTGGGGGGTGTAACATCGCAGCGGCACTCAGAAACAATATTCAGACAAGACAAGTGAAATATATTTGTTATTACACCTGCCTTGTCTGAATATTGTTTCTCAGTCCCAGCTATTTGGTGGACCTGTAGAGATACATAGGAAGGTATCAGTAAAGTAATCCTTTTATTGAGAGTGCTGCTTCAATATATATATATAAATATGTGTGTTTCCCAAGCAGCACTCCTCACAAAATCAATATGATCATTACTTAGTTGCCCTCCGCATGCAAATCCAAACAGCTGCAGCATATATGTTTCTCCAGTCTCACAAATCATTTAATCTATCCATATATACTGTGCTAGGTAGAATTAAACACAGAAAAAGCTAGTCCGTTCCAGCGCCTGCCGGTGACTTACAGCATAAGAATAAACCACGGCTATGATTCCGGTGAAAAAGAAGCCGACAAACGTGACCAGCACGGACTCCACCATGTGATCATCAATCCTCACTTCTGGCTGCAAAGGTGACATTCTCAGCGAGCCGTCATCCTGCAGGGAGGCAATGTCTCAGTCAGTGAGCACAAGCAGGTGGTGGTGAAAATAAAAGGGCTCTAATACATAGAAGCAAAGAATGTGATGGCAGGTAAGAACACTTGACCCATCTCGTCTGCCCTGAACACAGGTACGTGCAAACACTTAGGTTACATTTTTTGTGCGGGAGCCAGTTACCCTACCAGTATATTTTTGGACAGTGGGAGGAAACTCAATCAAGCACGGGGAAAATATACAAACTCCACACCGTATGGGCCGGTATCCGGACTCCAGGTCGACAATAAAAAGGTCGACACACATTAGGTCGCCACCAATTGGTCGACACGCCTAAGGTCGACATGGGCAAAAGGTTGACAGGAACAAGGTCGACGTGAGTTTTTCACGATTGTTTTCTTTTTTGGAACCTTTTCATACTTAACGATCCACGTGGACAACGATTGGAACGGTAATCTGTGCCGAGCAAAGCGGTAGCGGAGCGAACGCACCATGCCCGAAGCATGGCGAGCAAAGGCGGTGAACTAATTGGGGTTCCCGGTCACTGTACGAAGAAAATAATAAACTCATGTCGACCTTTTCCTATGTCGACCTTTCGTGTGTCGACCAACTGGCATCGACCTAAGGTGTGTCGACCTTTTTGTTGTCGACCTGGAGTCCCAGACCCGTATGGGCCATGGTCAAAAGTCACAATCATTGCAATGCATTAATGCCTTACACCCCAGTATTCTCCCTAGCTCCTAGGTGAAGCTGTGATTGGCTGAATATTGGTTCAATTCACAAAAGAGAGTCTTCATTATACAATGTGTACAGCAAGTGTCGTGTAACATTCTGCATTCTCCCTGCGCACAATTTCCCCACAGCGGTGAATGGACCAATAAGAAAGGTTGTAGTAGGGATCATAAACACTATTGTCCTGATACAGAGGTAGGTGCTAATTGCGCCGATTGTTACATCTTTGTACGCAGCGGATGTGACAAGATATGCAGGTGTCGCCGACACAGACATTTGTACGTAGACACCCACCACCAACTTCTCAGATCCGCCGCCCGCCTGTGTACAAAGGCACCTCATCTGGCAATCCTATGGTTGTTCAGAATGCACAGCCCAAGTAAGACGCCAGGACCAGTATCACTGTGTAAGAAAACTCAGTCGCTGACTGTGACACGCCCTGACATGCCTGCATTTCTCTCTTCACACCTCTGCTACCGGTCCTAACCTACACTACAAGTACCATGGCGGCACATGCACACTAGCAAAAACATTGGGGGTAATTCCAAGTTGATCGCAGCAGGACATTTTTTAGCAGTTGGGCAAAACCATAGGCGTGCGCACGGGGGGTGCCTGGTGCGCACAGGGAATCTCTAATGTCAGGCACCCCCCACACACCACGCCTGCAGCACAGTTTCACTGCACATTCCTGTACCCCTCTCCTGCTGCCCGGTCTTATAAGTGACA
Source organism: Pseudophryne corroboree (assembly GCF_028390025.1). Classification (NCBI taxonomy): domain Eukaryota; kingdom Metazoa; phylum Chordata; class Amphibia; order Anura; family Myobatrachidae; genus Pseudophryne; species Pseudophryne corroboree. The sequence continues at coordinate 89,599,064 of NC_086451.1, forward strand.
GTGGACTGGAGTGTGCTTTCTTTCTTAGCCGGCAGCCGCACATGAATCACCCTCCCGGACTCGCCCCACGAAGTGATATGATGATGTCATTCCATCCGTGTATCCTCCCACTCCGCCTGCCTGTGCTCTCTCCTCCTGCCGGCACTCTCTCCACATGTGCCGCCTCCCCAATCAATGCCACAGCCTCCCGTGCCACAGGTCTGTAGCGGAGGTCAGTCTCTGCAGAGGAAAGAGAGGGGGCCAGGGGGATTTTTTTTGGGGGGGTGTAACATCGCAGCGGCACTCAGAAACAATATTCAGACAAGACAAGTGAAATATATTTGTTATTACACCTGCCTTGTCTGAATATTGTTTCTCAGTCCCAGCTATTTGGTGGACCTGTAGAGATACATAGGAAGGTATCAGTAAAGTAATCCTTTTATTGAGAGTGCTGCTTCAATATATATATATAAATATGTGTGTTTCCCAAGCAGCACTCCTCACAAAATCAATATGATCATTACTTAGTTGCCCTCCGCATGCAAATTCAAACAGCTGCAGCATATATGTTTCTCCAGTCTCACAAATCATTTAATCTATCCATATATACTGTGCTAGGTAGAATTAAACACAGAAAAAGCTAGTCCTTTCCAGCGCCTGCCGGTGACTTACCGCATAAGAATAAACCACGGCTATGATTCCGGTGAAAAAGAAGCCGACAAACGTGACCAGCACGGACGCCACCATGTGATCATCAATCCTCACTTTTGGATGCAAAGGCGACATGTTCAGCGAGCCGTCATCCTGCACGGAGGCAATGTCTCAGTCAGTGAGCACAAGCAGGTGGTGGTGAAAATAAAAGGGCTCTAATACATAGAAGCAAAGAATGTGATGGCAGGTAAGAACACTTGACCCATCTCGTCTGCCCTGAACACAGGTACGTGCAAACACTTAGGTTACATTTTTTGTGCGGGAGCCAGTTACCCTACCAGTATATTTTTGGACATTGGGAGGAAACTCAATCAAGCACGGGGAAAATATACAAACTCCACACCGTATGGGCCGGTATCCGGACTCCAGGTCGACAATAAAAAGGTCGACACACATTAGGTCGCCACCAATTGGTCGACACGCCTAAGGTCGACATGGGCAAAAGGTCGACAGGAACAAGGTCGACATGAGTTTTTCACGATTTTTTTCTTTTTTGGAACCTTTTCATACTTAACGATCCACGTGGACTACGATTGGAACGGTAATCTGTGCCGAGCAAAGCAGTAGCAGAGCGAAGGCACCATGCCCGAAGCATGGCGAGCAAAGGCGGTGAACTAATTGGGGTTCCCGGTCACTGTACGAAGAAAATAATAAACTCATGTCGACCTTTTCCTATGTCGACCTTTCGTCCATGTCGACCTAAGGTGTGTCGACCAACTGGCGTCGACCTAAGGTGTGTCGACCTTTTTGTTGTCGACCTGGAGTCCCAGACCCGTATGGGCCATGGTCAAAAGTCACAATCATTGCAATGCATTAATGCCTTACACCCCAGTATTCTCCCTAGCTCCTAGGTGAAGCTGTGATTGGCTGAATATTGGTTCAATTCACAAAAGAGAGTCTTCATTATACAATGTGTACAGCAAGTGTCGTGTAACATTCTGCATTCTCCCTGCGCACAATTTCCCCACAGCGGTGAATGGACCAATAAGAAAGGTTGTAGTAGGGATCATAAACACTATTGTCCTGATACAGAGGTAGGTGCTAATTGCGCCGATTGTTACATCTTTGTACGCAGCGGATGTGACAAGATATGCAGGTGTCGCCGACACAGACATTTGTACGTAGACACCCACCACCAACTTCTCAGATCCGCCGCCCGCCTGTGTACAAAGGCACCTCATCTGGCAATCCTATGGTTGTTCAGAATGCACAGCCCAAGTAAGACGCCAGGACCAGTATCACTGTGTAAGAAAACTCAGTCGCTGACTGTGACACGCCCTGACATGCCTGCATTTCTCTCTTCACACCTCTGCTACCGGTCCTAACCTACACTACAAGTACCATGGCGGCACATGCACACTAGCAAAAACATTGGGGGTAATTCCAAGTTGATCGCAGCAGGACATTTTTTAGCAGTTGGGCAAAACCATAGGCGTGCGCACGGGGGGTGCCTGGTGCGCACAGGGAATCTCTAATGTCAGGCACCCCCCACACACCACGCCTGCAGCACAGTTTCACTGCACATTCCTGTACCCCTCTCCTGCTGCCCGGTCTTATAAGTGACAGTGGACTGGAGTGTGCTTTCTTTCTTAGCCGGCAGCCGCACATGAATCACCCTCCCGGACTCGCCCCACGAAGTGATATGATGATGTCATTCCATCCGTGTATCCTCCCACTCCGCCTGCCTGTGCTCTCTCCTCCTGCCGGCACTCTCTCCACATGTGCCGCCTCCCCAATCAATGCCACAGCCTCCCGTGCCACAGGTCTGTAGCGGAGGTCAGTCTCTGCAGAGGAAAGAGAGGGGGCCAGGGGGATTTTTTTTGGGGGGGTGTAACATCGCAGCGGCACTCAGAAACAATATTCAGACAAGACAAGTGAAATATATTTGTTATTACACCTGCCTTGTCTGAATATTGTTTCTCAGTCCCAGCTATTTGGTGGACCTGTAGAGATACATAGGAAGGTATCAGTAAAGTAATCCTTTTATTGAGAGTGCTGCTTCAATATATATATATAAATATGTGTGTTTCCCAAGCAGCACTCCTCACAAAATCAATATGATCATTACTTAGTTGCCCTCCGCATGCAAATTCAAACAGCTGCAGCATATATGTTTCTCCAGTCTCACAAATCATTTAATCTATCCATATATACTGTGCTAGGTAGAATTAAACACAGAAAAAGCTAGTCCTTTCCAGCGCCTGCCGGTGACTTACCGCATAAGAATAAACCACGGCTATGATTCCGGTGAAAAAGAAGCCGACAAACGTGACCAGCACGGACGCCACCATGTGATCATCAATCCTCACTTTTGGATGCAAAGGCGACATGTTCAGCGAGCCGTCATCCTGCACGGAGGCAATGTCTCAGTCAGTGAGCACAAGCAGGTGGTGGTGAAAATAAAAGGGCTCTAATACATAGAAGCAAAGAATGTGATGGCAGGTAAGAACACTTGACCCATCTCGTCTGCCCTGAACACAGGTACGTGCAAACACTTAGGTTACATTTTTTGTGCGGGAGCCAGTTACCCTACCAGTATATTTTTGGACATTGGGAGGAAACTCAATCAAGCACGGGGAAAATATACAAACTCCACACCGTATGGGCCGGTATCCGGACTCCAGGTCGACAATAAAAAGGTCGACACACATTAGGTCGCCACCAATTGGTCGACACGCCTAAGGTCGACATGGGCAAAAGGTCGACAGGAACAAGGTCGACATGAGTTTTTCACGATTTTTTTCTTTTTTGGAACCTTTTCATACTTAACGATCCACGTGGACTACGATTGGAACGGTAATCTGTGCCGAGCAAAGCAGTAGCAGAGCGAAGGCACCATGCCCGAAGCATGGCGAGCAAAGGCGGTGAACTAATTGGGGTTCCCGGTCACTGTACGAAGAAAATAATAAACTCATGTCGACCTTTTCCTATGTCGACCTTTCGTCCATGTCGACCTAAGGTGTGTCGACCAACTGGCGTCGACCTAAGGTGTGTCGACCTTTTTGTTGTCGACCTGGAGTCCCAGACCCGTATGGGCCATGGTCAAAAGTCACAATCATTGCAATGCATTAATGCCTTACACCCCAGTACTCTCCCTAGCTCCTAGGTGAAGCTGTAATTGGCTGAATATTGGTTCAATTCACAAAAGAGAGTCTTCATTATACAATGTGTACAGCAAGTGTCGTGTAACATTCTGCATTCTCCCTGCGCACAATTTCCCCACAGCGGTGAATGGACCAATAAGAAAGGTTGTAGTAGGGATCATAAACACTATTGTCCTGATACAGAGGTAGGTGCTAATTGCGCCGATTGTTACATCTTTGTACGCAGCGGATGTGTCAAGATATGCAAGTGTCGCCGACACAGACCTTTGTACGGAGACACCCACCACCGACTTCTCAGATCCGCCGCCCGCCTGTGTACAAAGGCACCTCATCTGGCAATCCTATGGTTGTTCAGAATGCACAGCCCAAGTAAGACGCCAGGACCAGTATCACTGTGTAAGAAAACTCAGTCGCTGACTGTGACACGCCCTGACATGCCTGCATTTCTCTCTTCACACCTCTGCTACCGGTCCTAACCTACACTACAAGTACCATGGCGGCACATGCACACTAGCAAAAACATTGGGGGTAATTCCATAAACATCTTAGTGATATTTGGTGGACCCCTTTCTTTGAAAGTAAAGCATTCATAACCTAGAACCAGAAATAACGACACGGAGACTTGAATTTTGGCAGAAAATTGCTAGCTATTTATTTGTCCCTATCCATTAGCAAACCTGTAATAAAGAAATTAATTTAATATGCCGCTCCCGCCGGCATATGGTGGCGGCCCAAAAGAACGGCTCAATTAACCTAAATTAACCTTAAATAACTAACCCTATAAATTTACTAAAACTTATCATAAACCGGTAATAGGTGACAACTCAACCCCCACAGTGACTACCCACCGCTCCTGGGTGCCCTGCCGCTGCCTTCCCGGACGGGTGGTCAAGCGGCCATAAGTCGATGGAGGTGAGTGCACCTAAACCACAACCAACTGTAAAACACTACAGTTTTCCCTACAATACAAAACTGCCGTTCTTTTCCGCCAATAAATAGCCAACGATAAACCAGCCAACAACTTAACGCCAAAGCACCACGTGCCAGAATTTCCTACTACCAGGGCGGGAGGGTGGGAAAGCAAATCCACCAAGAGAACTAAGATGGCCTCACCTTCCCTATATATATCTAACCCTCCCCCTAAAGAAGGCTGTACTTTCCTAACAGCTAGGTCCACCCCTCCCCAGATGTTTAACTCTTTCCTTTCCTATGCAGTCAATTCTCTCTCCTAAACATCTTAGTGATATTTGGTGGACCCCTTTCTTTGAAAGTAAAGCATTCATAACCTAGAACCAGAAATAACGACACGGAGACTTGAATTTTGGCAGAAAATTGCTAGCTATTTATTTGTCCCTATCCATTAGCAAACCTGTAATAAAGAAATTAATTTAATATGCCGCTCCCGCCGGCATATGGTGGCGGCCCAAAAGAACGGCTCAATTAACCTAAATTAACCTTAAATAACTAACCCTATAAATTTACTAAAACTTATCATAAACCGGTAATAGGTGACAACTCCACCCCCACAGTGACTACCCACCGCTCCTGGGTGCCCTGCCGCTGCCTTCCCGGACGGGTGGTCAAGCGGCCATAAGTCGATGGAGGTGAGTGCACCTAAACCACAACCAACTGTAAAACACTACAGTTTTCCCTACAATACAAAACTGCCGTTCTTTTCCGCCAACAGCGAAAGACTCATCCCCAAAGTCTTTCGCACCGCCACCATAAACCTACCCTAACTCCTGCAAAGCGAAAACTAGATCCTCCAGAAAAAACATCATCCCCTCATTGGATAGATGTACTCCATCATGCCGGAAAAGGTGGCTGTCTCTGAGCCGAATCCTCGGGTGGCGAACCACCCTCCCTCCGTGGGACAGCACCCACTTTGCCACCGCCCCGTTCACCTTTTTCCGGGCCTCGTCAATCTGGCGCCCATCCGCCACACCCCTCCAACACAATCTTGGCACCATCATTGAAAAAAACAACACACAATTGGTCCATGTTGCGGCCACACTTGCCAGATCATGTATCATGGCCCACCGCAGATCCAAGGATGTCCTCTTCCCCAGGTCGTTGGCCACCTAGATGGACAACCAAGACCCTAGGGACTCCATGCTTGCTGGCCTGACTCACTAACCTACTCTTCAGCTCACCCCACATCATTCCTCGCCAGCCAAGCCATCTGACACCCTGTGCTCCAAGCAATGCCTGAGACCCTTCCGAGGCCACAAACCTGGCCGCCCAGTAAATGTAAGAGTGGCCAACCACCCAAACGGCCAAATTGTCGTCAAACCATCCTGAAGGGGAAAAGAGGGGTAGAATTGATTACTAAGAGGCTTATTAATTGTTTACACTGAAGGATCTGCCAAAAAGAAAAACTTTAGATCTCGCTATTGCAGCAGTCACGGCCTAGCCGAACTGCACCATGCTTCGTTGCCAATTTAAAGCGCAATTAAAGACACAAAGGGGAAAGATCAAATAAAACAAACAAAATAAAACAGGGAGGGGGGGGGGGTATAAAATGGGAAACACATGTAATAACTCAGCTGGAGGTGAAAGCGTAAAGACCTGCTGAGGGACTCTGATTAGACCAGATTAGCCGAATTGTAGATTAGAATTCAGTCCGTCAAGTCAGACAAAAAAATCGCAAAATAACTCCAGACCCCCGCTGCCGACTCATGTCAGCAACGGCGAGTAGCTAATCCCTGAGTAGGATAAAAAAGGGGGAAACACTAACAAATGCACAACACCATAAAATCACAGAACTGGAACAACATAATACATTGCAAATAAAACAAAGCACTAGGTGCAAACCGACTTCTCACGCGACGGGGCGAATGTATCGTCTATAACTTGACGACTTCCATCGCCCAACCGCCTGGATTTCAGTTCTGGAAAAACCCGCCGCAGCAGCCGACGTCGCCGCGCCTATTCGAAAGGAATGGGTACCGAAAGCAGCGGGTGGGAGGCCCAAGCTCTCCTCTAGCGCTGGAACCATAGTGACCCAGCGCCCTCTCCCCACTTGATCCGTCTTAGAGCGCCGCAATCTGCACAGCAAGGACCTCTCACCCACTACAACGTCTCCGACCAGCATGCGCGAATCTGCTCTCTTGGAAGGCGCTACCAACTCGGAAACCCGAAAGGCCCCGTGGTAAGCCATTGAGAACGCCAAACTGAACAAAAGCGTCTCAAACCTGGACGATGCGACTCGCCCCACCGCCGCGATGACGGCCGGCAACAAGGCCGCATCGATGGGCCGCCTCCTATCTGGTGGCGTCGGTGCAACTCGCGCCCACCCTTTCATTGCCTTCCGCAGAACCTCGCTTTTTGTTACATCAGGGACGCCTCGCAGCTTGCAGAAAAATGAGACGCCAGCCAAGTACCGTGATACCACCGCTCGGGACCTACCGGAAACGTAAAGCTGCCAAATAAAAGAAAGCATCAGCCGATGCTTGCTCTTACCTTGATGCTGACGACCTTGGACAAACTCCTCCCACTCGCTCCAAGCTTGTCCGTAAGCCTTAAGCGTGGCTGGCGCGACTGACCGCAACGCTAGACCCTCCAGTCCGGCTCGATCACCTGCCAAACATAACCGGGACAGTGAAAACCTTGCTCCTCGGCCTCGGGTGCCAAAACCCCAAATCTCTCCCACTGTCCACGCGACAACGCGTCTGCAATTCCGTTCTCCAAACCGGGCACGTGTTGTGCCCGGAACCATAGGTTCCTACGCAAGCATGTCAAAAGCAATTGCCCGAGCACCCGCAGCACCACTAGCGATCTCGCCCTCTGGTTATTAATCGCATGCACCGCGCCCAGATTATCGCATCTAAACAATATGCTGCGGTTAGCCAACCGATCGCCCCAGACCTCCAACGCTACCATAATGGGAAAAAGCTCCAGCAGCACCAGATCTTTTGTAAGACCCTCGCTATGCCAGTTTGCCGGCCAGGATGCCGCACACCACGATCCCTCCAAAAAACAACCGAATCCAAAGGCACCTGCAGCATCAGTAAACAGCTGCAACCGCTCGCTGTCTACGGCTGGCGCTTGCCACATGCTCACTCCGTTGAAATCCTCCAGGAACGAAGCCCAGACGGCCAAATCCCTTTTTAATTCAGAGGACAATCGCACGAAATGATGAGGCCTGGCACACCCCGCCGTCGCCCTTTCGAGCTTCCGGCAGAAAACCCTGCCCATCGGTATTACCCGACAAGCAAAGTTCAGCATGCCCAACAAGGACTGCGCCTGCCGCAGCGTAACTTTACGCGAGCCGTTGAACCGGCAAATGGTTTCGCGGAGCTTCGACACTTTGTCCCGGGGCAGGCGACACTCTCCCGCCACAGTGTCAATTTCAATCCCCAAAAATGATAGGCAGGAGTTCGGACCCTCCGTTTTGTCCCTGGCTACAGGAACACCGAAGTGGTAAAAAAGAGCCCGGGTGCTAAACAGCAAGTCGCCGCACCTTGCGTCATTAGCCGGACCCGCACACAGGAAATCATCGAGGTAATGGGCAACCCCGTGACCGCCTGACCCAGACTCCACGCACCAATGAAGAAACGTGCTAAAACGCTCGAAAAATGAGCATGAAACGGAACATCCCATCGGCAGACATTTGCCGATGAAATACTCCGCCCCAATCCGGAAACCCATAAAACGGAATGAGTCCGGATGCAATGGCAGTAATCTAAAGGCTGATTCAACATCAATCTTAGCCATGAGGGCCCCGCTCCCGTAGCTGCGGACCATCTCTAGCGGCCCGTCAAATGACTGATACACCACCGAGCAATGAGCCGGTGGTATTGCATCGTTGACCGATGCCCCCGGCGGGTAAGAAAGATGCTGGATGAGCCGAAAAGCGCCTGGAGTCTTCTTCGGTACCACCCCGACCGGGGAGATGACCAAGTCATCCACCGGGGGTGACCTAAACGGCCCCTCCATCCTGCCCAACCCGACCTCCTTATCCACTTTCTCCCGCAGCACAGTCGGCAAAGCTCGGGCAGACTGGAGGTTCCTCTTCGCGCGCACGGACACTTCGCTCGCAACAGGCAAGCGAAAACCAAACCTAAAACCGTCTAACAAAAATTTTGCATCCCTTTTATTTGGATACAGATCCAACCACTTGCCCATCGTTTCCAGCTTAACTGGCGTCGGGGCTCTGCCGAGCGGTCCCGCTCGCGGCCTGCTTAGGGTACGCTTGTTTTCCCCGATTTCCCTGTCGACCACCTTTGAAACAAGAGGAGGCTGGGTGGGCTCCTCCACACTGCTGGCAGGAGTGACGAAAACGACACTGCTTGCCAAGGGAACATGCTCCGCTGTTAAAAGCGAAGCATTTCCCTCGTGGGGCAGACCGCCCGCCCGCGCGAACGGCCAATCCGCCTGTCCTGGCAAATCCCCCGTCCGCGCCCGCCCCCTGGGCTGATGACCCTGCTCGACGCCCACCTGCTCTCTGTTTCTGGGGTTCTTCCTCCTGCTGTGATGCCCGGGTCACTTTGAGCCAGACCTCCACGTCCTTGAACCCAAAATCCATGACCCGTAGCCCGTCCTGTTTCTCCCGAAACTCTTGGTCATACCGGCGCCATTCCGAGCCCGAGGATGTGCACTGCATGTCGTGCACGAGATGCAGGTACCGGATAATATTCATGTGCTCTTCCGGCCTATCCTCCAAATAGCATGCCGCAAAGACCCAGAAACCGGCCAGCCAATTATCAAAAGACCGGAAAACCTCTGTCCCCATGCCCTTCTTAGCGGCCGCCGCTTTGTAATCCTTCTTCATGGCCTTAGTCAAAACGAATAAGTCCACGAAGTCACCCCTACGTATCTTCTTGCGGTAGCTGTCTCGCAGCCCCCGCATAACTGTGGTGTGCTCGCAGCGCACTACCCCAGGCAAGTCGCGCCGCTTTTTTGCCCTACGCTCCTCCTCACTAACTCGCTTGCGCTGCTTACGCCTCTTCTGCTGTTTTGCTGCCCGCTTGGCAAATTTTGCCGCCTTCTTCCTTGCCCTAGAAGTACTGTCTACGTCGGACGCTTGCTACGACAAAGAAGAGGAAGAGGAGGAAGACGAAGAGCTATGCGAACTCGAGCTCGTGGGGGAAATTGATATAGACTGTACCAACTCACCGGATGCCATCGACCTCTCCGACCTGGAATCCTCATCCTCCTCAGCCCAATCATCGTCCTCCACGAAATCTGCCAAATCCCCTTCTTCTCGGCCCTCTGTGGACGACAAAGCAGAAGAGGGCCCGGCCCATGCTTGCGGCGCACGCCGGGCCCCCCGTGTGGAATGCACAGTGAGCGCGCGCCCCTGCTGTTCCCGGTCCGCACCTAGCTCCAGCTCCGCAGCGGCGGCCCCCAGCTCTCGGCAGGCTCGTGCCACCCGCTGCGCCGCTGAGGCCCTCCGCTTGCCAGACCCCCTGCCTCTCGCCAACTGGCCGAAATCCGCCTGCGCCCTAGGGGAAGCCACTGCAGCTAACGGCCCCAAAGTCTCTACTACCGTGGCCAGAGCCGACGCTAGGGCCCCGGGAGGATCCCGCGTGCCGCGACCCCCGTCAACGGCGCCCGAAGGACCACCGGTCCTTGGTTGGGCGCGAGCCCGCGCCTGCCGACCGGCCGATGTGACCCGGGGACCCGGCCCCTCCTGCTCCGACGTGAAGGCAAGTGCCCCCCGGCCGGACCATCCGCTCTCCATTTCTGATCCTTCGTCCTCCCTCCCCGACGAAGCAGCAGAATCCCCCGGTCCTGGGGAGGACCCGCTGTCGTGCACAGCGGCCCGAGCCGCGGCCCTGCGGCCGCTGACCCATTCCCTGTCTCCCCTCCGCCCGCGGGACCCGCTGCGTCCCGCCTCTGTAGGGCTGGTGTGTGGAGTCAAAGAGACCCGCGATGCACCCCTGTGCGTTCCCCCGCGCGTCGCACGACCTCCGGTGTGCGCACGCGCATGCTGCTCCTGGTCACCCCGTGCAGTTCCTGCCGTGGCCCTATCCGCTGGCTCCAACTCTCTGCGCCCAGCGCTGCCTACCAGAGGCACACGCTGCACCCCCCTTGCATGCCCCCTCCCCCTGCCTGACTCCGGCATCCGGGGAGTCAAAAGGGGTGTTTGGTGCATTGGCGGCGCAGCTGCGCGCACACGTGCGCGGCCGGCGCCGCCCGGAGCGAGCGTGGGCGCGCGCGCACCCCGTGCGCGCGTCCCACCTCTTGCCGCCATCGGGCTCCCAGACTGCGTCTCCTCCTCGGCCGCCGCGCGAGGCTCCTGCACAGGCCCCACGCGGCGACCGCCAGCTCCCCTTTCCGTCCTCTCCCCCCGCCCGGCACTAACATTCGGCCGTGGCAAGGGAGGAGGGCTAGGACCTGAACCCGCCGAGCGCCTCCCGCGGCGCGCGTGCCCGCCCGCGGGCGCCCGACACGATCCCGGACTCGGCGGCTCCCGGAGGGGACGGCCGCCGCCCGTCAATCCTCGGGCGGCCTGCAGGGACCCCTGGTCCCCCACGCCGCCCTCGCCCGGCCGGTGTGACCGACTCGGCTCCCGGCGGCGAGCCCGACCGGGCCTTGCTTATGATGCCCGCGTCCCTGTTTGCTGAGGCCCCGAGGGACGGAGCCCCGTCCCCCATGCTGCCCACTGCATCCTCAGAGCCCGCTCGACCGTCTGACCCACGGTACCGAGCCGGGGCCCGTAGAACGCGCTGGGGGCGGGCAGCCATAGCAGCAGGTAATAAGAAGGTGGAGAGGAGGAGTATTACAAGAAGGTGGGGGTAACTTTGTTAATCTGTTTGCACAGTGAATGAAAAACAAAATTGTCTGCAATGCAGCACTCACCTAAAAGCAAATCCACCAAGAGAACTAAGATGGCCTCAACTTCCCTATATATATCAAACCCTCCCCCTAAAGAAGGCTGTACTTTCCTAACAGCTAGGTCCACCCCTCCCCAGATGTTTAACTCTTTCCTTTCCTATGCAGTCAATTCTCTCTCCTGTTGATCGCAGCAGGACATTTTTTAGCAGTTGGGCAAAACCATAGGCGTGCGCACGGGGGGTGCTTGGTGCGCACAGGGAATCTCTAATGTCAGGCACCCCCCACACACCACGCCTGCAGCACAGTTTCACTGCACATTCCTGTACCCCTCTCCTGCTGCCCGGTCTTATAAGTGACAGTGGACTGGAGTGTGCTTTCTTTCTTAGCCGGCAGCCGCACATGAATCACCCTCCCGGACTCGCCCCACGATGTGACATGATGATGTCATTCCGTCCGTGTATCCTCCCACTCCACCTGCCTGTGCTCTCTCCTCCTGCCGGCACTCTCTCCACATGTGCCGCCTCCCCAATCAATGCCACAGCCTCCCGTGCCACAGGTCTGTAGCGGAGGTCAGTTTCTGCAGAGGAAAGAGAGGGGGCCAGGGGGATTTTTTTTTGGGGGGTGTAACATCGCAGCGGCACTCAGAATCAATATTCAGACAAGACAAGTGAAATATATTTGCTATTACACCTGCCTTGTCTGAATATTGTTTCTCAGTCCCAGCTATTTGGTGGACCTGTAGAGATACATAGGAAGGTATCAGTAAAGTAATCCTTTTATTGAGAGTGCTGCTTCAATATATATATATAAATATGTGTGTTTCCCAAGCAGCACTCCTCACAAAATCAATATGATCATTACTTAGTTGCCCTCCGCATGCAAATCCAAACAGCTGCAGCATATATGTTTCTCCAGTCTCACAAATCATTTAATCTATCCATATATACTGTGCTAGGTAGAATTAAACACAGAAAAAGCTAGTCCGTTGCAGCGCCTGCCGGTGACTTACCGCATAAGAATAAACCACGGCTATGATTCCGGTAAAAAGAAGCCGACAAACGTGACCAGCACGGACTCCACCATGTGATCATCAATCCTCACTTCTGGCTGCAAAGGCGACATTCTCAGCGGCCGTCATCCTGCAGGGAGGCAATGTCTCAGTCAGTGAGCACAAGCAGGTGGTGGTGAAAATAAAAGGGCTCTAATACATAGAAGCAAAGAATGTGATGGCAGGTAAGAACACTTGACCCATCTCGTCTGCCCTGAACACAGGTACGTGCAAACACCTAGGTTACATTTTTTGTGCGGGAGCCAGTTACCCTACCAGTATATTTTTGGACAGTGGGAGGAAACTCAATCAAGCACGGGGAAAATATACAAACTCCACACCGTATGGGCCGTTATCCGGACTCCAGGTCGACAATAAAAAGGTCGACACACATTAGGTCGCCACCAATTGGTCGACACGCCTAAGGTCGACATGGGCAAAAGGTCGACATGAGTTTTTCACAATTTTTTTCTTTTTTGGAACCTTTTCATACTTAACGATCCACGTGGACTACGATTGGAGCGGTAATCTGTGCCGAGCAAAGCGGTAGCGGAGCGAAGGCATCATGCCCGAAGCATGGCGAGCAAAGGCGGTGAACTAGTTGGGGTTCCCGGTCACTGTACGAAGAAAATAATAAACTCATGTCGACCTTTTCCTATGTCGACCTTTCGTCCATGTCGACCTAAGGTGTGTCGACCAACTGGCGTCGACCTAAGGTGTGTCGACCTTTTTGTTGTCGACCTGGAGTCCCAGACCCGTATGGGCCATGGTCAAAAGTCACAATCATTGCAATGCATTAATGCCTTACACCCCAGTATTCTCCCTAGCTCCTAGGTGAAGCTGTGATTGGCTGAATATTGGTTCAATTCACAAAAGAGAGTCTTCATTATACAATGTGTACAGCAAGTGTCGTGTAACATTCTGCATTCTCCCTGCGCACAATTTCCCCACAGCGGTGAACGGACCAATAAGAAAGGTTGTAGTAGGGATCATAAACACTATTGTCCTGATACAGAGGTAGGTGCTAATTGCGCCGATTGTTACATCTTTGTACGCAGCGGATGTGACAAGATATGCAGGTGTCGCCGACACAGACCTTTGTACGGAGACACCCACCACCGACTTCTCAGATCCGCCGCCCGCCTGTGTACAAAGGCACCTCATCTGGCAATCCTATGGTTGTTCAGAATGCAGAGCCCAAGTAAGACGCCAGGACCAGTATCACTGTGTAAGAAAACTCAGTCGCTGACTGTGACACGCCCTGACATGCCTGCATTTCTCTCTTCACACCTCTGCTACCGGTCCTAACCTACACTACAAGTACCATGGCGGCACATGCACACTAGCAAAAACATTGGGGGTAATTCCAAGTTGATCGCAGCAGGACATTTTTTAGCAGTTGGGCAAAACCATAGGCGTGCGCACGGGGGGTGCTTGGTGCGCACAGGCAATCTCTAATGTCAGGCACCCCCCACACACCACGCCTGCAGCACAGTTTCACTGCACATTCCTGTACCCCTCTCCTGCTGCCCGGTCTTATAAGTGACAGTGGACTGGAGTGTGCTTTCTTTCTTAGCCGGCAGCCGCACATGAATCACCCTCCTGGACTCGCCCCACGATGTGACATGATGATGTCATTCCGTCCGTGTATCCTCCCACTCCGCCTGCCTGTGCTCTCTCCTCCTGCCGGCACTCTCTCCACATGTGCCGCCTCCCCAATCAATGCCACAGCCTCCCGTGCCACAGGTCTGTAGCGGAGGTCAGTTTCTGCAGAGGAAAGAGAGGGGGCCAGGGGGATTTTTTTTGGGGGGGTGTAACATCGCAGCGGCACTCAGAATCAATATTCAGACAAGACAAGTGAAATATATTTGCTATTACACCTGCCTTGTCTGAATATTGTTTCTCAGTCCCAGCTATTTGGTGGACCTGTAGAGATACATAGGAAGGTATCAGTAAAGTAATCCTTTTATTGAGAGTGCTGCTTCAATATATATATATAAATATGTGTGTTTCCCAAGCAGCACTCTTCACAAAATCAATATGATCATTACTTAGTTGCCCTCCGCATGCAAATTCAAACAGCTGCAGCATATATGTTTCTCCAGTCTCACAAATCATTTAATCTATCCATATATACTGTGCTAGGTAGAATTAAACACAGAAAAAGCTAGTCCGTTCCAGCGCCTGCCGGTGACTTACCGCATAAGAATAAACCACGGCTATGATTCCGGTGAAAAAGAAGCCGACAAACGTGACCAGCACGGACTCCACCATGTGATCATCAATCCTCACTTCTGGCTGCAAAGGCAACATTCTCAGCGAGCCGTCATCCTGCAGGGAGGCAATGTCTCAGTCAGTGAGCACAAGCAGGTGGTGGTGAAAATAAAAGGGCTCTAATACATAGAAGCAAAGAATGTGATGGCAGGTAAGAACACTTGACCCATCGCGTCTGCCCTGAACACAGGTACGTGCAAACACTTAGGTTACATTTTTTGTGCGGGAGCCAGTTACCCTACCAGTATATTTTTGGACAGTGGGAGGAAACTCAATCAAGCACGGGGAAAATATACAAACTCCACACCGTATGGGCCGGTATCCGGACTCCAGGTCGACAATAAAAAGGTCGACACACATTAGGTCGCCACCAATTGGTCGACACGCCTAAGGTCGACATGGGCAAAAGGTCGACAGGAACAAGGTCGACATGAGTTTTTCACGATTTTTTTCTTTTTTGGAACCTTTTCATACTTAACGATCCACGTGGACTACGATTGGAACGGTAATCTGTGCCGAGCAAAGCGGTAGCGGAGCGAAGGCACCATGCCCGAAGCATGGCGAGCAAAGGTGGTGAACTAATTGGGGTTCCCGGTCACTGTACGAAGAAAATAATAAACTCATGTCGACCTTTTCCTATGTCGACCTTTCGTCCATGTCGACCTAAGGTGTGTCGACCAACTGGCGTCGACCTAAGGTGTGTCGACCTTTTTGTTGTCGACCTGGAGTCCCAGACCCGTATGGGCCATGGTCAAAAGTCACAATCATTGCAATGCATTAATGCCTTACACCCCAGTATTCTCCCTAGCCCCTAGGTGAAGCTGTGATTGGCTGAATATTGGTTCAATTCACAAAAGAGAGTCTTCATTATACAATGTGTACAGCAAGTGTCGTGTAACATTCTGCATTCTCCCTGCGCACAATTTCCCCACAGCGGTGAATGGACCAATAAGAAAGGTTGTAGTAGGGATCATAAACACTATTGTCCTGATACAGAGGTAGGTGCTAATTGCGCCGATTGTTACATCTTTGTACGCAGCGGATGTGACAAGATATGCAGGTGTCGCCGACACAGACCTTTGTACGGAGACACCCACCACCGACTTCTCAGATCCGCCGCCCGCCTGTGTACAAAGGCACCTCATCTGGCAATCCTATGGTTGTTCAGAATGCACAGCCCAAGTAAGATGCCAGGACCAGTATCCCTGTATAAGAAAACTCAGTCGCTGACTGTGACACGCCCTGACATGCCTGCATTTCTCTCTTCACACCTCTGCTACCGGTCCTAACCTACACTACAAGTACCATGGCGGCACATGCACACTAGCAAAAACATTGGGGGTAATTCCAAGTTGATCGCAGCAGGACATTTTTTAGCAGTTGGGCAAAACCATAGGCGTGCGCACGGGGGGTGCTTGGTGCGCACAGGCAATCTCTAATGTCAGGCACCCCCCACACACCACGCCTGCAGCACAGTTTCACTGCACATTCCTGTACCCCTCTCCTGCTGCCCGGTCTTATAAGTGACAGTGGACTGGAGTGTGCTTTCTTTCTTAGCCGGCAGCCGCACATGAATCACCCTCCCGGACTCGCCCCACGATGTGACATGATGATGTCATTCCGTCCGTGTATCCTCCCACTCCGCCTGCCTGTGCTCTCTCCTCCTGCCGGCACTCTCTCCACATGTGCCGCCTCCCCAATCAATGCCACAGCCTCCCGTGCCACAGGTCTGTAGCGGAGGTCAGTTTCTGCAGAGGAAAGAGAGGGGGCCAGGGGGATTTTTTTTGGGGGGGTGTAACATCGCAGCGGCACTCAGAATCAATATTCAGACAAGACAAGTGAAATATATTTGCTATTACACCTGCCTTGTCTGAATATTGTTTCTCAGTCCCAGCTATTTGGTGGACCTGTAGAGATACATAGGAAGGTATCAGTAAAGTAATCCTTTTATTGAGAGTGCTGCTTCAATATATATATATAAATATGTGTGTTTCCCAAGCAGCACTCCTCACAAAATCAATATGATCATTACTTAGTTGCCCTCCGCATGCAAATCCAAACAGCTGCAGCATATATGTTTCTCCAGTCTCACAAATCATTTAATCTATCCATATATACTGTGCTAGGTAGAATTAAACACAGAAAAAGCTAGTCCGTTCCAGCGCTTGCCGGTGACTTACCGCATAAGAATAAACCACGGCTATGATTCCGGTGAAAAAGAAGCCGACAAACGTGACCAGCACGGACTCCACCATGTGATCATCAATCCTCACTTCTGGCTGCAAAGGCGACATTCTCAGCGAGCCGTCATCCTGCAGGCAGGCAATGTCTCAGTCAGTGAGCACAAGCAGGTGGTGGTGAAAATAAAAGGGCTCTAATACATAGAAGCAAAGAATGTGATGGCAGGTAAGAACACTTGACCCATCTCGTCTGCCCTGAACACAGGTACGTGCAAACACTTAGGTTACATTTTTTGTGCGGGAGCCAGTTACCCTACCAGTATATTTTTGGACAGTGGGAGGAAACTCAATCAAGCACGGGGAAAATATACAAACTCCACACCGTATGGGCCGGTATCCGGACTCCAGGTCGACAATAAAAAGGTCGACACACATTAGGTCGCCACCAATTGGTCGACACGCCTAAGGTCGACATGGGCAAAAGGTCGACAGGAACAAGGTCGACATGAGTTTTTCACGATTTTTTTCTTTTTTGGAACCTTTTCATACTTAACGATCCACGTGGACTACGATTGGAACGGTAATCTGTGCCGAGCAAAGCAGTAGCAGAGCGAAGGCACCATGCCCGAAGCATGGCGAGCAAAGGCGGTGAACTAATTGGGGTTCCCGGTCACTGTACGAAGAAAATAATAAACTCATGTCGACCTTTTCCTATGTCGACCTTTCGTCCATGTCGACCTAAGGTGTGTCGACCAACTGGCGTCGACCTAAGGTGTGTCGACCTTTTTGTTGTCGACCTGGAGTCCCAGACCCGTATGGGCCATGGTCAAAAGTCACAATCATTGCAATGCATTAATGCCTTACACCCCAGTATTCTCCCTAGCTCCTAGGTGAAGCTGTGATTGGCTGAATATTGGTTCAATTCACAAAAGAGAGTCTTCATTATACAATGTGTACAGCAAGTGTCGTGTAACATTCTGCATTCTCCCTGCGCACAATTTCCCCACAGCGGTGAATGGACCAATAAGAAAGGTTGTAGTAGGGATCATAAACACTATTGTCCTGATACAGAGGTAGGTGCTAATTGCGCCGATTGTTACATCTTTGTACGCAGCGGATGTGACAAGATATGCAAGTGTCGCCGACACAGACCTTTGTACGGAGACACCCACCACCGACTTCTCAGATCCGCCGCCCGCCTGTGTACAAAGGCACCTCATCTGGCAATCCTATGGTTGTTCAGAATGCACAGCCCAAGTAAGATGCCAGGACCAGTATCCCTGTATAAGAAAACTCAGTCGCTGACTGTGACACGCCCTGACATGCCTGCATTTCTCTCTTCACACCTCTGCTACCGGTCCTAACCTACACTACAAGTACCATGGCGGCACATGCACACTAGCAAAAACATTGGGGGTAATTCCAAGTTGATCGCAGCAGGACATTTTTTAGCAGTTGGGCAAAACCATAGGCGTGCGCACGGGGGGTGCCTGGTGCGCACAGGCAATCTCTAATGTCAGGCACCCCCCACACACCACGCCTGCAGCACAGTTTCACTGCACATTCCTGTACCCCTCTCCTGCTGCCCGGTCTTATAAGTGACAGTGGACTGGAGTGTGCTTTCTTTCTTAGCCGGCAGCCGCACATGAACCACCCTCCTGGACTCGCCCCACGATGTGACATGATGATGTCATTCCGTCCGTGTATCCTCCCACTCCGCCTGCCTGTGCTCTCTCCTCCTGCCGGCACTCTCTCCACATGTGCCGCCTCCCCAATCAATGCCACAGCCTCCCGTGCCACAGGTCTGTAGCGGAGGTCAGTTTCTGCAGAGGAAAGAGAGGGGGCCAGGGGGATTTTTTTTGGGGGGGTGTAACATCGCAGCGGCACTCAGAATCAATATTCAGACAAGACAAGTGAAATATATTTGCTATTACACCTGCCTTGTCTGAATATTGTTTCTCAGTCCCAGCTATTTGGTGGACCTGTAGAGATACATAGGAAGGTATCAGTAAAGTAATCCTTTTATTGAGAGTGCTGCTTCAATATATATATATAAATATGTGTGTTTCCCAAGCAGCACTCCTCACAAAATCAATATGATCATTACTTAGTTGCCCTCCGCATGCAAATCCAAACAGCTGCAGCATATATGTTTCTCCAGTCTCACAAATCATTTAATCTATCCATATATACTGTGCTAGGTAGAATTAAACACAGAAAAAGCTAGTCCGTTCCAGCGCCTGCCGGTGACTTACCGCATAAGAATAAACCACGGCTATGATTCCGGTGAAAAAGAAGCCGACAAACGTGACCAGCACGGACTCCTCCATGTGATCATCAATCCTCACTTCTGGCTGCAAAGGCAACATTCTCAGCGAGCCGTCATCCTGCAGGGAGGCAATGTCTCAGTCAGTGAGCACAAGCAGGTGGTGGTGAAAATAAAAGGACTCTAATACATAGAAGCAAAGAATGTGATGGCAGGTAAGAACACCTGACCCATCTCGTCTGCCCTGAACACAGGTACGTGCAAACACTTAGGTTACATTTTTTGTGCGGGAGCCAGTTACCCTACCAGTATATTTTTGGACAGTGGGAGGAAACTCAATCAAGCACGGGGAAAATATACAAACTCCACACCGTATGGGCCGTTATCCGGACTCCAGGTCGACAATAAAAAGGTTGACACACATTAGGTCGCCACCAATTGGTCGACACGCCTAAGGTCGACAGGAACAAGGTCGACATGAGTTTTTCACAATTTTTTTCTTTTTTGGAACCTTTTCATACTTAACGATCCACGTGGACTACGATTGGAACGGTAATCTGTGCCGAGCAAAGCGGTAGCGGAGCGAAGGCACCATGCCCGAAGCATGGCGAGCAAAGGCGGTGAACTAGTTGGGGTTCCCGGTCACTGTACGAAGAAAATAATAAACTCATGTCGACCTTTTCCTATGTCGACATTTCGTCCATGTCGACCTACGGTGTGTCGACCAACTGGCGTCGACCTAAGGTGTGTCGACCTTTTTGTTGTCGACCTGGAGTCCCAGACCCGTATGGGCCATGGTCAAAAGTCACAATCATTGCAATGCATTAATGCCTTACACCCCAGTATTCTCCCTAGCTCCTAGGTGAAGCTGTGATTGGCTGAATATTGGTTCAATTCACAAAAGAGAGTCTTCATTATACAATGGCCCTCATTCCGAGTTGATCGCTCGCAAGGCGAATTTAGCAGAGTTGCTCACGCTAAGCCGCCGCCTACTGGGAGTGTATCTTAGCTTCTTAAAATTGCGACCGAAGTATTCGCAAGAGTAGCTCCACACTTACTCGGCATCTGCGATCAGTTCAGTGCTTGTCGTTCCTGGTTTGACGTCACAAACACACCCAGCGTTCGCCCAGACACTCCCCCGTTTCTCCGGCCACTCCTGCGTTTTTTAGGGAAACGGTAGCGTTTTCATCCACACGCCCATAAAACGCCGTGTTTCCGCCCAGTAACACCCATTTCCTGTCAATCACACTACGATAGCCGGAGCGAAGAAAAAGCCGTGAGTAAAAATACTTTCTTCTTAGCAAAATTACTTGGCGCAGTCGCAGTGCGAACATTGCGCATGCGCACTAAGCAGAAAAACGCTGCGATGCGAAGAAATTTACCGAGCGATCAACTCGGAATGAGGGCCAATGTGTACAGCACGTGTCGTGTAACATTCTGCATTCTCCCTGCGCACAATTTCCCCACAGCGGTGAATGGACCAATAAGAAAGGTTGTAGTAGGGATCATAAACATTATTGTCCTGATACAGAGGTAGGTGCTAATTGCGCCGATTGTTACATCTTTGTACGCAGCGGATGTGACAAGATATGCAAGTGTCGCCGACACAGACCTTTGTACGGAGACACCCACCACCGACTTCTCAGATCCGCCGCCCGCCTGTGTACAAAGGCACCTCATCTGGCAATCCTATGGTTGTTCAGAATGCACAGCCCAAGTAAGATGCCAGGACCAGTATCCCTGTATAAGAAAACTCAGTCGCTGACTGTGACACGCCCTGACATGCCTGCATTTCTCTCTTCACACCTCTGCTACCGGTCCTAACCTACACTACAAGTACCATGGCGGCACATGCACACTAGCAAAAACATTGGGGGTAATTCCAAGTTGATCGCAGCAGGACATTTTTTAGCAGTTGGGCAAAACCATAGGCGTGCGCACGGGGGGTGCCTGGTGCGCACAGGCAATCTCTAATGTCAGGCACCCCCCACACACCACGCCTGCAGCACAGTTTCACTGCACATTCCTGTACCCCTCTCCTGCTGCCCGGTCTTATAAGTGACAGTGGACTGGAGTGTGCTTTCTTTCTTAGCCGGCAGCCGCACATGAATCACCCTCCCGGACTCGCCCCACGATGTGACATGATGATGTCATTCCGTCCGTGTATCCTCCCACTCCGCCTGCCTGTGCTCTCTCCTCCTGCCGGCACTCTCTCCACATGTGCCGCCTCCCCAATCAATGCCACAGCCTCCCGTGCCACAGGTCTGTAGCGGAGGTCAGTTTCTGCAGAGGAAAGAGAGGGGGCCAGGGGGATTTTTTTTGGGGGGGTGTAACATCGCAGCGGCACTCAGAATTAATATTCAGACAAGACAAGTGAAATATATTTGCTATTACACCTGCCTTGTCTGAATATTGTTTCTCAGTCCCAGCTATTTGGTGGACCTGTAGAGATACATAGGAAGGTATCAGTAAAGTAATCCTTTTATTGAGAGTGCTGCTTCAATATATATATATAAATATGTGTGTTTCCCAAGCAGCACTCCTCACAAAATCAATATGATCATTACTTAGTTGCCCTCCGCATGCAAATCCAAAAAGCTGCAGCATATATGTTTCTCCAGTCTCACAAATCATTTAATCTATCCATATATACTGTGCTAGGTAGAATTAAACACAGAAAAAGCTAGTCCGTTCCAGCGCCTGCCGGTGACTTACCGCATAAGAATAAACCACGGCTATGATTCCGGTGAAAAAGAAGCCGACAAACGTGACCAGCACGGACTCCACCATGTGATCATCAATCCTCACTTCTGGCTGCAAAGGCGACATTCTCAGCGAGCCGTCATCCTGCAGGGAGGCAATGTCTCAGTCAGTGAGCACAAGCAGGTGGTGGTGAAAACAAAAGGGCTCTAATACATAGAAGCAAAGAATGTGATGGCAGGTAAGAACACTTGACCCATCTCGTCTGCCCTGAACACAGGTACGTGCAAACACTTAGGTTACATTTTTTGTGCGGGAGCCAGTTACCCTACCAGTATATTTTTGGACAGTGGGAGGAAACTCAATCAAGCACGGGGAAAATATACAAACTCCACACCGTATGGGCCGGTATCCGGACTCCAGGTCGACAATAAAAAGGTCGACACACATTAGGTCGCCACCAATTGGTCGACGCGCCTAAGGTCGACATGGGCAAACGGTCGACAGGAACAAGGTCGACATGAGTTTTTCACTATTTTTTTCTTTTTTGGAACCTTTTCATACTTAACGATCCACGTGGACTACGATTGGAACGGTAATCTGTGCCGAGCAAAGCGATAGCGGAGCGAAGGCACCATGCCCGAAGCATGGCGAGCAAAGGCGGTGAACTAATTGGGGTTCCCGGTCACTGTACGAAGAAAATAATAAACTCATGTCGACCTTTTCCTATGTCGACCTTTCGTCCATGTCGACATAAGGTGTGTCGACCAACTGGCGTCGACCTAAGGAAACTTAAGATCTCGCTATTGCAGCAGTCACGGCCTAGCCGACTGCACCATGCTTCGTTGCCAATTTAAAGCGCAATTAAAGACACAAAGGGGAAAGATCAAATAAAAACAAACTAAATAAAACAGGGAGGGGGAGGGGGGGGTATAAAATGGGAAACACATGTAATAACTCAGCTGGAGGTGAAAGCGTAAAGACCTGCTGAGGGACTCTGATTAGACCAGATTAGCCGAATTGTAGATTAGAATTCAGTCCGTCAAGTCAGGCAAAAAAATCGCAAAATAACTCCAGACCCCCGCTGCCGACTCATGTCAGCAACGGCGAGTAGCTAATCCCTGAGTAGGATAAAAAGGGGAAAACACTAACAAACGCACAACACCATAAAATCACAGAACTGGAACAACATAATACATTGCAAATAAACAAAGCACCAAGCGCAATCCGACCTCTCATGCAACGGGGCGAATATATCGTCTGTAACTTGACGACTTCCATCGCCCCACCGCCTGGATTTCAGTTCTGGAAAAACCCGCCGCCGCAGCAGCCGACGTCGCCGCGCCTATTCGAAAGGAATGGGTACCGAAAGCAGCGGGTGGGAGGCCCAAGCCCACCAAACAACGACCCAGCATCCAACGGAACTGGTATTTCGTGACTGGCAGCCCGTCATAATGCAATAGCCATGACCCCTCCTTAACGGGTCGCACCACCACATATTGCATTGCCAGACCCACTGGGCAAACGCTCTCCTCTAGCGCTGGAACCATAGTGACCCAGCGCCCTCTCCCCACTTAATCCGTCTTAGAGCGCCGCAATCTGCACAGCAAGGACCTCTCACCCACTACCACGTCTCCGACCAGCATGCGCGAATCTGCTCTCTTGGAAGGCGCTACCAACTCGGAAACTCGAAAGGCCCCGTGGTAAGCCATTGAGAACGCCAAACTGAACAAAAGCGTCTCAAACCTGGACGACGCGACTCGCCCCACCGCCGCGATGACGGCCGGCAACAAGGCCGCATCGATGGGCCGCCTCCTATCTGGTGGCGTCGGCGCAACTCGCGCCCACCCTTTCATTGCCTTCCGCAGAACCTCGCTTTTTGTTACATCAGGGACGCCTCGCAGCTTGCAGAAAAATGAGACGCCAGCCAAGTACCGTGATACCACCGCTCGGGACCTACCGGAAACGTAAAGCTGCCAAATAAAAGAAAGCATCAGCCGATGCTTGCTCTTACCTTGATGCTGACGACCCTGGACAAACTCCTCCCACTCGCTCCAAGCTTGTCCGTAAGCCTTGAGCGTGGCTGGCGCGACTGACCGCAACGCTAGACCCTCCAGTCCGGCCCGATCACCTGCCAAACATAACCGGGACAGTGAAAACCTTGCTCCTCGGCCTCGGGTGCCAAAACCCAAAATCTCTCCCACTGTCCACGCGACAACGCGTCTGCGATTCTGTTCTCCAAACCGGGCACGTGTTGTGCCCGGAACCATAGGTTCCTACGCAAGCACGTCAAAAGCAATTGCCCGAGCACCCGCAGAACCACTAGCGATTTCGCCCTCTGGTTATTAATCGCATGCACCACGCCCAGATTATCGCATCTAAACAATATGCTGCGGTTAGCCAACCGATCGCCCCAGACCTCCAACGCTACCATAATGGGAAAAAGCTCCAGCAGCACCAGATCTCTTGTAAGACCCTCGCTATGCCAGTTTGCCGGCCAAGATGCCGCACACCACGATCCCTCCAAAAAACAACCGAATCCCAAGGCACCTGCAGCATCAGTAAACAGCTGCAACAGCTCGCTGTCTACGGCTGGCGCTTGCCATATGCTCACTCCGTTGAAATCCTCCAGGAACGAAGCCCAGACGGCCAAATCCCTTTTTAATTCAGAGGACAATCGCACGAAATGATGAGGCCTGGCACACCCCGCCGTTGCCCTTTCGAGCTTCCGGCAGAAAACCCTGCCCATCGGTATTACCCGACAAGCAAAGTTCAGCATGCCCAGCAAGGACTGCGCCTGTCGCAGCGTAACTTTACGCGAGCCGTTGAACCGGCAAATGGTTTCGCAGAGCTTCGACACTTTGTCCCGGGGCAGGCGACACTCTCCCGCCACAGTGTCAATTTCAATCCCCAAAAATGATAGGCAGGAGTCCGGACCCTCCGTTTTGTCCCTGGCTACAGGAACACCGAAGTGGTAAAAAAGAGCCCGGGTGCTAAACAGCAAGTCGCCGCACCTTGTGTGATTAGCCGGACCCGCACACAGGAAATCATCGAGGTAATGGGCAACCCCATGACCGCCTGACGCAGACTCCACGCACCAATGAAGAAAAGTGCTAAAGCGCTCGAAAAATGAGCATGAAACGGAACATCCCATCGGCAGACATTTGTCGATGAAATACTCCGCCCCAATCCGGAAACCCATAAAACGGAATGAGTCCGGATGCAATGGCAGTAATCTAAAGGCTGATTCAACATCAATCTTAGCCATGAGGGCCCCGCTCCTGTAGCTGCGGACCATCTCTAGCGCCTCGTCAAATGACTGATACACCACCGAGCAATAAGCCGGTGGTATTGCGTCGTTGACCGATGCCCCTGGCGGGTAAGAAAGATGCTGGATGAGCCGAAAAGCGCCTGGAGTCTTCTTCGGTACCACCCCGACCGGGGAGATGACCAAGTCATCCACCGGGGGTGACCTAAACGGCCCCTCCATCCTGCCCAACCTGACCTCCTTATCCACTTTCTCCCGCAGCACGGTCGGCAGGTGTGTCGACCTTTTTGTTGTCGACCTGGAGTCCCAGACCCGTATGGGCCATGGTCAAAAGTCACAATCATTGCAATGCATTAATGCCTTACACCCCAGTATTCTCCCTAGCTCCTAGGTGAAGCTGTGATTGGCTGAATATTGGTTCAATTCACAAAAGAGAGTCTTCATTATACAATGTGTACAGCAAGTGTCGTGTAACATTCTGCATTCTCCCTGCGCACAATTTCCCCACAGCGGTGAATGGACCAATAAGAAAGGTTGTAGTAGGGATCATAAACACTATTGTCCTGATACAGAGGTAGGTGCTAATTGCGCCGATTGTTACATCTTTGTACGCAGCGGATGTGACAAGATATGCAAGTGTCGCCGGCACAGACCTTTGTACGGAGACACCCACCACCGACTTCTCAGATCCGCCGCCCGCCTGTGTACAAAGGCACCTCATCTGGCAATCCTATGGTTGTTCAGAATGCACAGCCCAAGTAAGACGCCAGGACCAGTATCACTGTGTAAGAAAACTCAGTCGCTGACTGTGACACGCCCTGACATGCCTGCATTTCTCTCTTCACACCTCTGCTACCGGTCCTAACCTACACTACAAGTACCATGGCGGCACATGCACACTAGCAAAAACATTGGGGGTAATTCCAAGTTGATCGCAGCAGGACATTTTTTAGCAGTTGGGCAAAACCATAGGCGTGCGCACGGGGGGTGCCTGGTGCGCACAGGCAATCTCTAATGTCAGGCACCCCCCACACACCACGCCTGCAGCACAGTTTCACTGCACATTCCTGTACCCCTCTCCTGCTGCCCGGTCTTATAAGTGACAGTGGACTGGAGTGTGCTTTCTTTCTTAGCCGGCAGCCGCACATGAATCACCCTCCCGGACTCGCCCCACGAAGTGATATGATGATGTCATTCCATCCGTGTATCCTCCCACTCCGCCTGCCTGTGCTCTCTCCTCCTGCCGGCACTCTCTCCACATGTGCCGCCTCCCCAATCAATGCCACAGCCTCCCGTGCCACAGGTCTGTAGCGGAGGTCAGTTTCTGCAGAGGAAAGAGAGGGGGCCAGGGGGATTTTTTTTGGGGGGTGTAACATCGCAGCGGCACTCAGAATCAATATTCAGACAAGACAAGTGAAATATATTTGCTATTACACCTGCCTTGTCTGAATATAGGCCCTCATTCCGAGTTGATCGGTCGCAAGGCGATTTTAGCAGAGTTACACACGCTAAGCCGCCGCCTACTGGGAGTGAATCTTAGCTTCTTAAAATTGCGACCGATGTATTCGCAATATTGCGATTACTTACTACTTAGCAGTTTCAGAGTAGCTCCAGACTTACTCTGCCTGTGCGATCATTTCAGTGCTTGTCGTTCCTGGTTGACGTCACAAACACACCCAGCGTTCGCCCAGGCACTCCCACCGTTTCCCCGGCCACTCCTGCGTTTTTTCCGGAAACGGTAGCGTTTTCAGCCACACGCCCCTGAAACGCCGTGTTTCCGCCCAGTAACACCCATTTCCTGTCAATCACATTACGATCGCCGGAGCGAAGAAAAAGCCGTGAGTAAAAATACTTTCATCATAGTAAAGTTACTTGGCGCAGTCGCAGTGCGAACATTGCGCATGCGTACTAAGCGGATTTTCACTGCGATGCGATGAAAAATACAGAGCGAAAAACTCGGAATGAGGGCCATTGTTTCTCAGTCCCAGCTATTTGGTGGACCTGTAGAGATACATAGGAAGGTATCAGTAAAGTAATCCTTTTATTGAGAGTGCTGCTTCAATATATATATATAAATATGTGTGTTTCCCAAGCAGCACTCCTCACAAAATCAATATGATCATTACTTAGTTGCCCTCCGCATGCAAATCCAAACAGCTGCAGCATATATGTTTCTCCAGTCTCACAAATCATTTAATCTATCCATATATACTGTGCTAGGTAGAATTAAACACAGAAAAAGCTAGTCCGTTCCAGCGCCTGCCGGTGACTTACCGCATAAGAATAAACCACGGCTATGATTCCGGTGAAAAAGAAGCCGACAAACGTGACCAGCAGGGACTCCACCATGTGATCATCAATCCTCACTTCTGGCTGCAAAGGCGACATTCTCAGCGAGCCGTCATCCTGCAGGGAGGCAATGTCTCAGTCAGTGAGCACAAGCAGGTGGTGGTGAAAATAAAAGGGCTCTAATACATAGAAGCAAAGAATGTGATGGCAGGTAAGAACACTTGACCCATCTCGTCTGCCCTGAACACAGGTACGTGCAAACACTTAGGTTAAATTTTTTGTGCGGGAGCCAGTTACCCTACCAGTATATTTTTGGACAGTGGGAGGAAACTCAATCAAGCACGGGGAAAATATACAAACTCCACACCGTATGGGCAGGTATCCGGACTCCAGGTCAACAATAAAAAGGTCGACACACATTAGGTCGCCACCAATTGGTCGACACACCTAAGGTCGACATGGGCAAAAGGTCGACAGGGACAAGGTCGACATGAGTTTTTCACTATTTTTTTCTTTTTTGGAACCTTTTTATACTTAACGATCCACGTGGACTACGATTGGAACGGTAATCTGTGCCGAGCAAAGCGGTAGCGGAGCGAAGGCACCATGCCCGAAGCATGGCGAGCAAAGGCGGTGAACTAATTGGGGTTCCCGGTCACTGTACGAAGAAAATAATAAACTCATTTTCCTATGTCGACCTTTCGTCCATGTCGACATAAGGCGTGTCGACCAACTGGCGTCGACCTAAGGTGTGTCGACCTTTTTGTTGTCCCAGACCCGTATGGGCCATGGTCAAAAGTCACAATCATTGCAATGCATTAATGCCTTACACCCCAGTATTCTCCCTAGCTCCTAGGTGAAGCTGTGATTGGCTGAATATTGGTTCAATTCACAAAAGAGAGTCTTCATTATACAATGTGTACAGCAAGTGTCGTGTAACATTCTGCATTCTCCCTGCGCACAATTTCTCCACAGCGGTGAATGGACCAATAAGAAAGGTTGTAGTAGGGATCATAAACACTATTGTCCTGATACAGAGGTAGGTGCTAATTGCGCCGATTGTTACATCTTTGTACGCAGCGGATGTGACAAGATATGCAAGTGTCGCCGACACAGACCTTTGTACGGAGACACCCACCACCGACTTCTCAGATCCGCCGCCCGCCTGTGTACAAAGGCACCTCATCTGGCAATCCTATGGTTGTTCAGAATGCACAGCCCAAGTAAGACGCCAGGACCAGTATCACTGTGTAAGAAAACTCAGTCGCTGACTGTGACATGCCCTGACATGGGGATTTTTTTTTGGGGGGTGTAACATCGCAGCGGCACTCAGAATCAATATTCAGACAAGACAAGTGAAATATATTTGCTATTACACCTGCCTTGTCTGAATATTGTTTCTCAGTCCCAGCTATTTGGTGGACCTGTAGAGATATCAGTAAAGTAATCCTTTTATTGAGAGTGCTGCTTCAATATATATATTTATAAATATGTGTGTTTCCCAAGCAGCACTCCTCACAAAATCAATATGATCATTACTTAGTTGCCCTCCGCATGCAAATCCAAACAGCTGCAGCATATATGTTTCTCCAGTCTCACAAATCATTTATAAACATCTTAGTGATATTTGGTGGACCCCTTTCTTTGAAAGTAAAGCATTCATAACCTAGAACCAGAAATAACGACACGGAGACTTGAATTTTGGCAGAAAATTGCTAGCTATTTATTTGTCCCTATCCATTAGGAAACCTGTAATAAAGAAATTCATTTAATATGCCGCTCCAGCCGGCATATGGTGGCGGCCCAAAAGAACGGCTCAATTAACCTAAATTAACCTTAAATAACTAACCCTATAAATTTACTAAAACTTATCATAAACCGGTAATAGGTGACAACTCAACCCCCACAGTGACTACCCACCGCTCCTGGGTGCCCTGCCGCTGCCTTCCCGGACGGGTGGTCAAGCGGCCATAAGTCGATGGAGGTGAGTGCACCTAAACCACAACAAACTGTAAAACACTACAGTTTTCCCTACAATACAAAACTGCCGTTCTTTTCCGCCAACAGCGAAAGACTCATCCCCACAGTCTTTCGCACCGCCACCATAAACCTACCCTAACTCCTGCAAAGCGAAACCTAGATCCTCCAGAAAAAACATCATCCCCTCATTGGATAGATGTACTCCATCATGCCGGAAAAGGTGGCTGTCTCTGAACCGAATCCTCGGGTGGCGAACCACCCTCCCTTCGTGGGACAGCACCCACTTTGCCACCGCCCCGTTCACCTTTTTCCGGGCCTCGTCAATCTGGCGCCCATCCGCCACACCCCTCCAACACAATCTTGGCACCATCATTGAAAAAACCAACACACAATTGGTCCATGCCGCGGTCACACTTGCCAGATCATGTATCATGGCCCACCGGAAGATCCAAGGATGTCCTCTTCCCCAGGTCGTTGCCACCTAGATGGACAACCAAGACCCTAGGGACTCCATGCTTGCTGGCCTGACTCACTAACCTACTCCTCAGCTCACCCCACATCATTCCTCGCCAGCCAAGCCATCTGACACCCTGTGCTCCAAGCAATGCCTGAGACCCTTCCGAGGCCACAAACCTGGCCGCCCAGTAAATGTAAGAGTGGCCAACCACCCAAATGGTCAAATTGTCGTCAAACCATCCTAAAGGGGAAAAGAGGGGTAGAATTGATTACTAATTGTTTACACTGAAGGATCTGCCAAAACGAAAAACTTAAGATCTCGCTATTGCAGCAGTCACGGCCTAGCCGACTGCACCATGCTTCGTTGCCAATTTAAAGCGCAATTAAAGACACAAAGGGGAAAGATCAAATAAAAACAAACTAAATAAAACAGGGAGGGGGAGGGGGGGGGGTATAAAATGGGAAACACATGTAATAACTCAGCTGGAGGTGAAAGCGTAAAGACCTGCTGAGGGACTCTGATTAGACCAGATTAGCCGAATTGTAGATTAGAATTCAGTCCGTCAAGTCAGGCAAAAAAATCGCAAAATAACTCCAGACCCCCGCTGCCGACTCATGTCAGCAACGGCGAGTAGCTAATCCCTGAGTAGGATAAAAAGGGGAAAACACTAACAAACGCACAACACCATAAAATCACAGAACTGGAACAACATAATACATTGCAAATAAACAAAGCACCAAGCGCAATCCGACCTCTCATGCAACGGGGCGAATATATCGTCTGTAACTTGACGACTTCCATCGCCCCACCGCCTGGATTTCAGTTCTGGAAAAACCCGCCGCCGCAGCAGCCGACGTCGCCGCGCCTATTCGAAAGGAATGGGTACCGAAAGCAGCGGGTGGGAGGCCCAAGCCCGCCAAACAACGACCCAGCATCCAACGGAACTGGTATTTCGTGACTGGCAGCCCGTCATAATGCAATAGCCATGACCCCTCCTTAACGGGTCGCACCACCACATATTGCATTGCCAGACCCACTGGGCAAACGCTCTCCTCTAGCGCTGGAACCATAGTGACCCAGCGCCCTCTCCCCACTTAATCCGTCTTAGAGCGCCGCAATCTGCACAGCAAGGACCTCTCACCCACTACCACGTCTCCGACCAGCATGCGCGAATCTGCTCTCTTGGAAGGCGCTACCAACTCGGAAACTCGAAAGGCCCCGTGGTAAGCCATTGAGAACGCCAAACTGAACAAAAGCGTCTCAAACCTGGACGACGCGACTCGCCCCACCCGCCGCGATGACGGCCGGCAACAAGGCCGCATCGATGGGCCGCCCTCCTATCTGGTGGCGTCGGCGCAACTCGCGCCCACCCTTTCATTGCCTTCCGCAGAACCTCGCTTTTTGTTACATCAGGGACGCCTCGCAGCTTGCAGAAAAATGAGACGCCAGCCAAGTACCGTGATACCACCGCTCGGGACCTACCGGAAACGTAAAGCTGCCAAATAAAAGAAAGCATCAGCCGATGCTTGCTCTTACCTTGATGCTGACGACCCTGGAACAAACTCCTCCCACTCGCTCCAAGCTTGTCCGTAAGCCTTGAGCGTGGCTGGCGCGACTGACCGCAACGCTAGACCCTCCAGTCCGGCCCGATCACCTGCCAAACATAACCGGGACAGTGAAAACCTTGCTCCTCGGCCTCGGGTGCCAAAAACCCAAAATCTCTCCCACTGTCCACGCGACAACGCGTCTGCGATTCTGTTCTCCAAACCGGGCACGTGTTGTGCCCGGAACCATAGGTTCCTACGCAAGCACGTCAAAAGCAATTGCCCGAGCACCCGCAGAACCACTAGCGATTTCGCCCTCTGGTTATTAATCGCATGCACCACGCCCAGATTATCGCATCTAAACAATATGCTGCGGTTAGCCCAACCGATCGCCCCAGACCTCCAACGCTACCATAATGGGGAAAAAGCTCCAGCAGCACCAGATCTCTTGTAAGACCCTCGCTATGCCAGTTTGCCGGCCAAGATGCCGCACACCACGATCCCTCCAAAAAACAACCGAATCCCAAGGCACCTGCAGCATCAGTAAACAGCTTGCAACAGCTCGCTGTCTACGGCTGGCGCTTGCCATATGCTCACTCCGTTGAAATCCTCCAGGAACGAAGCCCAGACGGCCAAATCCCTTTTTAATTCAGAGGACAATCGCACGAAATGATGAGGCCTGGCACACCCCGCCGTTGCCCTTTCGAGCTTCCGGCAGAAAACCCTGCCCATCGGTATTACCCGACAAAGCAAAGTTCAGCATGCCCAGCAAGGACTGCGCCTGTCGCAGCGTAACTTTACGCGAGCCGTTGAACCGGCAAATGGTTTCGCAGAGCTTCGACACTTTGTTCCCGGGGGCAGGCGACACTCTCCCGCCACAGTGTCAATTTCAATCCCCAAAAAATGATAGGCAGGAGTCCGGACCCTCCGTTTTGTCCCTGGCTACAGGAACACCGAAGTGGTAAAAAAGAGCCCGGGTGCTAAACAGCAAGTCGCCGCACCTTGTGTCATTAGCCGGACCCGCACACAGGAAATCATCGAGGTAATGGGCAACCCCATGACCGCCTGACGCAGACTCCACGCACCAATGAAGAAAAGTGCTAAAGCGCTCGAAAAATGAGCATGAAACGGAACATCCCATCGGCAGACATTTGTCGATGAAATACTCCGCCCCAATCCGGAAACCCATAAAACGGAAATGAGTCCGGATGCAATGGCAGTAATCTAAAGGCTGATTCAACATCAATCTTAGCCCATGAGGGCCCCCGCTCCTGTAGCTGCGGACCATCTCTAGCGCCTCGTCAAATGAACTGATACACCACCGAGCAATAAGCCGGTGGTATTGCGTCGTTTGACCGATGCCCCTGGCGGGTAAGAAAGATGCTGGATGAGCCGAAAAGCGCCTGGGAGTCTTCTTCGGTACCACCCCCGACCGGGGGAGATGACCAAGTTCATCCACCGGGGGTGACCTAAACGGCCCCTCCATCCTGCCCAACCTGACCTCCTTATCCACTTTCTCCCGCAGCAGCACGGTCGGCAGGTGTGTCGACCTTTTTGTTGTCGACCTGGAGTCCCAGACCCGTATGGGCCATGGTCAAAAGTCACAATCATTGCAATGCATTAATGCCTTACACCCCAGTATTCTCCCTAGCTCCTAGGTGAAGCTGTGATTGGCTGAATATTGGTTCAATTCACAAAAGAGAGTCTTCATTATACAATGTGTACAGCAAGTGTCGTGTAACATTCTGCATTCTCCCCTGCGCACAATTTCCCCACAGCGGTGAATGGACCAATAAGAAAGGTTGTAGTAGGGATCATAAACACTATTGTCCTGATACAGAGGTAGGTGCTAATTGCGCCGATTGTTACATCTTTGTACGCAGCGGATGTGACAAGATATGCAAGTGTCGCCGGCACAGACCTTTGTACGGAGACACCCACCACCGACTTCTCAGATCCGCCGCCCGCCTGTGTACAAAGGCACCTCATCTGGCAATCCTATGGTTGTTCAGAATGCACAGCCCAAGTAAGACGCCAGGACCAGTATCACTGTGTAAGAAAACTCAGTCGCTGACTGTGACACGCCCTGACATGCCTGCATTTCTCTCTTCACACCTCTGCTACCGGTCCTAACCTACACACTACAAGTACCATGGCGGCACATGCACACTAGCAAAAAACATTGGGGGTAATTCCAAGTTGATCGCAGCAGGACATTTTTTTAGCAGTTGGGCAAAACCATAGGGCGTGCGCACGGGGGGGTGCCTGTGTGCGCACAGGCAATCTCTAATGTCAGGCACCCCCCCACACACCACGCCTGCAGCACAGTTTCACTGCACATTCCTGTACCCCTCTCCTGCTGCCCGGTCTTATATAAGTGACAGTGGACTGGAGTGTGCTTTCTTTCTTAGCCGGCAGCCGCACATGAATCACCCTCCCGGACTCGC
This sequence comes from Pseudophryne corroboree, assembly GCF_028390025.1. Lineage (NCBI taxonomy): Eukaryota > Metazoa > Chordata > Amphibia > Anura > Myobatrachidae > Pseudophryne > Pseudophryne corroboree. The sequence continues at coordinate 89,633,093 of NC_086451.1, forward strand.
CCCACGAAGTGATATGATGATGTCATTCCATCCGTGTATCCTCCCACTCCGCCTGCCTGTGCTCTCTCCTCCTGCCGGCACTCTCTCCACATGTGCCGCCTCCCCAATCAATGCCACAGCCTCCCGTGCCACAGGTCTGTAGCGGAGGTCAGTTTCTGCAGAGGAAAGAGAGGGGGCCAGGGGGATTTTTTTTTGGGGGGTTGTAACATCGCAGCGGCACTCAGAATCAATATTCAGACAAGACAAGTGAAATATATTTGCTATTACACCTGCCTTGTCTGAATATAGGCCCTCATTCCGAGTTTGATCGGTCGCAAGGGCGATTTTAGCAGAGTTACACACGCTAAGCCGCCGGCCTACTGGGAGTGAATCTTAGCTTCTTAAAATTGCGACCGACGATGTATTCGCAATATTGCGATTACTTTACTACTTAGCAGTTTCAGAGTAGCTCCAGACTTACTCTGCCTGTGCGATCATTTCAGTGCTTGTCGTTCCTGGTTGACGTCACAAACACACCCAGCGTTCGCCCAGGCACTCCCACCGTTTCCCCGGCCACTCCTGCGTTTTTTCCGGAAACGGTAGCGTTTTCAGCCACACGCCCCCTGAAACGCCAGTGTTTTCCGCCCAGTAACACCCATTTCCTGTCAATCACATTACGATCGCCGGAGCGAAGAAAAAGCCGTGAGTAAAAATACTTTCATCATAGTAAAGTTACTTGGCGCAGTCGCAGTGCGAACATTGCGCATGCGTACTAAGCGGATTTTCACTGCGATGCGATGAAAAATACAGAGCGAAAAACTCGGAATGAGGGCCATTGTTTCTCAGTCCCAGCTATTTGGTGGACCTGTAGAGATACATAGGAAGGTATCAGTAAAGTAATCCTTTTATTGAGAGTGCTGCTTCAATATATATATATAAATATGTGTGTTTCCCAAGCAGCACTCCTCACAAAATCAATATGATCATTACTTAGTTGCCCTCCGCATGCAAATCCAAACAGCTGCAGCATATATGTTTTCTCCAGTCTCACAAATCATTTAATCTATCCATATATACTGTGCTAGGTAGAATTAAACACAGAAAAAGCTAGTCCGTTCCAGCGCCTGCCGGTGACTTACCGCATAAGAATAAACCACGGCTATGATTCCGGTGAAAAAGAAGCCGACAAACGTGACCAGCAGGGGACTCCACCATGTGATCATCAATCCTCACTTCTGGCTGCAAAGGCGACATTCTCAGCGAGCCGTCATCCTGCAGGGAGGCAATGTCTCAGTCAGTGAGCACAAGCAGGTGGTGGTGAAAATAAAAGGGCTCTAATACATAGAAGCAAAGAATGTGATGGCAGGTAAGAACACTTGACCCATCTCGTCTGCCCTGAACACAGGTACGTGCAAACACTTAGGTTAAATTTTTTGTGCGGGAGCCAGTTACCCTACCAGTATATTTTTGGACAGTGGGAGGAAACTCAATCAAGCACGGGGAAAATATACAAACTCCACACCGTTATGGGCAGGTATCCGGACTCCAGGTCAACAATAAAAAAGGTCGACACACATTAGGTCGCCCACCAATTGGTCGACACACCTAAGGGTCGACATGGGCAAAAGGTCGACAGGAACAAGGTCGACATGAGTTTTTCACTATTTTTTTCTTTTTTTGGAACCTTTTTTATACTTAACGATCCACGTGGGACTACGATTGGAACGGTAATCTGTGTCCGAGCAAAGCGGGGTAGCGGAGCGAAGGCACCATGCCCGAAGCATGGCGAGCAAAGGCGGTGAACTAATTGGGGTTCCCGGTCACTGTACGAAGAAAATAATAAACTCATTTTCCTATGTCGACCTTTCGTCCATGTCGACATAAGGCGTGTCGACCAACTGGCGTCGACCTAAGGGTGTGTCGACCTTTTTTGTTGTCCCAGACCTCGTATGGGCCATGGTCAAAAGTCACAAATCATTGCAATGCATTAATGCCTTACACCCCAGTATTCTCCCTAGCTCCTAGGTGAAGCTGTGATTGGCTGAATATTGGTTCAATTCACAAAAGAGAGTCTTCATTATACAATGTGTACAGCAAGGTGTCGTGTAACATTCTGCATTCTCTCCCTGCGCACAATTTTCTCCACAGCGGTGAATGGACCAATAAGAAAGGTTGTAGTAGGGATCATAAACACTATTGTCCCTGATACAGAGGTAGGTGCTAATTGCGCCGATTTGTTACAATCTTTGTACGCAGCGGAATGTGACAAGATATGCAAGTGTCGCCGACACAGGACCTTTGTACGGAGACACCCACCCACCGACTTCTCAGATCCGCCGCCCCGCCTGTGTACAAAGGCACCTCATCTGGCAATCCTATGGTTGTTCAGAATGCACAGCCCCAAGTAAGACGCCAGGACCAGTATCACTGTGTAAGAAAACTCAGTCGCTGACTGTGACATGCCCTGACATGGGGATTTTTTTTTTGGGGGGTGTAACATCGCAGCGGCACTCAGAATCAATATTCAGACAAGACAAGTGAAATATATTTGCTATTACACCTGCCTTGTCTGAATATTGTTTCTCAGTCCCAGCTATTTGGTGGACCTGTAGAGATATCAGTAAAGTAATCCTTTTTATTGAGAGTGCTGCTTCCAAATATATATATTTATAAATATGTGTGTTTCCCAAGCAGCACTCCTCACAAAATCAATATGATCATTACTTAGTTGCCCTCCGCATGCAAATCCAAACAGCTGCAGCATATATGTTTCTCCCAGTCTCACAAAATCATTTATAAACATCTTAGTGATATTTGGTGGACCCCTTTCTTTGAAAGTAAAGCATTCATAACCTAGAAACCAGAAATAACGACACGGAGACTTGAATTTTGGCAGAAAATTGCTAGCTATTTATTTGTCCCCTATCCATTAGGAAACCTGTAATAAAAGAAATTCATTTAATATGCCGCTCCAGCCGGCATAATGGTGGCGGCCCAAAAGAACGGCTCAATTAACCTAAATTAACCTTAAATAACTAACCCTATAAAATTTACTAAAACTTATCATAAACCGGTAATAGGTGACAACTCAACCCCCACAGTGACTACCCACCGCT